>NC_028452.1:45598431-45761299 GCF_000263155.2 Setaria italica | reverse complement strand
TACCGGTCCCCCCCCGGAGCTCGAGGGATCACACACCTAGTCTTCTAGGCGGCTACACCAGGATGCTCTATGGGTGCGTTTGTTCTCATCATCCCTGTCCGGGTCGGCTTTCCAGTGGTTCACTACGCTACCGCCCAATTTCCATAGTTACTTGGGCCGACTGGAGAAGCAATTCCCATAAAATACTTTCTACGCGGGAGTCCATGAGATGAAGCTCTCAGATTTGACCGGCCTCTGGGGAGAGGAGGGGGGAGCCAGGTCCGACGGGAGCGCCATCCTGAGAGCAGAGACGAGGGGGCACGATTGCCAGTAAGGAAATCTTATTGTAGGACCTCACCCGTTTTATTTACATACTATATATGTGGATCCACCAAATAGTGTAGTATTATTTCTATATATGCACACAGTGTGTGAAGTGTGAGCGCCACTTCTCATCCTGTTCGCATCCAAAGAGTTATCGGAAGAGATGATTCCCTCCACGGCAATAATTGCTCTCGTGCTTGCAGTACTGAGCCTGGCACAGTATGCTTTCCTCGTCACCGCCGCCGGCCCCCGGGTCATCATCGTCGGCGCCGGCATCTCGGGTAAACATACCATTATCCATACCAAATCCTTCATCTCTGCGCGTGTATAGTACACAGAGGACGCGCGCTCATGCAGCGTTATTATTATACATGACTCTTAGCTTTGGTTTGTCAATGCATGCAGGGATCTCGGCGGGGAAGAGGCTGTCGGAAGCTGGGTTAACGGACTTGCTGATTCTGGAGGCGACGGACCACGTCGGCGGGCGGATGCACAAGCAAAACTTCGCCGGCATCAACGTCGAGGTCGGCGCCAACTGGGTGGAGGGCATGAACGGTGGCAAGATGAACCCCATCTGGCCCATCGTCAACTCCACCCTCAAGCTCAGGAACTTCCGCTCCGACTTTGACTACCTCGCCCAAAACGTCTACAAGGAGAAGTACGCCGTCGATGAGTGAACTGGAAAAGACTTATGCTAAACCAATATATAAATTAAACTAATCACGCGCATGTGAACCGAAAATTTTTGCACCAATCAGAATTATTAGACTTTAATTATACTCATATATATAATATATATTAGCATGCATATTGTTGTCCAAATTAACATTACCATGTTATTTTGTATATTTTGCTGGCAGTGGTGGTCTCTATGACCAAGATTACGTTCAGAAAAGACTTGACCGGGCGGATAAGGTAGAAGAGAGTGGGAAGAAACTCTCCGGCACGTTGCACCCTAGTGGCAGCAACGACATGTCCATCCTTGCCATGCAGCGACTCTACGATCAGTACGTACATAAACGGATTATTATCCTTAATTCATCTCCTCTCTGTTCAAACGTTTGTGCTGTAAAAGAATATTGCATTCATTTCAGTATTGTTCTACTTCTAACAATCTTGAAAAAGATAGTAGGTCCTGTTTGGATCTACCATCTAAATTTTAGTTGATTAAATTTAGTTGCTATGCATCCAAGCAAGATCCAGCTAAAGTTTAGCTGACTAAAGATTTTTTTAACTGGTTGAACCCAGTTAAACCTAGCTAAAGTCATAAAACACCGAACTGCTCCTCCACCTTCCTTGGGAAAATCCCCTCCCACCGCCTGTCCTGCCTCTCTCTCGTGGGCTCCCTCGTCGGGGCTGCTGTGTGCCGAGAAGCTTGGGGGTGCACGCGGAGAAGCTCCGGCCAAAGCTCCCAGCTCCTGCTTGCCCGCTCGTTGCTTGCCCAGCCACAGCTCGTCGACGTGCCTACTACTGCTTCGTCTGCGCAGGTTTGGCCGCAGCTTGCCGACGCACCAGCCCCACAACCGCGCGGCTTGCCCTACTCTAGCATGCCGCTAGCTCACCAATCTATCGCTCGCCTAGCGTGCTCCCCCTACTCACCGCCTACTGGTGGGAGGAGGGAGGAGGGTAAGAGAGAAGATAGATGAGAGGTGGGAGGGGTAAGATGTACAAATAACTCCTCAACTACCATTTAGCTGGTGGGTCTGTTGACACCGGATTTTGACCAATCCTATAAATTCAGAGTACAAGATAGTTGGAGTCACGTACAACAATAAGAAGCGAGCATGCGTGCACATGGCCATGGAGTCCAAATCGGCTTCATTGGATTGATCGGCAAGGAGAAGCAAGGCTGATATAAAGGAAAGGCCAGCACGTATGGATAAAAATATTTAGAATATACAACATGGATTCTGGTACACTTTGCATGCTATACGTGGGAGGCTACCAGAATAATTATGCATGCAGTCGATCTTTGCACGTACAGGAGGTTGTTTTATAGAATAAAATATTTTAGAGATAGAGTTGGGTTAGTTAGAGATAGAGTTTTTATTAGAAAAGATCGTGTACGTGACTTGCCTTGTACGTGGTTAGATACCAATTATGTAACGTCCGTCCTATAAATATAAAGGGACGTGGCCATTGTAAAGAATAATCACACGATCAATACAACACATCTACCTTTTCGGCTTCACGCCATCGCATTAGGAGTAGGAGTAATGTAGATTTTTCTTTTTGATGAGTTCCTTCTAGTAAGTTGGGCTGCATAGACTTCGATCTCCGGCAAGCTGCAAGTTCCCATCATCAGGTGTTCTAGGCTTTAACCACCGGGCGCATTGCTGTGGTTTCGTCTAGTTTCATCTACCAGTTATCAGGTATCCTAGACTTCAACTTCTGGGCGCATCGCTGTTGTTGGATTTAGTTCTTACCTACAAGTTATCGAGTATCTTGGATCTTTGACTTACGGCACATCGCTTCTGTCTCGATATATGGTATTCACCAGTTATCGGTTTTATCATATATTGTAAGGCTGCATCGTTTGATCTCTTGCTAGATGTGGTAGAATCACAGTCATTCGTATCGGCTCACCGATTGCACGTGCTTTAATGCCCATGGCATGTTTTCAAGGTTCTGTTGAAGTATAGATAGATTTGTTTATTTTGAAGGTTTAATCTGTTATTCTTATTATGGCTGCCATCGATCTAATCGAACCCCACTGTTAAGGATAATAGGGAAGATTTGATGAGTCATAGATCTGTTTATATCAAGCAGTTGACTGTTAGCTTCCGTTTCTTATCAACTTTCTAGCTGATAGCTTTTATGCTCCATTATTAAATCGGCTTGGATAGCCGATGAGCAACTCACGCTCGTCAAGATGCTGGAATCGGCTTCATAGCCGATAATTTAGTCATCATGATTTATTTTGCCACACTATCATCGCTACTGGGTGTCAGGATCACATCGGCCTGATCGGCCGATTGCCTTGGACTTCAAAGAATTATTTTCACCTTGTCAGTTGAATGGTCAAACTGACTGGCACGCCCGCGTATACCACGCGTGCCGATCTACAACCTATACTTGAGCGAAGCAGAACTCTTAGGTTCGTGTGTTAGTACGTGAAGGTCACCGTATGATTTTTGCATCAACACACTTTTGGCACACTCGGTGGGACACGGTTATAAGACTCATATTTTTATTCCGATAAAAAGAGCATCTTCAGCAGCTGTATCGAGTTCACCGGCCAGAAAGCAAAATATGGCTAACAAGTTGTTGTAATAGCCGATGAATACATAGACAGCCGGCGATAAATACGTCTACCATGAAGACCAGCGCAAGCCAATGGGTTGCAACGGCCGATGGAGTAAAGGACAGCCGATGGAATATAATTATACGCTAGCAGCCATGGAACAACAAATAAAAAAAAAAGAAGCAGTCGGCCGATGGGCAAAGGAAATAAATAAAAGAAGGAAAAAAGGGCAGCCGATAGGAGAAGCTCCGGCCGACGGACAAGAAATAAATAAAAAAAAAGGAAGAGCAGCCGATAGGAGAAGCTCCGGCCGATGGACAGGAAACAAACAAATAAAAAAGAGAGAGAGAGAGCAGCCAGCCGATGGGCAACAAACAAATAATAAAAGAGCAGTCAGCTGATGGAGTTTTGTTTCAGCCTATAGTGCTACTGGCTATATTTCAGCCCGATGAAATTGCATCGGCTGATTGAAATAAGAAAACTAGTATCGGGTGGTCCTTTGCATGGTGAAATAAAAATATCTCTTCATCTTGGTTGACGCAAAGGTGTGGTCGATGGCAAGTCCGATGGAGTTAAAATTGCATCCGCTGATTGAAATAATAAAAGGTTGCATCGGCTGATTGATTGCTTGGCAAATAAAAAAATCTGCATCGGCTGATTGGTTCAAACAAAATAGTATCAGCTACTCATAAAATATATCCGCTATTAATTTCAAAGCATGAAATATTCATACTCCAAAATTAGGGGGGCCTATGTGTTGCCAACAAAAGCTTGCTGATGTCGGTGTTTTATATCAGCCGTCTACCAAGGGGTACCCGAGGTAGCAGAATGTGTAGCGGGGGATCGCCAGACCTAGAACTTGAAGGTAAAAGCGATGACACAAGACACAGACTTATACAGGTTCGAGCCGCTGGAGTAGCGTAATACCCTACGTCCTCTTTGGGGGTGTTTGTATATTGCGCCCTGCGCTTGGGTGTTGAGATGTGACCTGCCGAGCTAGGTACCCCTGCCCTCCTTTATATACTTCAGGGGGCAGAGTACTAGTCGGATTACAAGGAGTCCTAGTAGGATTACACGGGAATCCTAGTAGGAGTCTGACTTCTTCCTTCCTTGCGGGTATTGGGGATGTATCCCCGACAAGCCCCCGAGCACTTCATAGTCAAATGCAACAGTCTTCGAGTAGTCTTGAGATATTCGCCGAGTAGTCTTGGTGCTCTTCGAGTACTTTGTCAGGCTGAATCTTTCAATGCTTCTCAAAGCTGCCATGAGGCTATGGTGTGCTCAAAGTCTTGATCAACATGATATTGTAGTCTTCATGTATGGAGGGCGGCGAAAGTCGCACTCCATATGGAGTAGCCCCCGAGCCTTAGGTTGAATCGTAGAATTAGGCTGAGGGTCAAAATCTTGAATCTTCCTCTTTCGACTTGAAAAAATCGATTGTTGGGTGTAGCTTATCAGCCCCCGAGCCTTGGATTGATTGAATAATCAACCCAAGGGTCTTGAATCTTCATGGAAGTCATCATCCAAGTAGTCTTGCAGCATCCAACCCCCGAGCTTATGTGCCAGGTGAATCGTAGGAGCCACGTCGAGTAGCTTTGCAGCGTTCAGCCCTCGAGCTTGGGAGCTAGCTGAGCCACTAGAGATATTCTGAGTAGTGATTGGTGCTTCGCCCCCGAGTTCGGGAACTAGTCTGTGCCTCTGGAGGCACGCTTGGTGTCGCGACGAGCGTCGTCGCCAAAGCTTGACCTGAAAGAAAAGATGCGTACATTATGTAGTATATTTGTAGGATTTTGAAACTGCTGAAATTTATTCAGTGATCAATATGAAGTTGCGAGTCAAGCTCTTGTTTTAGTCATACTCTTCCCGAGTAGTTAGCCTATTATGCTTAGACTCTCAGTCTCCGGGTAGCCGTTGCCACTGCGTGTGTGAGACCTTTGTCTCGTATACGCGTATGGGCTTAGGCGTAACAGATGCACCTGAGGATTTCATGAGTTAAGGCGTGTTCTGCTCGAGAAGAGTAGTGACCTTAAGAGAAGACAAAAGTGAGAGTAGTCGCTGCTGCGACAAGAAAGAGACTGCGCGATTGCGCAAGAGTTTGCTGCCCTCCGGCGAGTAGAGCGCGCGTTGTGCGCAAGAGTTTGCTGCCCTCCGGCGAGTAGAGCGTGTGTTGTGCGCAAGAGTTTCCGGCGAGTAGAGCGCGTGTTGCGCGCAAACGGAAAATAAGCTGGAAAATAATTTAGAAAAGTGACTTAGCTTGATTCGTGGATGATTATTGACGAAGCCGTGACGGTCGTTGATGAAGTCGTAACGGTTGTTGATGAAGTCGACTAGTTGGAGGCGATTCTGACTAGTTGTCGATGATGCGAAGTTTGCCCCGACTAATTTTTTAGACGAGACGAGTTGGAGTAGTGCGCCCTCGACTAGCCTTGTAGTCGAGACGAGTAGTAGAAGTAGTCATCAGCGAGCGTCGCGATGTGGTCAGAGTAGTCATCGGCGAGCCGCCTATAGTAGTCGGCGAGCGCCGCTACGTACTCGGAGAAGTCATCGGCGAGCGTCATGATGAAGTAGTCATCAGTCCTGAGCGAAGTAGTCGAGGAGAGTAGTCGAAGTTGTTGCCTGAGGCGCCCGTAGTCGTCGACGAGCTCGCAACGTAGTTGAAGTCATCGACGAGCTGCCCGTAGTCGACGGAGTCGTCGGCAAGCCGACCACAGTCGTCGGCGTGCCCGCGACATAGTCGAAGAAATCATCAGCGAGCCACCCGTAGTCGTCGGCGAGCTCGCGATGTAGTTGGACTTTCAAGTTGTAGTCGAACTCAGAGTCGTTGTTAGACTTCGAGTCAGATTTGAAGCTGGAGTCGCCATCGGACTCCGCGTTGCGGTCGAACCTGGAGTCGTCGTCGGACTCGGAGTTGTAGCCAGACCCGGAGTCGCCGTTGTACTCTGAGGTGTAGTCAAACCCGGAGTCGCCGTTGGACTCCGAGTTGTAGCCGGACCCGGAGTCGCCGTCGGACTCTGAGTTGTAGTCGGACCCGGAGTCATCGTCGGACTCCGAGTTCAAGTCGTGGTCGGACCCGTAGCTACCGTCGGAGTTCGAGTTCGAATCGCGGTCAAACCCGAAGTCACCATTGGAGTACGAGTTTGTTGTCGAACCTTGATCCAAGGTTTAATTTGTCAATTTTCTCGACGAGATTTTCTGCTTCTTGTGGAAGAGAGTTCCCGTCGAGGCGCTTCTTCTCCTGGTTGTCGATGATGCAGCATTGGAAGGACCCAGTACCGTCGGTGATGCAAAGTCAGGAGTCGAAGACCAAGGTTGCACCCGCTTTGAAAGCGAACACCGGCTTGAAGATGAGGTCCTTTAAGCTCGCCCGATGTTCTCGACGATCGGCCCCACGGTGGGCGCCAATGTCGGTGTTTTATACCGACCGTCTAGCAAGGGGTACCCAAGGTAGCAGAATGTGTAGCGGGGGATCGCCTGGAACTTGAAGGTAAAAGCGAGGACACAAGACACATATTTATACAGGTTCGGGCCGCTGGAGTAGCGTAATACCCTACGTCCTATTTGGGGGTGTTTGTATATTGCGTCATGCGCTTGGGTATTGAGGTGTGTTCTGCCGAGCTAGGTACCCCTGCCCTCCTTTATATACTCCAGGGGGCAGAGTACTAGTCGGATTACAAGGAGGAGTCCTAGTAGGATTACATGAGATGAGTCCTAGTAGGATTACACGGGAATCCTAGTAGGAGTCTGACTTCTTCCTTCCTTGCGGGTATTGGAGATGTATCCCCGACAGCTACTGCACCAAGTTTTGGTGTTAACAGATTGATCTACTATTTTCACTGCCAGCGAATTCATCAGCTCAGAGTGGGATCAAGGCATCAAGATGATAGAGTTCTTTATATTTCAAGAGAAGTCGATGCGGCTTTGGATATTACAATCAGACGTCATTAGCTCTGAAGACAAGCATCGGACTTCTATAATTAGTTTCAGAACATGAAGCATTCATACTACGAAACTGGGGGGGGCCTGTGTTGACACCGGATTTTGAACAATCCTATAAATTCAATGTACGAGATAGTTGGAGTCACGTACAACAATAAGAAGCTAGCATGCGCGCACATGGGCATGGATTCCAAATCGGCTTCATTGGATTGATCGGCAAGGAGAGGCAAGGCTGATATAAAGGAAAGGTCAGCACATATGGATAAAAATGATTAGAATATACAACATGGATTCTGGTGCACTTTGCATGCCATACGTGGAAGACTACCAGAATAATTATGCATGCAACCGATCTTTGCACGTACGGGAGGTTGTTTTATAGAATAAAATATTTTAGAGATAGAGTTGGGTTAGTTAGAGATAGAGTTTTTATTAGAAAAGATCGTGTACGTGACTTGCCTTGTACGTGGTTAGATACCAATTATGTAACGTCCGTCCTATAAATATAAAGGGACGTGGCCATTGTAAAGAATAATCACACGATCAATACAACACATCTACCTTTTCGGCTTCACGCCATCGCATTAGGAGTAGGAGTAATGTAGATTTTTCTTTTTGATGAGTTCCTTCTAGTAAGTTGGGCTGCATGGACTTCGATCTCCGGCAAGCTGCAAGTTCCCATCATCAGGTGTTCTAGGCTTTAACCACCGGGCGCATTGCTGTGGTTTCGTCTAGTTTCATCTACCAGTTATCAGGTATCCTAGACTTCAACTTCCGGGCGCATCGCTGTTGTTGGATCTAGTTCTTACCTACAAGTTATCGAGTATCTTGGATCTTTGACTTACGGTGCATCGCTTCTGTCTCGATCTATGGTATTCACCAGTTATCGGTTTTATCATATATTGTAAGGCTGCATCGTTTGATCTCTTGCTAGATGTGGTAGAATCACAGTTATTGGTATCGGCTCTCTAGCCGATAGCCTGCATCGGCTGTTTAGCCGATTGCACGTGCTTTAATGCCCATGGCATGTTTTCATGGTTCTATTGAAGTATAGATAGATTTGTTTACTTTGAAGGTTTAATCTATTATCCTTATTATGGCTGCCATCGACCCGATCGAACCCCACTGTTAAGGATAATAGGGAAGATTTGATGAGTCATAGATCTGTTTATATCAAGCAGTTGACTGTTAGCTTCTGTTTCTTATCGACTTTCTAGCTGATAGCTTTTATGCTCCATTATTAAATCGGCTTGGATAGCCGATGAGCCACTCACGCTCGTCAAGATGCTAGAATCGGCTTCATAGCTGATAATTAAGTCATCATGATTTATTTTGCTACACTATCATTGCTACTGGTGTCAGGATCACATCGGCCTGATCGGCCGGTTGCCTCGGACTTCAAAGGATTATTTTCACCTTGTCAGTTGAATGGTCAAACTGACTGGCTTGCCCGCGTATACCACGCGCGCCGATCTACAACCTATACTTCAACGAAGCAGAACTCTTAGGTTTCGTGTGTTAGTACGTGAAGGTGATGGCATGATTTTTGCATCAACACACTTTTTGGTTACTGCACCAAGTTTTGGTGTCAACAGGGTTCAACACACCTAGGTAAACCTTAAGCTAATTAATATAAAAGATACTAAATTTTAGATGGGTGGATCAAATAGGGTCATAGTTGAAAGTAGGATGACTCCGTGTTTTTCTCGAGAACTTGCGCATTCCATCAAGAAGATCCAACACGTGTAACACTTCTCCGTTGAATTGAAGACCCTGTTGTTAGGTTCCAACCACGATAACCCCTTTCTGTTTCAAAAAATACGATGTTACTAGAATCGTGTCTGTGCATTGCTACGGGCAATATAGGTAAATGACATTCTAGTCTTATTGGTTAATTCAGTAGACAATGTAAATCATGCTTGATTATGTTTTTTTCTAAATATGATTGTCCAAAATATATTGCATACATCTAACTTTATTCATGAAGCATACAGGGCATGTCATATTCATCCCTATTGTAGGAGCAAACAAATTGAATATATATTATGGGGAGTGATCCATTGGGTTATATCTAGGGTTCACTATTGCTATTGAGTCTTTATGTAGAGTGTTGCGATGTAATTCTCGACGTGCTTTATATTGGTCCATCTTCGCCTCCTTCTGTTCAAGCTTCATATTACGTGCACTAGTAGAGAACTGACTTTCGATGCGCCCCCTTTTAATTCCGGTTTAAAGTAGACCCGGTATAAAAGGGGGTGCGCGGAGCATTACTCCCGGTTGGTATTTGCAACCGGAACTAAAAGTCACCTTTTGTCCCGGTTCAAAAATCAGCCACCCGTGGGGGACCCTTTAGTCCCGGGTGAAAAAATCAGCTACCCGTGGGAGACCCTTTTATCTCGGGTGGTAAGAATAACCGGGACTAAAGGTCACCCTTTTAATCCCGGTTGGTGTTACCACTCGGGACTAAAACTCACGACACCAACCGGGATAAAATGGGGTCTTTTATCCCGATTGGAAAAGGATCCCTCACGGATGGTTAAAAAAGAACTAAAGCCCTCGGACCCTTTTATCCCGATTTGTAGTACCAACCGGGGTAAAAGGAGGTCTTTTATCCCGGTTGGAAACACTAACCGGGATAAAAGGGTCCCCCACGTGTGGCTGGGACAAAACTAATCCTTCAGACCCTTTTATCCCGGTTTGTGATACCAACCGGGATAAAAGAGGGTATTTTATCCCGGTTGGTGTTTCCAACCGGGATAAAAGGGTCCCCATGAGTTAGTATAAAAGGATTAGATCCCCTATATAGTTAAATGTGGTGTGTAGGTGGGATGGCAAGGAAGGTACGCGTGAGGCTTGAGGTGTCGTGGGTTCGAATCCCACGAACCGCGCACGCACATATTTCGCATGAAAATCGCGTGACTTGTGACTTGCGCGTGGAGAGGCCTCCCGGGACCCCCGGGAATTTATTTATTTTTCAAATTGTTTTGCAAAACCATTTATCCCAGTTGGTATTACTAACCGGGATAAAAGAGGTCCTGTACTGCGCCTGGCGTGGTAGCTCATTTAGTCCCGATTGATATTACCAACCGGGACTAAAGGGTATCTTTAGTCCCGGTTGAGAGACCCGGGATAAAAGACATCCACCTTTTGTCCCGATTGCTTTATCCCGAATAGTTTTTCGAGAGATTTGTACCCTTCCAACCGGAACTAATACTCAGTTTTCTACTAGTCGCGCATTTTGACGATCACGTATTGCTTGTCTCTGCTTAGGTGCCATATTTGCATATCGTGCCCTATCTTCTGCATGCCTTGATTCGATTTGCTCACCTATTATTTCTGTCTCTGTTCTACTCTATTTTTATCAGAAGTAATATTTTCACCTAAAAAAATGGACCCAATCAGAGTCGCTAATGACAGCTAAGCATATAGTTAAGCTACATAATTAACATTGTGATGAGTCGTGGGTGTCTAAATTGTAAATTTTTTGTTGTTTGATCCTTGAGCTAAAGTCTAGTTTGTGTCACATCGAATCTTTGGAGGCTAATTAGGAGGACTAAATATGAGTTAATTATAAAACTAATTACATAGATGGAGGCTAATTCATGAGATGAATTTATTAAGCGTAATTAATTCATGATTAGCACATATTTACGGTAGCATCACATTGTCAAATCACGGACTAATTAGGTTTAATAGATTCGTCTCGCAAATTAGCCTCCATCTGTGCAATTGGTTTTGTAATTAGTTTATATTTAATACTTCTAATTAATATATAAACATTCGATGTGACAGGAACTTTAGTCCGGACTAAAGAACCAAACATCCCCGCTTGTTTTGATTCAGATTTAGTTCCAGCTCTGCTAGTGAAATAAGCGGTAGTGATACTGTAAAAAAAAACAGACATTAACCACAACTGCTTGTATTTTTAAATATGAGGGATTATTTGGCAGAGTTGTAGCTGTCGTTAAACCGACTTTGGCTTTGGATTTTTTTGTGGAGCAACTTTTTTCTCTCTCTAACTTATATGGGAAAAACGTTTGGCAAATCAACTTATTTGGTTGTTTAAAATGGATGGAAAAAGTGAAATGTTCATGCTACTTTTTTTTCTCTCCCATTCTTTTTCCCTCTCTTTATTGCCCCCTCTCTCTTCTTGTCCACATTCTGCTCCCATTCTTCTCAGCGGCGCCGCACACCACCGTCACCCCACTACCCGTTGGCTGGCCCACCACCATCAGCCCACCACGCCGCCGTCCGCCCCCCGCCGTTGGCCCCCCGCACCGCTGCCCGCCCACCGCCTGTGCCCCCCGCGTCGCCGTCACCCTCCGCCTCCATCCCCTCCTCCCTGCGCCCGTGAGCCACCTCGCTCGCGCCATCGTCGCCTCCGCTCCCGGTGTCGGCCTCGCCCGCGCTGCCGCCACCGTCTCTCTGCGGCTGCCAGCCTCGTCACCGTGGCTTCCATCCCCTCCCACCGGCGGCCACACCTCCACCGCCGCTACCTCTGCCTCCGCTTCCCACTGCCGGCTCCGCTTCCCGCTGCTAGCTACCTCCGCCACGTACCGCCCCCACACCTCCGGTAGCCTCGCTTCACTGGCGGATCCAACCCAAGGGCAACAAAGCCAATCGATGAGGAGGAGCGGCGGGGAGCCACTTTTTTATCAAATGGCCCCTCTCACCGGGGATTCAGGAGCTTCTTTGCTCCCTTCCCGTTTAGAGCAGGAGCTGGAGCCCTCCCTCCAAAGGGCCGAAATGTGGCAAACTGCAAAACACTACTAGAACACGGATAGATCGGCATTTAGGAAGTTTTCTCCGAGGAATTTAGTAGAAAGCGGCTTGTGTTGGAATCCCGCTTTGAAGGCCCAGAAGTAGTGCTGATGTTTTTGTAACAACAATTTGCTGCATGTTATGGCCCCGTTAGGTTTCTGGGCCTCTTACTACAAACACATTAATTGATAAATCGCGTGCAAAATGGTCAGCCAGCCGAACGGGCCGGCGACGCCGGTGGACATGGCGCTGGACTACTACAAGTTCGACTACGAGTTCGCGGAGCCGCCGTGCGTGACCAGCGTGCAGAACTGCGTTCCTCTCCCGACGTTCAGCGACTTCGGAGACGACGTCTACGACGTCGCCGACCAGCGGGGCTACGAGTCCGTCGTCTACAACCTCGCCGGCCAGTACCTCAAGACCGACAAGTCTGGCAAAATCGTCGATCCCCGGTTAAAGCTCAACAAGGTAAATGACAGTAACGCGAGATCTCAAAATCATGTGTACGTGAGCATGTCATGAGTTTGGATTTGTACATGTGTAGGTGGTTCGTGAGATCTCCTACTCCCCGAATGGGGTCACCGTGAAGACGGAGGACAACTCGGTCTACCAAGCAGACTATGTCATGGTTTCTGCAAGTTTAGGAGTCCTGCAGAGTGACCTCATTCAGTTCAAGCCTCAGCTACCTGTCAGTTCCGGCCCCTTCATGGCGCCATGTTACATTTAATCAGTTCTATTAGCCAGTTAATTATATTAGCCTTCGTCATCACAATCATCCCACTCTTTCCATACATCGAATCAGGCATGGAAGGTTGTGGCGATCTACCAATTCGACATGGCCGTGTACACCAAGATATTCGTCAAGTTCCCCAAGAAGTTCTGGCCTGAAGGGAAAGGGAGGGAGTTCTTCCTCTATGCGAGCAGCAGGAGAGGTTACTACGTAGTGTGGCAGGTACACACGCCAAACTTTATAACTGCCTAACTGGTAATATTAGCCCGTACTAGCTTATTAGCAGCAGTAACTAGTGGAATTATGAATGCCACGCAAACTAAACATTTTGAGTCAAATTTTTCAGGAGTTTGAGAAGCAGTACCCTGATGCCAACGTCCTCCTTGTCACCGTGACTGACGAGGAGTCTAGGCGTATTGAGCAGCAGTCGGACAACCAGACCAAGGCAGAGATCATGGAGGTGCTGAGGAAGGTGTTCCCTGGCAAGGACGTCCCTGATGCGACCGACATCCTTGTCCCGAGATGGTGGTCCGACAGGTTCTACAAGGGCACCTTCTCCAACTGGCCAATTGGTGTGAACCGCTACGAATATGACCAGCTCAGGGTACGTACCTGCGAATCCTTTTGTGATCTCATATATCTTACTAGTGTACGTGATTTTGCGATTGTGTGAATAATCTAACATATGCATGCAATGTTATCCAACATCGGTTGTTTTCTCTGCACTCTAGGCGCCGGTTGGGAGGGTTTACTTCACTGGTGAGCACACAAGCGAGCACTACAATGGCTATGTCCATGGCGCTTATCTTGCAGGTACGTATACGTGCACCCACGAGGTCTTCATTTGCCTGTTCTTGAGCTTGCCACAGGGTTTCTTCTGATAAGTTTTGCATTTGCAATGCCAATTTTCGTCGTGTGTTGTCAGGAATTGACTCTGCAGAAATTCTGATCAACTGCGCCCAGAAGATGTGCAAGTACCATGTTGAGGGCAAGTATTACTAGGTTCCAAGAGGCCGATCGATCGTAATGCAATGGCGAAAGAGAAATAAGGCGGCTTCTTCGTATTAAGCGCGCTGTGGTGTGGTCTACCATCATCATCTAAGGTTTATGGTTACTAGCAAAATGCTCGTGCTTTGCTACAGTGAAATGATAATCGTATTTTTAAAACTCGTGGTTTTTTTCTATTTCTATCACTATATATTTATTGCATTTCTGTTAACATATGTCCTTATACTGAAATAATTATTCATTTTTCGAACACAATAAACCAAAATATTTATTGTTTGATCCTCTCTTGGTATGCATGTTTGGTTAATTATTTGTTTACGAGGATATTTAGTGTCTAGTTGTTGTTCATAATAAAAAGTGTTTGAGTATTTTAAATGGAGCTCAAAGTTTGAAAGGCGGGTTGTATAAACTGTCAGAATCAGGAGTGCATTGGAAATTTTTTGAAACTGAAACTAAAATGTTCAGTTCCTGACTGAAAGTCAGAGCTCTCAATCTTCCAAACCAAAGATCTTTTGAGCAAAGTTCCTATCTAGAACTTGCAGCCCTATAGTATCTCTACAAGTTTGGTTAAAGGCGCTTGGAGAGTTTGTTATTGGAATTTGGATGATCTGTGCTTAAGAAAAGGTGACCCACCCCCTCCCACGTGGACCCATCTTAGCACAACACGTGGTGCAAAGCGATTGGAGTTGAATGCCATTGGTCGGCATGGAACCTGATAAAAAACTAACACGTTTCAATTATCCTCACTCAAAACAATAATATATTTATTCATGTAATTTTTTCTATTTTACACGCATTGCACGTATCATGCCCAATTTTTTGACATAGGATACTTTTTTGAAAAAAAAAATAAACACAAAATAAGTGAGAGGGTTATTGAGGGTATTTCACATATCTAAAGAAAATCTTTACCACAAAATGTTCAACTGGCAAAAGTACAAGGATAATATAACACGAAGAACTTTTTGTGCCATTAAAGTGTACCAAAAATATTTGGAGGCAGGATGTCATGGTGCAGGACTTTGAGTGCTATAGTAAAGCTTTTCCTTAATTCAAAAATATGACACCAAGCTTCACCCACATGTAGAGATTAGAACTTCTTGTACTTGAAATGTAAGTAACTGATTTTTAAATTACTTGTAATTGCTCTGATTCAATTCTGAGATAACACGCAGCTAAATATATGTACTGAGTGATAGAGACCGCAACAAAAAAGTAACCCTACCTCAGCTGATTGGAGGGGAGGAGATGTGATTGTGCATTCCAGCCACCCAGGTCCGAGTTCTCTTCGACTCAAATTAGAGTGCCTATTTCTTCTTCTTAACAAAAAAAAAACTACCTAGTTCCTCCTAGGCTGGATCAACACATCATGATGTGGAAAGTTAGCGATGCCTTGTCACATTCATTTGCTTATTCAATGGGTCATTTGGCAAATCCAGCAGTAGTGTATTGAACACAACACTAAGCCATATTTCATGATGCTAGTAAAATAAAGAGACCGCAAATGGTATTGCAAATATGATTCACGGGTAGAAAACTGACCTTTTATCCCGGTTGGTAGGAAGCAATTCTCCCGAAAAACCATCCGGGATAAAGCAATCGAGACAAAAGGTTTATCCCGGCGTGCACGGTGTGTGGGATTCGAACCCACAACCTCAAGCCTCGCGCGTAGCTTCCTTGACGTCCCACCTACACAGCACATTTGACTATATAAGGGATGGAATCCTTTTGTATTAACTCGTGGGGAACCCTTTAGTCTCGGTTTATGTTACTAACCGGGACTAAAGACCCCATGTATTAGTCCCAGACTAAAGGGTCCGAGGGCTTTAGTCATTTGAAGCCACCTGTGGGGGATCCTTTTATCCTGATTGGAAACACCAACCGGGATAAAAGATCCCCCTTTAATCCCGGTTGGTAATACCAACCGGGACTAAAGGGTCAGGGGTCTTTTTACCAACCGTGATAAAAGGGGGGTCTTTTATCCCGGTTGGTGTTTCCAACCAGATAAAAGGCCCCTCAGGACTTTTTTCCACTAGCCTTTGCAACCGGGATAAAAGATACCGGTTGGTGAGTCTCCGGCAGTGGCCAAGCTTTAATCCCGGTTGGTGAACTATTAACCGGGATAAAAGGGGTGGATGGAAGGTGAGTTTTCTACCATGATTATAAACAAGTAACAGAATGCATGCAACTGCTAGGAAGCGCAACATAAGACGACTGATCTAGAGAAAGTTATTGGAATTGAGGATAACCAGAGGAAAGAGAATACAGCTCCTCTTGCGTGGCTACATGCCCCCAGTGAGGAAGAGTTTATTTTCAGTACTTGGAACTATTTCATCAGGTGTACAATAGGTAATTAGGTATAAGCTAAAACAGCTGTACATTCTGTTTTACTGTATAAGACAGGCCCTACTTCGGTGAAGGAGAAACAATACTAAAGTTGCAAAGCAAAAATCGCGATTCTCCAATAATCACGATAATTAGTGCTACATTGTATCTGAGTGGTGCACAGCTGTACTGATCGCCAGAGAATTGATGGAGGCAGGAGAGTTACCGAAGGGAGAGACCGCCAACGCGAAGACCGGAGTGCGCCTCCCACGCGAGGCACTCCACCGCGTCCGGTCAAGGATCCGCGCTCCACCCCATGACCCGGCCGTCCGCGTGGCCGGTCCACACCACCCCACGACCGGGGTCCGCCACGAGGCAGAGCGCTTGCGGCGTCTCGCTCGACACCCTAAGGGCGCGGCCGCCTCGTCGCCCCAACGCTGCCAAGCCGGTGGCAAGCGGAAGGCGTTCGTGAGGTCCCACGTCCTGACGCCGGCCTCACCCGCGGCCCACAAGCACAGGCGAGCGCCGCCGTGGGAAGCATCACGGCAGCAAGCAAGCGTGCGAAGCACAGTGCGGGCTTGTGAGAGTGCTCGGAGCGCGATGCGGGTCTGCGACTCCCTGGGCAGGTGCGGGCGCAGCTCAAGCGGAGACGGTCGGTTGGCGCACGCCACGGAACGGGCGGGAGGGTGGTGCGCGCGTGAGGCTGGGGCGGTGGCGAACTCCGGGAGGGAGCCCGAGTGGTGCGGCTCAATGGAGGGGCCAGACGGTGGCGAAGCAGGAGGCTGCGGCAGGGAAGGCGGGTAGGGAGTGGCTGGTGTGGAGGAGATGCGGCGGCTGCGGGTGATGCAACACGGAGGTGTGCGGCTACACAAGTCGGAGAAGGAACCAGAGGTCGAGGCAGAGATGGCGGGGGCGGGGGTGGAGGTGGGAGGGAGGGAGGCAGATCGATGGGGCACAGGGGAGGCGGCGGGTGGGGAGCCGCGTGTGAACCTTGTTCCCTCAAGCCCTCACCCTCTCTCTATTCTCTCTCTCCCCTC
This sequence comes from Setaria italica, assembly GCF_000263155.2. Classification (NCBI taxonomy): domain Eukaryota; kingdom Viridiplantae; phylum Streptophyta; class Magnoliopsida; order Poales; family Poaceae; genus Setaria; species Setaria italica. The sequence goes on along the minus strand of NC_028452.1, from coordinate 45,743,955 downwards.
TCTCCGATGCAGCAACTCACTCACTGCGGCGGTGGCGGCGCACACCATTAGCGGTGACCGGCTGCCCTTCCCTCCCACACACCTCACCTCCCCGAGCGGTCTCCTCCCCCCTCCCTCCCTCCTGTGCACGTTTGGAGAGTTATGCGCGGCACCACCAAACCCTAACCATTCAGGACGGTCGGCCTCGATCCGCAACCTCTGTACCAGCTAGCTGCCGAGATGAGGCAGCGGTCAAACCACGCTGCCCTGACGCCCTTGGTGGCCGCGTCGGCATAGAGCGTGAACCGCGCGGTGATCCCGGCCCCACCACCGCGGACGAGAATGCTCCAGACGCCGACCTTGCCGCCGAGGCCACGCGCAGGGGTAGTGGCGGGGCGCCCCGCTCCGGTCGCCGGCCTCGCCCAATCCCCCTCCTTCGCCTTCCTGTTTCGGAGAAAGGAGAAGTTTTTCCCTTTTAACTCCCCTCCCTTCCCTCATTTTTCCACCCGAGGCCCCCTCTCTTCAGAATTTGGACTGGAGGTTGATTCATGAAAGTTAAGGGATTTTTTTTCAAAATGACCATGACGTACGAAAAAGTTTCTTTAATATTGTAATAGGTAGAGATAATAACCTTTCTTTCTTTAATATTAGGAAGAAGAAATATTAGGCAGAGATAATAAGTACTCTTGTGTTGCTCTATTCTGTTGCGGATTGTAATGTTGCATTTTCTCTTTAATAAAACTTCTTTTGAGGAGGGATGTTGAATAAAACTTTGTGCCGCATATGCAATTTCACTAGGGAAAGTTTTATTGTCACATGCTGCCGGTTGGTGCTGACTGTTGAAGGCTCGAGGCCTCCGAGACCGGCCCTGTCGGCGACCCAGTGTAAAGGAAATGACGCTCTAGATCATTATTTGTGATTTTAGCATTCCAGTGACAATATAATTATTGGAAATAATGTGTTTGTCAGGTGTGGATCTTTGTAGATTCTTTAAGTCTAAGGATGAAGTTAAAATCAAACCATCCAAATCATAGTAAAATTCCAAAGAATTTTAAAGCATTCAAATGACGATATAAATTTGTGAGCAGTGTTTTTGTCAGCGTTGTATGATTCGCCGGTGCTGCAAAGAAGAGCGTTGTATTCGCGGTATCGATTTAATTAGTTATAGTCAATGTCAAGTTTGGTTTGGGAGCAATTTTTTTCTTTTTTGCACAATTTCGCTAGAAAAAGGGTCGCTAAACCATCTTGCATCATAATTTTGTTACAATACCAAAGAAATATATGAGAATATATCACAAGTTTAACACATTAGACAGATTCACTGTATAAAATTTCGGTAAACAAAATTTATCAGGCCCCGCAGATAAACACAAAATTTCGGAAAATTTGATTTTTTTTCCCCCAAGCTCCAACCATTCGAGAACGGTGACAGACTAGCAGTATCTGTCTGAGAAAAATTGCATTATTTTGGATATAAATTGTATCTTACGCGAGAAAGTTCCGAAGGACTAGAAGGGAAGATTGCAGTCTCTGAAACGTTCCAGCAAACTCCCAACAATCTTCTGACGACACTAGGGATCGGAATAGCTCTAGCCTCTAGCTAGTGCTATGTATCCTTTGAAGAATGAATTCACCGGTGGTAAACAAGTTGCAGAATCTGCAATGATATATCTCAACAGACAACACTGGAGTAATAATCTGATTGCACGGCCCATTTAGGCATTCAGAGTACAACATCCGATTGCTAACAGGAATTATTAGTTAGAGCAAACTATAATAGATGTGGCTGACATGAACCTCAGCAGGTTGTTTGGAGGAGCACAACCACACCGTTTCTGATGGCAATATTAGCACTGTTTCTTTTTTTCAAGACTTGAAGTAGTGCTTGAACTATCAGAACAAACGCAGTATCGAAGAGAATTGAGCAGCAATCCAAGGATGAATGACGGGGTAAACCTACACGAACCCACAACGGGATAACCTATTCTATCCCCACCCAACATGTTTACTTCGGAAACCTAACCCCGCAAGACCTTTAATTTAAGCTCCTTCCCACTCATCCTTATTAGAGATAGAGTCAATAGTCAATGTAAATGTAAACATATCTTGGGTGTGTGGGCCAGGACTCTTAGGTAGTTTGGATGGTGTATATCTCTTATAGAGATAAACCGTTTGAATATGAATATGTTGTAACTAGAATATCTAGATGAGTCCTGGCCAAGCAACTCAGGGTATATATATGTAACCATGTGTGCGTGATGTTTAATACACGCCAATTAACACGCAATCACCGCTCAGCCTGAGTTTGGGCGTCAGTGTTTCACCTATCCGCTCCTCTGATTTTACATGGTAATTAGAGCCGCACATTTCTAGTATCCCCGTTGCCATGTCCACTTCGTCAGCTTCCTTCCCCTCCAATCCTCTTGTGGTGCACGCTGTCACGGAGAAATTGACCAGGGCAAATCATGCCATCTGGAAAGCTCAAGTGCGCTCTGCCATGCGCAGCGCAAGACTAGAGGGCCATCTCACCGGAGCGGCGAAGCAACCTGTAGTGGAGATTGTCGACAAGGAAGGCAACAAAGTCGCTAATCCGGTGTTTGAAGAGTGGGAGGCCCGGGATCAGCAGATTCTCAGCTTCCTCTTCTCTTCCCTGTCTAGGGATATTATGACGTCCGTCACCCAGGCCAAGACGGTGGCAGACGCATGGAGGTCCATTGAGTTCATGTTCGCCTCACAAACTCATGCTCGTGCAGTCAATCTACGCACTCTTCAACACCAAGAAGGGAAATTCATATGTTGCTGATTACTTCGCCAAGATGAAAGGCTACAACGACGAGATGGCGGCAGCATGCCGCCCCATCAGTGATGACGAGCTCATCGAATACATCCTCACTGGCTTGAGCCCTGAGTTCGAGTCATTGGTGTCTACCCTTGTTACGAGGGTGGAGCCTGTCACGATGGATGAGCTTTACTCATAGCTTCTCACTTTTGATACTAGATTGGATCTGGTCCATGGAGGAGATCAAAGCTCGATCAATATGGCTGGGTGTGGAGGAGGCCGTGGCACAAACCGTGGTCACGGTGCTATGCGTGGCCGTGGTCGTGGGCCCCCTACTGATGGGCGCAGTCGCGGCAATGGCAACAACAATAATGCATGCCAAGGAGGACAGGGTGGTGCCTATGGCTACAACAAGCACGACAGTCGTTGTACCTACCAAGTATGCTTCAAGAAAGGCCACACTGCTACTGAATGTTGGCATAGGTTTGATGAAGATTACGATCCAGAAGGGAAACATGCGACGGCGGCCACCAGTTCATACGGAGTCGACACCAATTGGTACACTGATATTGGCACCACTAATCACATCACCAGTGAGTTAGAAAAGCTATCAACCCGCGAGAAGTACAATGGCGGAGAGCAAATCCACACTGCAAGTGGCGCAGGTATGACAATTAATCATGTTGGTCATTCTACTATTGTTACCCTAGTCGTAATCTTCATCTAAACAACATACTGCATGTTCCCAAAGCTAAGAAAAATCTTGTATCCGTTCATCGCTTTACATCTGATAATTCTACCTTCGTGGAATTTCACCCCAACTTCTTTTTGGTTAAGGATCCGAAAATCAAGAAAACTCTTCTTAGGGGTCGTTGTCAATGCGGGCTGTACCCTCTTCCATCGCCACCCTCTGTCAAGCATGCCTTCACCATCAGCAAGCCGTCCCTATCCCGGTGGCATGAACGCTTGGGGCATCCTTCCTCTATCATAGTTCATCAGGTTGTTAGCCATAATCGTCTCCCATGTATCCTTGAGTCTAATCATGAGTCTGTGTGCAATGCGTGCCAGCAGGCCAAGGCGCATCAGATTCCCTATCCTAAATCCATAAGTGAATCTAGCGCTCCTTTAGATCTTGTGTTTTCAGATGTTTGGGGTCCTGCTCTTGAGTCTGTTGGCAGAAAACAGTATTATGTTAGTTTCATTGATAATTATAGCAAATTTACTTAGATCTATCTCATTAAGTACAAATCAGAAGTTTTTCAGAAATTTCATGATTTTCAGAACCTAGTGGAGAGATTGTTTGATAGGAAAATTAAAGCTGTGCAAACAGATTGGGGCGGCGAATATCAAAAATTAAATTTTTTTTTACCAAAATTGGTGTTTCTCATCTCGTTTCCTACCCTCATGCGCACCAGCAGAATGGTGCTGCTAGCAAAAACATCAACACATTGTCGAAGTCAGTCTAGCTCTCCTTTCTCACATCGCGATGCTGCTGAAATTCTAGGACGAAGCATTCCTAGCCGCCACATATCTCATTAATCGGCTCCCTAGTAAATTCATTAATCATGTCATGCCTTTAGAGCACTTATTTCATCAAAAGCCAGACTATTCTGCCTTACGTACTTTTTGTTGTGCCTATTGGTCTAATCTTCATCCCTATAATTCCCATAAACTTCAGTTCAGATTAAAAAATGTGTCTTCCTTGGTTACAACATGCTTCATAAAGATTTCAAGTGTTTGGATGTCTCGTCTGGACAAGTTTACATCTTTAGGGATGTTACATTCAATGAAAATATCTTTTCCTTTTCTACCTTAGATCCCAATGCAGGAGCTCGCTTGAGATCTAAAATTTTACTTCTTTGACCTCATCCTATGGCTAGCACTAGGGGCATCCTATGGCTAACTAATTTGCCATCTAGCACTTCCGAAAATTTTTGGTTGCAGTTTACCAGGCGAACTTCGTGCATCTGATATAGGCGCTGGAGACGGTCGCTTTCCCGCTTTGCCAGCAGCGCCAGCAGCCATCCCGCATGCGACGCGTGGGGGCATCGACGCGGCATCGAGCCCACCAGGAGGCGACAGCGCTTGTCCGTCCGCCACGCGCCCGCGGGAAAACGCGTTGAGGCCAGGCGGGCCCGACGCATCGGCCCGGGACAGCGCTTCTCCATTTGCCACTCGCCCGAGGGAGGACGTGCTGAGGCCAGGCGGGCCCAGTGCATCCATTCCGCACGCGAGCGGGAGCGACTTCGACTCCGCTGCGTGCCCGCCAGCACCTGCTCTAGGTCCAGACGACGACGCTGCACGAGCTTCTGCCGCCCGCACTTTGGAGGAGATTCTGTCGCCCGGATTATCTGCAGCAGAGCTTCCACCTGACTCCCCTGGTTCTCCTGTGCCGGCTGCTGAGAGCATAAGACCGGTCACCAGATTGCAACGAGGCATCCGCAAAAATAAAACATATACAGATGGTACAATCAGGTATAGCTTATTGATTTCTACTGGTGAGCCTCAAGATCTTGATGATGCCTTGGAAAGATGCTATGAATTCTGAATATGAAGCCTTGATGAGAAATAAAATGTGGCATTTGGTTCCACCTCAGAAAGGAAGGAATGTCATAGGGTGTAAATGGGTGTATAAAATTAAAAGGAAATCAGATAGCAGCTTGGATAGATACAAGGCTCGGCTTGTAGCAAAGGGATTCAAACAAAGGTATGGTATTGACTATAAAGATACTTTCAATCCAATTCTCAAAGCTGCAACCATATGTATTGTGTTGTCTCTGGCTATCTCGTGTGGTTGGTTGCTTAGGCAGCTTGATGTGCAAAATGCTTTCTTACATGGGCTATTAGAAGAAGAAGTTTATATGCATCAACCTCCTTGCTTTGAAGATCCAGAAAGGCCAGGTTATGTGTGCAAACTCGATAAGGTATGGTATTCTCGCCTGAGTGACAAATTGATTAGGCTTGGGTTCCAGGCTTCAAAGGCAGATACATCATTGTTTTATTTTAGAAAGGGAGGCATCATTATGTTTGTCCTGATTTATGTGGATGATATAATTGTTGCAAGCTCAACAGAAAAGGCCACGTCTGCTCTGCCTAGTGATCTGAAGGAAGAATTTGCTCTCAAGGATCTCGGTAATTTGCACTATTTTCTTGGCATTGAAGTAAACAAGGTGCGTGATGGAATTGTGCTTACTCAAGATAAATATACTTCGGATTTATTAAAGAAAGTTGGGATGGCAGATTGTAAGCCGGTTAGTACTCCTTTGTCTACTAGTGAAAATTGTATATGTATGAAGGAACACTATTAGGCGCTAATGATGCTACAAGGTATAGAAGTATTGTTGGAGCCTTGTAATATTTAACTCTCACAAGACCGAACATTGCTTTCTCGGTCAATAAGCTATGTCAATTCCTTCATGCGCCTACTACTGTTCATTGGGAAGCTGTCAAAAGAATTCTAAGATATATAAATTAGTGTACGAAACTGGGTCTAAAAATACATAAGTCGTCGTCTACATTGGTGAGTGCTTTCTCATATGCTGACTGGGCTTGCAGTATAGATGATCGTAAGTCTACAGGAGGCTTTGTAGTATTCTTGGGTTCTAATCTAATCTCTTTCCGTCGGGCTCGGACCCGGAGCTCTACCTAGCGATTTCCACTGGAGTTGTTTTCTCTGCCTTGGACAGGCATGCACGATCGATCAAAATGGAATCGGTGCAAATGCGGTGTACTACTTGCGCAAGATTGGAAACGGCTAAAACATGCAACGTGTGTCACGCATTATCCTTTAGAACCGATTGATCAAACTTGAGAGGTGGCTATCTGGCATTATTTCGGCTATCCACTTTACTGTATTGAGGTAACCATCTCTAATAATGTGGATCAGTATGATGCTACAATTTGCCTATGGAGGATGATGCCTTGGTAGTTGAATGATGCTATAATTGTGCCCACAAAAATTAAAATCTTTGAGTTGCACCAAATACCCATAGAAGATTGTGAGAAGCAGGGGCGTTTTTTTTGAAACGTTAAAGGGCAGGAAAGGGATGGCAACGGGGCGGGTTCAAATCGGGTGGAGCGCCTAGGCACTCAAAATCGAAACCCAAACCTAAAACCCGAATCCGAACCGAAAACCGTTTCGGGTGAAAATCCATCCCCGAAACCAAAACCCGCAGATCCCAAAACCTAACAGATTAACCGAAAACCCGAACATGAACAGCTACAGTATAACTGTAGCAATACAATACCAAGTTCAGGGATAATTTGAGTACTAGTACAGTAACAATACCAGTCTTAAACGATTCTGAGTACAGCAACAATACCAGAGTTAACAATACCAGTACAACAACAATTTGAGTAGAGTACCAGTACAGTAACTACTAAAACTACAAGTTCAGTTCAGGGACAAGTTCTAGGACAATTGAAATTACAATTATTTTAGAGATAGCAATACAACGATGCCAACTTGGGGAATTAAACTTCACTTGATCAGTTCCTCGTTCATCCATTATTGTGGAATCATTTTCATCCTGTGAAATAAAAATAGAGAGAATAGCTCATTACTAAAATGTTGATCGCAGTGTAAATTCACAAGTTGAAAATAGAAGCAAACAACAATACCATTTTTTCATCTTTTCATCAAGACAAGTCATCAAAGCACCAACAAAAGTGGACTGAGAACCTGATTGATATAGTATTCACAAATTAGTTTTATTGCTTATCCGGAATGAAGAACACATACTTATAGAAATTGCACTTTCTGACTTACCCAACATGTCAGCATGAGACCATGCTTGCATGCACATAATTTCTTCTGTCATTGATGGTGCAAGCCTACTATGATGTGGACTAATTATTCTCCCACCTATACTAAAGACTGACTCGGATGCCACTGTTATCATAGGAATAGCAAGGACATCACGTGCAATTTTTCGTAACGTTGGGTATTTCAGCCCTGCATGTTGCCACCACTAAATGATATCCAACTCTTGTGTCCTAGGCAGCAGTGGCCCTTCCAAGTACAAATCTAACTTTGTATGCACATAAGTGGAGGTCACAACTAGCTACTTGGACATGTAATCATCAAAAGTGTCCATCCAATCCTCATAGTCTATCTGAGTAGGAGAACTAGGTCTAGTTTGAGCACCATCTGTTGTGGAAACATCCTCCATAGCACCTTGATAATCCAAAACCAGACTCTACAACAAGTCTTTCACTTTGTTGATAGCTTCCATAGCTACACTTTCTAACCCATGAATTTTGAGAAAAAGATCATTCAACAGTTGCAATTTAAACCTAGGATCTAGGATAGCAACAACAGCCATCAAACCATGAACATCTGACCGATACTTGTTGAATTTTTCTTTCATTTTAATAGACATTTCTTCTACCTTAGGAGTATCGCTGCTTTGCCACTTCCTAATTGCAAAAAAAATGTTGCATATTTTGGGGAAGAAAAGGTTGGCTGTGAAATATCTAGTGCCTGATAGTAGCTTAGTTACATCATAGAACATCTTTAACCTGTCACAAAGCTCTCTAGCAAACTTCCAATCATCTTCAGATGGAACACATGGATCAAACTTCCAATCATTGCAGCAGATATAAGCAAGCATGGAAAATTGCAAGCTAACTTTCAGCGGAATCTGTTATACCACAATAGTTCTGACAAAAAGTACCAAAACAAGCATCACTAAGCCACTGACCTGCGGGCGGGGTGCCAGGACGGCGGCGGGGCGCAGCCTCCTCGCAGGACGGCAGGGCCTCGCGGTCGTGGGACAGCGCACGGCGGTGGGGCATGGCCGGCAGTAGATCCGGCAGCAGGGCGTGTACTCGCAGTCGCGGGATGGCGCAAGGTGGCGGGACGCGCCCGGTAGTGGATCCGGCGGTGGGGCGCACAGTCGTGTTCACGGGATGGTGCGCGGTGTCGAGGCGCGGTTGGTAGTGGATCCGGTGGTGGGGCGCATACTCGCAGGCGGCGGGACGCTGGACGCGTGCGGGAGAGGCGAGGCCATGCGGGGTTGCTGATGAGCGACAGTGGTGGGGTGGGGGACTGGGGATGCGACTGCGGCGTGTGGGGGGTGCTGGGTGGGGCCATGCGGGGTGCCTAGACGCTTCGCCTGGGTGAGTCGGTGGTGTATATTGTGGTTATATACCTAGAGTTTCTAATGGGCCTTTAGTGGGCCGAATTGTTTCGGGGCCTCGATGGAGCTCCGTGGGTGATGTTAAAAACCCATCCCAAACCCGTGGTATTTTGGGTATCCGAACCCAAAAACCGTGGGCGAAATCCAGAAAATGAAACTGAAACACGCGGACCCAAAACCCGCGGATATCCACCCCAAACCTGATCCACTGCCATACTTAGGGTAGGAGCACTGCCATAACATATAAGAAGAGAGAGAGTGTGTCAAAATTTTACAATTAGGAGATTAGATGATGAATATCAGGCTCATTGCTCATGACAACATTTTGCACTCTAAAAATCTAACCCAAACTAGGTGCACCACAAGCCCTTCGTCACATGCCTACTTCTTCCTTGATCAGGTGGAAGACCTGCATAGGAGTGCACCTGGTGCCCTCAAAAATTCTTCTATTTCTCTCCTTCCACAGATTCCAAGCAGTGTATGTTAGGATGCCTGCAGCTGTTCTTCATTTTTCTTTTGTGATCGCACATAGGGAGAGTGACCACCATTCCTGAATGCTGAAATTGGCCATGGGCATGACAGCCACGTCTGTCACCCAATTATAGATCAATCTCCAAACCTGCAAAGCAAAAGGACACTGGATAGAAAGATGCACGGCTATTTCTAGAGCCCCTTGGCAAAGAGAACACACTATATTACACGGCCAGTTTCTTGCCATCAATCTATCTGCAGTCAGGATCTTGCTTTGCAAAAAAAATTGTGTTTTCCCTCCATCTGAGCCTTCCAAACTTCCTTGGCTTAGAACGAACAAAAGGTGCTCTTGAACTGGATAAAATAAGCTGATTTAGCAGAATAGTTGCCATCTGTGGTCCATCGCCACACAATCTCATCAGGCGAATCAGTAAAGGATATGGTCTGAACTAGAGGCCATAAAGTCACAAATTCAACCATTTCAGTGATGGAGCTCATTCTCCAAAGACCCCTTGTCCAGTTCTGGTCAGTTACCTCCTCTTGCACCTTTCTGTGCTTTCTCCATGCTAGTTTGTATAGATTAGGAGGAATATCTCTGGGTGCTTTGCCCTCTAGCCAAGTGGAGTTCGAAAATTCAGCTGTAAGACCATTTCCAATATGAACCACTGTGCTAGCTCTGAAGAGTTGCATATCAGTGTCATTGACAGGTGCTTCACGTTCTAGACATGAACGGTCTGGCTGCTTCTATTGGTACCATACCCATCTGAGTCTTAGGGCTCTACTGAACAATTCTAGATCAGGCAGGCCATGTCCTCCAAGCTGCTTTGGTTTAAGCACTCTCACTCATCTTACTAAACAATGGCCTCCATTGGCTTCTTCTGTTCCATTCCACAAAAAGCTTCTTCTAAGCTTGTCAATATGCTTGATTGTCCATTTTTTTTGGGACAAATACAGTGAGGAAATATGTTGGAATTGATGATAGAACTGAGTTGACCAGTGTTAACCTTCCTGCCTTATTTAGCAACCTACCCTTCCATGTAGGTAGCATGCTTGCTACTTTAGCTATGAGAGGTTGAATGTCTACTCTTCTAAGTGCTCTCAGGTGTAAAGGCAGCCCAAGGTAAGTGCACGGACATGATTTCACAGGACATTGAAAATGTTGCATAACCTCCTCCAAATTAATGTCACTACATTATCCAGTACTCGTGGGCGACGTCTGGGGTTGGGGTCTGGATTTCTATCCACTCGGCGATGAAGTCGGCCAGGGCCTGAGACTTAATCGCGGTTCAGGGGGTGTACTTAATGTTGTAGCCCACTAACTCGAGTGCCCACTCAAAAATTTGACCCACAGCATCGCGATTTCGAATGATTTTTCCAAGCGGGACTGAGGTGACGATGGTGACCTTGTGCTCGGTGAAGTAGTGCAGGAGTTTTTGGTTAGACATCAACACAGCATACAAAAGCTTCTGCACTTGAGGGTAGTTACTTTGGCGTTGGTGAGTACCTCGCTGACCAAGTACACTGGTCACTGGACCTTTAGCACATGTCCGGGCTCCTCCCTTTCCACGACAAGGACGACGCTCACGACATGGTCGCTCACCATGATGTAAAGGAGGAGGGGCTCCTGTCGCTTAGGAGCGATGAGGACTAGGGCTGAGGTTAGGAATGATTTGAGGCTCTCCAGAGCCTTTTGGGCCTCTTCCTATCCAGACGAACGTGCCAGACTTTTTAAGGAGCTTGTAGAGCAGCATTCCCTTCTCTCCGAGCTGAGAGATGAAACGGCTTAGGGCGGCCAAACACCCCGTGAGCCTCTAAACGCCCTTGACGTTGCGGATCGGTCCCATGTTAGAGATGGCCGTGATCTTCTCGGGGTTATCCTCGATACTTCGCTTGGAGATGATGTAACCAAGCAGCTTCCCTTTCGGGACCCTGAATACACACTTTTCGGGGTTTAGCTTAACGCTGAACCTCCGGAGGTTTGCAAATGTCGCGGACAGGTCGATTAGGTCGTCCGTTTGGGCAGACTTCACGACTATGTTGTCCACGTAGATGGCGATGCTTCCCTTTGGGCGCTTTGACCCATCAGGCGGGTTGGGCAGATCGATCTAATCGGTGAAGCATCACTGCATGCACCACTGATAGGTCGCACCGACGTCCCTTAGACCGAACTGTATGGTCACGTAGCAATACAAACCATAGGGGGTGATGAAGGAGGTTGTGAGCTGGTCAGACTCCTTCATCGCGATCTCATGGTAGCCCGAGTAGGCATCTAGGAAGCAAAGGATTTTGCAACCCAAGGTGGAGTCGATTATTTGATCTATGCATGGCAAAGGAAAATGATCCTTTGGGAACGCCTTGTTCAGGCCACTGTAGTCAACACACATCCTCCATTTCCCGTTCTTCTTTTTTATAAGGACTGGGTCAGCGAGCCAATCGGAGTGGTATACCTCCTTGATAAAGCCGGCCGCCAGGAGCTTGGCAATCTCTTCACCGATGGTCCTACACCTTTCATCATTGAAGTAGCGTAGGCGCTGCTTGACGGGTTTGGAGCCTGGATCAATGCGAAGTGCGTGCTCGGTGACTTTCCTCAAGATTCCAAGCATGTCAGGTGGCTTCCATGCAAAGATGTCCCTGTTGGCGCATAGGAAGTCGATGAGCTCGCCTTCCTATTTGGTTGGGAGCTTGGTTTCGATCTACATGGTCTTGGATAGGTTGACCAGGTTGACCTCCATCACCTTGGTCTTGTCGATCGGGCTGAACACGCTTGCGGTGGTCGGCTCATTGTAGTTGGGTATGGCCGGGACTACCTCCTTCTGGAGCTGCTGGAGCTCCTTGGAGTTGGCGAGATCGGTGGCATGCTCGAGGTTCTATCGGTCGCATGTGTAGGTGTGCGGGAAAGGACTGCTCCCTGTGATGATGCCGTTCGAGCTCGGCATCTTCAGCTTGAGGTAGGTGTAGTTCGGAACAGCCATGAACTATGTGTAGCATGGTCGCCCGAGAATGGCATGGTAGTACCCATCAAAGTCTACCATGTCGAAAGTCAAGATCTCCGTGCGAAAGTTCGCACGGTCCCTGAACGTGACGGGCAAGTCTATCTACCCGAGCGGATAGTCCCGTAACCCTGGGATCACATCGTGGAAGGGAGCAATCTTTAGTTGGAGCCCGGAGCGGGGGATCCGCATCAGGTCCAGGGTCTCGGCATACAGGATGTTGAGATCGCTTCCCCCATCCATAAGCACGCAACTAAGACGCTTCTTCTCGATGATGGGATCAACAATGAGCGGGTACTGCCTTGGTCTGGGGACGCTTGGGGGATGATCCCTCTAGTCGAAAGTAATAGGATGGCATGACCAACGTAAGAATTTTGAAAAGGACGAGTCCACGACACATACTTCTTGCTGGCGCAACTTGCGCTGGCGCTTGGAGTGGTCAGTGTTGGCTCCACCGAAGATCATGAGGCATGTCTCGGGCTCGGGGAAGCCTTCTCCATCCTTGCCCATCATGCCCTCCTTGCCGCCTGTGTCCTCCCTGGTCCTGCGGTCCCTTGGCTTGCCGGCTTGTTGTAGGAAGCGCTTCAGCAGATCGCAGTCCTTGTAGAGGTGCTTGATGGGGAAGGGGTGGTTAGTACATGGACTCCCCATCAGCTTCTCGAAGTGCTCATTGCGCCCTTGTTGAGGTAGCCTACTTGGTTGGTCGGCCGTTGCGACCTCGGTTGAGTGAACCGTGCAGCGTCGCTCCTTCTTGCTCTTTTTCCCCTGTTGAGACGAGGGGCCCGCATCTCGGTCCTTGTGCTTGGCCTTACCCTTGTCCCATCCCTTACTGAAGACCACTTCGATCGCCTCCTCACTGGAGGCATGGTTGGTGGCGATATCCAATAAGTCGCATGTTGTCTGGGGCTTGATAGAGTCGAGCTTGTGGACCAGAGACTTGATAAAGCGCTGACAACGTTTGCGTCAATGACGTCGGGGAGAGAATTGCACTGCTTAGAGAACCTACGAATATAATCCTGCAGGGACTCATTGAGCTCTTGCTTGCAACTCTTGAGGTCCCAGGTGTTGCTCGGATATACATAGGTCCCCTGGAGGTTCCCTACAAAGACCTTCTTGAGGTCCGCCCAGTCACGGATGCTGTCAGATGGAAGGAACTCAAGCTAGACCTGGACAAACTCCCCCAGGCGGATGGGAAGATACTGGATGATAAAGAGATCGTCGTTGGCACCACCGGCTTGACAGGTGAGTCGGTAGTCTTCGAGCTACAAACTGGGGTTCGTCTCCTCGGTGTACTTGACGGTGTTGGTGGGTGGCCAGAAGCACTGCGGAAAGGGTGCTTTCCGAATGGCCCGCTCAAAGGCCTAGCCCAGTTCTGTCCGGGCTAGGACTTCATGCATCACGGCGAGCGCGCCTGGGGTGCACGGCCTCGCACTCCTCGGCGCAGCAGTCGTGCTCCTCGACCACCACCCTGACCGCCATCTTGTCAATGTTGGTCTCGTGCTGCGCAAGACATTGTGTGTGAATGACGCTACGTGCATCGCGGTTTGGCCCAACTCAGCCCCGTACTGGCTGACGCTGCAGCGCCGGTGCCGGCGTAGGAGCAGGCATAGGAGCCGCTGTGGTGCTACGCATGGCGCAACGTGGCTGCGAGGGAGAGTGAACCGAACGGTTTGGCTGGTGGCCCCCCATCACCTTTGTGGGGCAAGAGACCACGTGCCGCTGACGCGAGGCAAAACTCTCCACCTATTGTACGGTGGCAGTTTCCACCAGCGCCCGGAGGTTCCGGTGGATGGCCTGCTCCTTCGGGTCAGTTGGCTCTAGAAGGCTACGCAGAAGCACCACGTCAGCGGCGATGTTCTACCCAGCCCGAGCGAACTACGCGGGTTCGTCCCTCCAGCCATGATATCGCATTGGACTTGACGAGCGCGGTCCTGGGCCCCACTTCCTGGGTTGCGCACGCGTGGCACTGAGTGGTGTGCTGGGTGCGCTGGTAGTGGTGGCGGCTGCACATCTGGCGGGCATCGCCGAAGCACGTCGCCGTGGGCCTAAGCCTGCACCTGTGCTTCCGCACGATGGTCCGGTGGGGTGTGAGTCTCAACTAACTCTGCCACCTCGGGGATCGGTTCCGGGGCGTCCTCCATGGTGCACTCCCAAGACGGAGGATGATCGAGCGACATTGCGTCGCCATCGGTGGAGCTTTCGCTCTCAAGAGTCTCATCGCAGAGGATCTCAAGAAACAATGCAGGGGCATAGTCCGCCATCCCCACGTACTCGCATGGGGGAAGAGACGCTGCCATGGCCTTGTGGATGTCCCGCTCGTAGGCATCCGCTGGGGATGACAGGCCGAAAGGAAAGAATCCTCGTGGCAGGCGTGGCAAGAACAGCGTAGGTCCTCCAGAGAGCTGGCTGAAGTTGCTGACGAGCGAACGTATCATGGCTTCCACATCGTAGGCCATGGAGCTGCCTCCTAGCACATACTCAATGCGGAGCGTGAGGGCTTCCACATCGAGGTTATCGAGCCGCTTGCTGGTGAAGATGCAAGCTACTTTTTATGGAGATGCTAGGGGGTTCGCCTCCTCGCGGAGGTGGAGTACGCCAAGCTACACAGCGATTAAGTCCATGCTTCCGAAGTGGAACGCCTGGAGCGGTGTGAACACCGGTGGAACCCACGCCCCACCAAGAACAGGAGCGGGGAACTCCAGCGAGCTGAAATGGATTGTATCGCTGGTGCCCGTCGGGACAGCGGTGATGGTGATATGGACCATCCGATGATCTGAAAAATATGAACGCGATGGCATCTTCCCCACGGACAGTGCCAACTGTCGACGTGAAATCTAGCCGACAAGTAAATGTACGTAGTTTTGCCATGCGTTATACCGGATATAGCCTAGCACTTAATGACATAGGATTTATACTGGTTCAGGCAACATGCCCTACGTCCAGTTTGCGGGTCGGTTGTTGACTTTATTCCTGAGCCCAGGTGCTCAAAGTTTACAGTGGGGGTACAAATGAGAGGAGGAAGAAGGGGGTGTATGAGCCCTTGGAGAGGCAGAGCCCAGAAAGGGAGCTAAGTGTTGGGAGGTGTTGACACCATTTTTTGACATACGTCAAATATGGCATCAAAAGGGAGCAGAGATGCTGATGCATAGTGGAAAGACAATGGCTAGTGGAATCAACCGATGGGGTTGCAGGGGGCTCAGCCGATGAAGTTATAAGAGATCGGCCGATGATGACGAAAGCCTTGCCGATGGAGGAAGACAGAAGCCTAGCTGATGGAATTGTAAGGATGCAGCCGATGGAAGATGACAGAGGCATAGCCGATAGGGTTAGCCGATGCGAGCAGAAGGATTCCAACTGATTGGAAATGTTGGAGGGTCGGCCGATGAAGAGCAGGTTTTGGCCGATAGAGGCCAACTTCGACTCCTGTATGAGTCATTTTTGTTTTATTATGTTTAGAGAGTTTGTTTCTTTAAAGATAGATCTTATGTTTTGTCGTAATCGACTAGGACTAGAAGTCTTGATGTTTGGGGTCTAAATAGGGGCCCTGCAAGGTCTGGGAGGGCATACACATCATAATCAATACAAATCTACTATTTTTGCAATTTTCTTTCATGTCAGCGACTTTGCCATTGTTTTCTTTTCTTCACGAGTTCTTCCAAGCTAGTTGGGCTGCATCGAATACTTTCTAAGCTTTAACTTCGGGCGCATCGCTATTGTTTCATCTAGATTTATTCACAAGTTATCGATATTTGCTAGATCTGCAAAGCTTTATTTGTTAAATCTTGTTGTTTTAGCTTTTATCACAGTTATCCAGCTCAAAACATGTTCCGATTGGCTTTTACTTTATTTTCTTGTATCAATCTATTGTCACATAGCCGATTAGATATGTTTTGAGTGTTGTTCACATAGTACTATTTATGTTGTGTTTTACTCTTCCTTTGCATCTTTTATGTCCACATCAGCTGATCTAGCCGATTGTCTTTTGCTCGTGTCGGCAGTCCTGCCGATACGTCCTGTGGAGCGATTCGGAATACCAGCCGATTTGCTCTTGTATTTAACATTTTACTTGTCCTTATCAATCAGCAGGTTAGATTGACTGGCACACCGCAGATCGATAGGGCAACAACCCAAATGGGAGCGTAGCAGATTCTCCCAGGTTTCGTGTGTTAGTGCGCGAAGGTTGTCCCTTGATTTTTGCGTCAACACACTTTTAGCACGCCCGGTGGGACCATACAAAGCCTCAACATGTCTGCACCGAATACTGCTGAAGTTCGGATGACAACATCATCGAAGTTACTGTGAATGAGCTCCAGGGCGATCAGAAGTGCAAGGTGGCAAGGGTTGTAGAAGAATTCAGATTGTTGTGCTTGAAGTCCTTCAGCCATACTAGGAGAGGGGAACTTGTCAAGAAGCACGCCCTTCCAACTCCTTGCTAGATCACCATTGCTGAAGACACAAGGAAGATGCAGGAGATGATCGATCAGGATCTCAATCACGTGCTGATCAACCAAGCTGTAGTAATGACCAACACCGTGCATAGCACCGTCCTCAGCACTCTCTATGGTGGAACCTCTCAGGGGTTTCACGGTCCAGCGTACGGACCACCTAAGAGTGTTCCGGTTGGAAGCGTGATCACTCCACCTGTGGTGGGTCAGTCGGCTTCTCAGCTGATTCAGTTGTCAAGTGGGGGTTGTGGTGCTGCACGACTTCAGACCACCAATGTTGTGACACCCTCACTCACTCAGACGGCAAACCAGCCTGCTCCAGCATACTCCGTGCCGTCGCCGTTGCTAGCATCGGCACCATGCGGGGTAACAGGGATGCCATTCGGACATGTTTGGAATCTGGTCATTGGATATGGGATGCTTCTAGGATTATTTGTTCCAGCCATGAGGTCTCCAGTACAATCACCATCACCATCGGCTCCACAGCCAACGATCCAACGTTATCAGTAGAATCCACCAGAAGTCAGCAGGAAGGAAGGTATTCCGGATCTTCACAAAGATGGGTCACCAATAGTGGTGTACGATGAGACAACCGGCGTGTTGCGGCATGTTGATCCTCCTCGTCAGCAAGCGTTGGCTGCTCAACTGATGATCCAGCCGCAGCCTCTGCAACAAGACATCAGCTATCCAACAGCCGATCGTAGTGCCTCAGATTCAGCAGCAGGTGCCGGCAGTTCAGCCAATGCTCCAACCTATTATCCAGCAGCAGCCCTAACAGGTTGATTGGGCTGCAAAGATAGCCGAGGTGATGCAAGATCAGTTCGGGATAAAACCTAAACTGCAGACCTACACGTACGGACGCCGTACCCGCCGGCCTATGATATGTTGTCGTTCCCTCACCACTACAAGGTGCCCGATTTCACCAAGTTCTCAGGCCAAGATGACACATCTACGGTGGAGCACGTCAACAGGTTCATCATTCAGTGTGGGGAAGCAGCTGCGCAAGATGCTCTCAGAGTTCGGCTACTCTTGTCATCCCTATCTGAGTCGGCCTTTCTGTGGTTCACGACGCTTCCGCCTAACTCCATCATCACCTGGGCCGATCTGGAAAAATTGTTCCAAAAATACTTCTTTGCTGGGGTTCATGAGATGAAGCTGACAGATCTAACCAGTCTCAGGCAGAGAAGTGATGAGTCAGTGGCCAGCTTCATCCAGCGATTCAGAGAGGTCAGGAACAAGTGCTACAGCTTGGTCTTGAGCGACAGCCAACTAGCTGACGCGGCTTTTCAAGGGCTCCTACCGCACAACAAAGAAAAGTATGCTTCGCAGGAGTTCGAGAGTCTGAGCCAGATTGTACATCGGTTGTTGAACCAAGACGTGCGCCTGTTTGATCAAAGGAAGAACTTCCAGAAGAAAGTGGCGTACGTAGAATGTTCGGACTTAGAGGAAGAGGCAGAGATCGATTTGGCAGAATGGATTAAGACCAAAAAGCCGATCTCATGCCCATACGGCAAGAAGGAACCTAAGAATTCGGGTTTGATATCTCCAAGGCCGATAAGATCTTCGACTTGCTACTGCAAGAAGGGCAGATCAAGCTCTCACCATACCATACAATCCCAATGGCAGAAGAACTTAAGGAGATCAAGTATTGCAAGTGGCACAATGCCACATCTCATGACACCAATGAGTGCAAGGTCTTCCGCCAACAGATTCAATCGGCTATTGAGCAAGGAAAGTTCAAGTTTGAAGTTCCCTCCAAACCAACAAAGTCAATGAAAATCGACCAACATCCCTTCCCAACCAATATGGTGGAAGTTGGGGGCAAAAGCGTGCCTCCCACGAAGCTGCTGACATCAAAATCGGCCAGAAGGAGAGGCGTTGTGGACCCTAAAGTACAGGTGTAGGCCAACGATGTCAAAGGAAAGAGTCAGTTGCAAGAAGGGGAAAGCTTAGAAAGGCCTCGCCGGCCAATCACCTCCCAAGAGTTGCTCAACAAGTTCCAAAGACAACAAGAACAGGAAAGGCACCGGGAAGAGATGATACGCCGCCATGAAGACCACTGAAGATGTCCGTTCTTCATATACTGCTGGGAGGAGGGAATCAAGCTACCATCGATTGACAACTGACTTGAGTGCAACGGATCATACCAAGACAACCGATCCTCCAAAAGGCCGTGATTTGATGATAGGAATCCAAAGCCGATCAATAGGGATGGGCCTTACCATGATGATAGACGCATCCCAGCGCGTGATCGGCTAGGGGGTAGAGTCAGTATACACGATCGACTGGGGGCAGTTTTAATGTACCCAGCAGACTGGAGGAAAGGACCAATGCAAGGGTCCTTGACGAAGATTCATATCAAACCTGTCTGGAAGGATTCAATCTTTCAGCCCGTTGCTTAAACTAAAAACCGATAAGGAGTTTATTTTGGGGGCAGAACAGCAAAAGGCATTGGATGATATCAAACAATACCTAGTGTCACCTCCTGTGTTGGTTCCTCCACAAGCTAACAAGCCATTCAGGTTGTACCTATTAGTCGATGAATGTGCTATCGGGTCGGCTCTTGTCCAAGAATTTGAAGGGAAGGAACGAGTAATTTAGTATGTGAGCAGAAGACTATTGGATGCAGAAACCAGGTATTCTCCAGTTGAGAGATTGTGTCTATGCTTATATTTCTCCTGCACTAAGCTTAGACACTATTTATTATCTGCCGAGTGCGTTGTGGCATGCAAAGATGATGTGGTCAAATACATGTTGTCATTGCTGATTTTAAATGGAAGGATTGGCAAGTGGATTCTAGCTTTGTCGGAGTTTGATCTAAAGTACAAATCAACTAAAGTTGTCAAAGGGCAAGTCATGGCCGATTTCGTTGCTCAACATTGTGGGCCAGAGATTGCTATTGTTGAAGTAGCCCCATGGACTTTCTTCTTTGATGGATCTTCATGTGGGACTGGATCAGGAATCGGCATAATCCTCATATCGCCTTGGGGGGCAAACTACGAGTTCTCGCTGCTGATTGAGGCTTCTACTACCAACAACCAGGTTGAGTATCGAGCCGTTTTGAAGGGGATCCAATTGCTGAGAGAAATCAAAGCTGATACCATTGAGATATTTGGGAACTCTATGCTTATTATCAATCAGCTGACTAGAGGATGTGAATGCAGAGGTGATATTTTGAGAATTTACTATGATCAATGCCTTCAGTTACTTAAAAGTTCACAAGTGTGGTTATTGAGCATAATCCTAGAGATTATAGGGAGGATGCTAACAAACTCGCTCAGCATGCTTCTGGTTATTAGCCGATTTGTGGCGTTATGGCCATAGAGTTGATGGCTGATGATTAGAGGAAAGAGATAGCAGATTACTTAAAGGATCCTTCCAAGAAAGTCAATAGGCGAGTTCAATTTCAGGCTTTGAAATATGTATTGCTTGAGGATGACCTTTATTATTGGACGGTTGATGGAGTCTTGCTTAAATGCCTCGGGGTCAAAGAAGCCAAGAATCTGATGGCTGAAATCCATGAAGGGATTTGCGGAGCTCATCAATCGACTTTCAAGATGAAATGGATGATTAGAAACAATGGGTATTATTGGCTGATGATACTTGAAGAATGCTTTAAATACTATAAGGGTTGTCAAGATTGTCAGAAGTTTGGCAATGCGCAAAGAGCCCCGGCATCGGCTATGAATCCTATAATAAAGTCGTGGCCGTTTAGGGGTTGGGGTATTGATTTGATCGGCCAAATTTATCCACCTTCAAGCAAGGGTCATAAGTTCATATTGGTAGCAACAGATTATTTTACTAAGTGGGTCGAAGCAATTCCCCTGAAGAATGTGACATCAGCAAGCATGGTTGATTTTGTCAGAGAACACATTATCTACCGATTTGGTATTCCTCAAACTATCACAACTGACCAAGGGACGATGTTCACTTCAGGAGAGTTCAAAGAATTTGCTACTAGCATGGGAATTAAATTGTTGAATTCTTCTCCGTATTATGCCCAGGCAAATGGCCAAGTAGAATCATCTAACAAGGGGATCATTAAACTAATTAAGAGAAAGATCGAAGAGCAGTCAAGAAGCTGGCATACTACGTTGAACGAATCCTTGTGGGCATATCGAATGGCTTGTCACGGAGCCACAAAAGTATTCCCTTATCAGTTGGTTTATGGGCATGAAGAAATACTACCTTGGGAGTTAAAGATTGGGTCTAGACGTGTGTCGTTGCAAGATTAGTTAACAACCAAGGAATACTCCACCTTGGTGAGAGGGGGAGTTAGAAGACTTAGTGGGTCATCGGCTAAGGGCTTTGATCAGTATCGAAGAAAATAAGAAAAGGGTGGCTCGATGGTACGACAAAAAGGTCAAGGTCAAAGAGTTTTCCTAGGGAGATCTAGTCTGGAAGCTCGTGTTGCCGATTGGGTCTAAAGATCCTAAATTTGGAAAGTGGTCGCCTACGTGGGAGGGACCATATTGGATAAGCCGGTGTGCTCCAAGCAACGCGTATATTTTGGAGACACCTGAAGAAGAAGAGTTCACAAGGGCTCTGAATGAAAACTACTTAAAGAACTACTACCCCAGTATATGGATAGATGCATAGCTGACAGCGTAATGCTTTGGGTTAAGATAGCCGATATCAAGGATATCGCCTTTAGCATAAAAGAAAGAAGAAGAAAGAGGCAGACATACGGATAGCCGATGAGACATAAACTGATCACAGTTTGGTACATCGGCTATGACACAGCCGACGCAATACAAGTCGCCCTTAGAACAAATAATACTTGCTACATTTGGGGTACAAAAGGTTATTACATCGAAGTCATTGACGTATCATGGCCAAGATATTTTATCATAGGAAAATCTAGCTGGCTCTATATTGGTATCGGCAAATACCTATTCCCTTTGGCAAGGTACGCTTGGGAGACGCCCCAATTGGGTCTCAGTAGTGCCAATTTCCCTGTCAACTCGACCCAGTTCCTGTAGAATTTGGGTCCTCCTTGCTTCCAAACTAGTCAACTTGTCTTCAAGCAATACGCGAGGGGGAGACTGATGGCTTCGAAGGGTTGGCTACTGCGCCTACTAGTTTGAGCCTGTGGCTTCGATTAAGGACAAGATCGATTTGACGTCCGCAGGCAGATGGTCTCTGATTCGGTCACGATGAGCTTGGATCAAAGCTTTGTCTGTTTGGGTGAGAGGCTCATTGGAATAGAGGATCTGGATGACTCGTTCAAGCTGTTCGTCCACTTGATTTGGCTAAAAAAAAGAGAACAAAGAGTTAAGGTTTGGTTCACTATAACCAATTCAGAATTGAGAAAGCATAACGATACATGATTGATCGATGAAGAAGACGATATCTTGGACATGAGGATTTTGGTTCGAATCAAGTGCTTGTAGAGGCGAAGGCTAGTGCAGTTGTGCGGATGCATCTAAGGGGAACAATTGATGCTCCTATTTATAGAACGGCATTGGAGGCTTTGGATGCTGAGCAATGGTTAGGTAGAAGAGGCGCATTGGTCAGGTAGAAGAGGCGCATTGAATAAAATAGCCATTGGCGCGTCAGAGAAAGCTACGAAGAATTGGCCAATTCACATTCAAGATGGACATTGAATATTGACATCACGAGAGGAATGTATCAAGTGCCAGAATACATAGGGGCCAATAACATTCATTACAACTATTCCAGAAGAGTCTACATAGCATCTATCGCATGCAGGCGGATCTAATCAGCAGCCTCTATTTCCCTACGGTCATCATCGGTTGAACCAGGTATGTTAGTTATGCTCTGATGTAGCCGAATAGCCTGATGGGCATGTATTTTCTTTTCCTACTCTAACTGCTTGAGGACTTCTAGAAGTTGAGCAAGCTTGGTTTCTTCGACGGTGATGATGTCACCGATGCTTTCCAATTCCTTCACCAGTTCTGCTCTCCTCGCTTCAAGCCGATCAATTTCACCAACAATATTGGAGCAAGAATCTCTAAGAAAGCCAATCTTATGATGGATTTTGTCAACTTGAAGCTTATGGAATTCCTTGTCCTTATGCATTGTTCCCGTTTGATGCGATTGGTTGTGCGGCGTAGAGCCCTTAACACCGTGACTTGGTGACTCTCTATGTAGGCCGCGGGGAGGATGGCTTCTTAAGATTTTCTAGGATCTGGCCTTTGAGGTTACAGAGGATGTCGCACATTGGATGTGCATCTTTAACTAATTGGCCAATGTCTTGCTGAAGGAAGTCTAGTATATCTTGAAGTTTGGCCTTTACGTCATCAGGAATAGATCCTGGAACCGGCGGGTGTGACAAAACTTCTTCTTCCTCATGGATTTCCCCAATCTAGAAGGAGAAGAGGCTATTGTCCGGAGTGTCCTGACCCTGCAAGGATCAGTAAAGTATAAGATGATGAAGCTAGTTGATGGGAAATCGGCTAATATGTGAAAAAGTGCTTACCATCTTCAATTGAGTCTCTTTAGCTTGTGTTGATGACTCTACTAGAAGCTCTTGATGAACTGGTCCAGCGGAAGGTGGCATGTTCTCAAAGGACGTATTGGTTGCCAGTGATTCAAGGGGAGCAACCGACGCATCTGGGGTAGTCTGTATAGAAAACCGGCTGATTCTTAGCAACAAGGGTTGAAAGGGCTGGTGTAGAGCATGTGTTTTACCTCAAGTATTGGGGTAATGGCCAGCGCAGTCTCTTGAGTATCTTCAACCTACGGATCAACCCATGAAGGGGGCGGAGGCATGGCCGATACTAGGATAGGTTCCTCTAGTGCCGATTGGATCAATAGCTTGGGCCGGGGGTACCAACGAGTCAACTGCTTGAGTTGGAGATGCTGCCGATGGGTTGATCGGTTGGGTTGATGCCGCCGCTGATGAATAAGTTGCCCGGGCCGACGATGATTCCATCCGAAGCCACCTCTTATAAGATATCTTCTTAGACGCTGGAGCTTTACACTTTTGACCCATGGCGATATCTTGCAAAGACGACGCGTCGTAGCCGATAAGAGGGTTTGCCGATGGGGGAGCGTAAGAAATTGGCTTGCAGCTCTGGCTAATAGTTGGAGGTGTCAAACTGATACCCTGTAAAAGAAGAAACATTAGCGAGAAAGGAACCATTATGACGAGGGGGACGAGGAGGAATAAGAAAATCGGCAGTGATGACCTCTCTTTCAGGATCAGCGAAGTTTGGGTTGAACTTCCAATAGTACATCCTTGTCACCACGTAAAAGAGATGATTCTTCCATTCTTTCCACCACAACTTGAATTGTTTAACAGCAAAGGAGGCAGCCGTCCATGATTCCAGATTAATGGTGCTGGTGTCCGGGATCAGATTGTTGAGTCTATCGTACTCAAGTCCTCTAGAAAGTTTCTCCCGATGTCTCACGAGATTGACAAAGAAGGGTCTTATCGGCAACTGTCCAAAGCCGAGTTGACGAGACGCTGCTAATGGGTGATAGAATTCATACGTCGAATGTTGATTTTTCCCAGTGAAAAAGTTTGCTGGAAGAATTCCAGGCTTGATAATGACCTCTAGGACTTCCTCATCAAAATTACAGGTAGTAAAGTTGAAGTAGTGTGGTAGCTCAAAAATGGGGTCTTCATTATGATAAGCATACCACATGGTGGCTCCTTTGGTAAGACCGTTGTAAAAGCAACTGAAAGCCTCGGCTACCAGGGAAGGAGTCAATTTGTTGCCGGGAAAGACACAAATGGCTTCGCCATAGGACATGCATCAGTGAGTTGCAAGAGGTTCTCCTTCCAGCTGATCTTTGGGGAAGACCATTCTCATGATGTCCTTCTCTAAGACATGCTGCAAGTGAAGATTGAGCCACAAGTTGATGAACCACCAAGGGCCGCCCAGGTTGTCGATGGGTTCTTCAGCCGATAGTTTAACTGACACTTGGTGCAGTAGATGATAAACTGATCCAAGGAGGTGTTTTCCCAAAGGGACTGAACTTCCTAATGCTAGTGCTTCGGCCAAAACTTGAAAGTTGGAGGTTGGACCAGTTGTTCACCCACAGAAAATAAATTTGTCCAGCCACATGTTCAGGAAGGCCACCGTATGTTCTCTATTGTCGACGGGACCAATTTTCATGTGAAGGCTGATGTAACCCTTCCATCCACCGATAGCTTTCGTTTCTAGCCAATGGGAGGCCTTGGCTGAAAATCTGAATGGAGTATCAGCAGAAGTTATATCCAAACCAGTCAGCGTCAAGACATCAGCTAAGGTTGGAGTCATCGGCCCGTGACTGAATAAGAAGGCGTTTAAGGTATCTGACTAGAAATATGAGGTGGCAATAAGCATGGATTCATTTCTGGCTGTATTTGATAGAGAAAGGGTTGTATATTGGCTGATGTTGAGATCCTACCACAAAAACCTTTTGGAATCTGCTACTCCGAGATACCAATTTTTCCATCCAGGTGTGTGGCTAGGCTAAGATCTGAAAATTGTGCTCCACTCGGCCAAGTCCATTGATGCAAGCTTAAAGGGGATCCTGTTGGTTTCTAGTTAATCAAGTCTATTGGGTCAGGATTTCCCATAGGGCCTAAGGTGATGAACCCGGGGTTGTCAACCAGAGGAATGGTAATCCTATCCCTAAGTTCCTGAAGCTACGAAAATGGCTAAATCGAAAGGGGAAGATAAAGACATTGAGAAAATGGTGAAAGGGGGAGAGTGTACCTCGAGGATAGCAGAGAGAGTAGCCATGGAGGTGGTTGTTTGAGACTTAGGGCTTGAAGTGGCGAGCAGATGAATCGCCGATGGTCACCGGAGATTGCCGAAGATCGCCTTTCGTTCGGAGGAAGAAAGGAAAACGAGGTCGCTTATGCGGGAAGATGAACCAATGGGGAAGAAGAAGATGAAGGTTGTAAATTTATAAACTCACCCGATAGGGTAAAAATGGTATCTCATCCGCCACCTGCGCGAAACCCAAAGAGCTGTTACCCCCAGACACTTTTTTCAAGCAATCATGACTGAGGAGATTTCGGGACAAAAGATGTTGTTACTTGGTGATTGGTAAAAATTAGCATTTTTCGAGGGAATGTGAAAATCATGGTTGAGATAATTTCGGAGCAAAAGATATGTTTCACTCCGAAATTGGGGGCCATGTGTTGACATCGATTTTTGACATATGTCAAAGATGGCATCAAAAGGGAGCAGAGATGCCGATGCATAGTGGAAAGACAACGGCTAGTGGAATCAGCCGATCTGGTTGCAGGGGGCTCAACCAATGAAGCTATAAGAGATCGGCCGATGATGACGAAAGCCTTGCTGATGGAGGAAGATAGAAGCCTAGCCGATGGAAACGTAAGGGTGCAGCCGATGGAAGATGATGGAGACATAGCCGATAGGGTTAGCCGATTCGAGTAGAAGGATTCCAGCCGATTGGAAATGTTGGAGGGTCGGCCGATGAAGAGTAGGTTTTGGCTAATAGAGGCCAAGTTCGTTTCCGACTCCTGTACGAGTCGTTTTTGTTTTATTTTGTTTAGAGAGTTTGTTTCTTTAAAGATTGTTGACGCAAAAATCAAGAGACGACCCTTGTGCACTAACATAGGAAACCCGGGAGAATCTGCTTCGCTCCTGTTCGGGTTGTAGCCCTATCGATCCGCGGCGTGCCAGTCAATCTGACCTGTTGATTGACAAGGACAAGTAAAATTTCAAATACAAGAACAAAACGGCTGGTGTTCTGAATCGCTCCACAGGGTGTATCGGCAGGACTGCCGACACGAACAAAAGACAATCGGCTAAGTCAGTCGATGTGGTTGTAGTATATGTAAAGGAAGCGTAGAACTCAACCTAAACAGTACTACATGAACAACACTCAAAACAGATCTATCGGCTATGTGACAGTAGATTGATATGAGAAAATAAAGTAAAAGCCGGTTGAAACGTGTTCCAAGCTGCAGAACTGTGATAAAAACTAAAACAACAAGATTTAACAAATACAGCTTGCAGATCTAGCAAATATCGATAACTTGTGAATAAATCTAGACGAAATGACAGCGATGTGCCCGAAGTTAAAGCCGAGAAAGTATTCAATAAATGTGGAACTTACAGTCTAGCCGGAGATCGAAGCGATGCAGCCCAACTAGCTTGGAAGAACTCGTGAAGAAAAGAAAACAATGGCAAAGTCGCCGACTTGCAAGTAAATTGGGAAAATAGTAGATTTTGTATTGATTATGATGTGTATGTCCTCCGAGACCTCGCAGGACCCCTATTTATACCCTAAACATCAAGACTTCTAGTCCTAGTCGATTATGATAAAATATAAGATCTATCTCTAAAGAAACAAACTCTCTAAATAAAATAAAAACAACTCGTGCAGGAGTCGGAAACAAACTTGGCCTTTATCGGCCAAAACCTACTCTTCATCGGCCGAACCTCCAACATTTCCAATTGGCTGGAACCCTTCTGCTCGCATTGGCTGACTCTATTGGCTATGCCTCCATCATCTTCCATCGACTGCACCCCTGTGATCCCATCGGCTAGGCTTCTGTCTTCCTCTATCGGCATTGCTTTCACCATCATCGGCCGATCTCTTACAACTTCATCGGCTGAGCCCTCTACAACCTCATCGGCCAATTTCACTAGCCATTGTCTTTCCACTATGCATTAGCATCTCTGCTTCCTTTTGACACCATCCTTGACGTATGTCAAAAAATAGTGTCAACAATACTCTCGAATAGTTTTGACTCCTTCACATTCTCGTAGTCTTTCTTTGCATCTCGCAACACCAGACCTAGATCATCGAGAGGACCTTATGCCTCACCCATCTCTTCTTCAGCCTCGCCCATTGGAGCATCTGCAAAGGCACTTCCTTGAATAGAGTCAGGAATGTTGTCATCTTCTTCTTCATCATCATCATCCATCATAACTTCTCTTTCCTCGTACTTGGTCCAAACAAAATAGTTAGGCATGAATCTAGAACTGTATATGTGGGCTTAAATAGTCTTTCTGGATGAGTGATCCTTCTTATTTTTGCAATTTTTGCATGGATAACAAATGAAACTAGACGTCAATTTATTGGATTCTACCTGATCGAGAAAACCTTGCAAGCCATTAAAGTACTCCATAGAATGTTTGTCTACATTGTACATCCATTGCCAATCCATCTACAAAATATTACACATGGATTGGTTTTTGAAGTATAAGCAAATGAATTGAAATACTTAATCTAATTTTTCTAAGTATATACACATGGATCGGTTTTTGAAGTAGAAGCAAATGAATTGAAATACTTAATCTAATTTTTCTAAGTATGTACACATGGATTAGTTTTTGAAGTATAAGCATATGAATTGAAATACTTAATCTAATATTTCTCAGTATATACACATGGATTGGTTTTTAAAGTATAAGCATATGAATTGAAATACTTAATCTAATTTTTCTAAGTATATACACATTGATCGGTTTTTGAAGTATAAGCAAATGAATTGAAATACTTAATAATTTTTCTAAGTACATACACATGGATTTGTTTTTTAAAGTATAAGTATATGAATTGAAATATTTAACCTAATTTTTCTAAGTATATACACATGGATCGGTTTTTGAAATATAAGCATATGAATTGAAGGACACGGAGTATGAAGTTTCTAACCTCTAGAACACTTGAATGATTGAAATCCTCAAGAAATGGTCACAAATCCGACAACAACTCCCTTATGGCGCTATGGATAGGGTGAAGCTCGAGCTATGGTTATTTAGTTAGAGAATATAGAAAAATTATTGAATTAGCGAGAAATGAACATTATTTCTTACAATTGGACAACATAATTATCTCTATGTACCAATATTCCGCTCACATTAGCCATAATTTATTTACAGCACATTTGTAAAGTAATAAACTATGAAATTATTCCTGTAACCTCATATCAATTTCTTTGACTAGTACGAATAATAGCATCTAAAAATTTGTAGCTTATGAGCTCTAAATAACACATTCATATAAATGAAAAATTCCTCCATTGTACCTTATTCTAAAAATCACAAATTACTCTAGCTATAAAGCATAAAACTTAGTATACGAACCATGTATCAAGGGAGGATGAATTTTCTAACCTTTAGAATACTTGAATGAGTGAAATCCCAAAGAAATGGTCACAAATCCGGCAAAACCTCCCCCTATTTCTCCATGGATAGGGTGAAGCTTGAGCTGGAGGATCAGGCTTGGGTTGGAGGAAGAAGGAGGGTATTTAGAGAAAGAAAATCAACTGATACTAAAGAGGTGCTCTCTATTACCGGTTGTTGCCCCCAACTGGTACTAGAGGGGGTGTGCCACACTAATACCGGGTTGGGGCAGCAACCAGTACTAGAGGGTGCCCCTTTTAGTACAAGTTGTTGCCACCACCCGGTACTAGAGGGTGGGTGGGGAATTAGTACCGGTTGGGGGCACCAACCGGTACTAATGTGCACCCTTTAGTACCCGTTGTTGCCCCCAACCCATACTAAAGGGGTTATCGGGGCGCGTTTCAGGCAATACCCATTAGAACCGGTAGTAATGATCGGTACAAATGCTAGGGACAAGAGGTTATATTTCTAGTAGTGCAACCTCCTTTCCGCCGTCATCGCAGAGCTGGCGACGGTGGCCGCAAGCGTCACAAACTACCCGTCACGTGCACAACTATGGATGCGGCCGCAACGTCCTCCTCGACGCATATGGTGGTGGCAAAACTGGGTAGGCGCGTGGCGCGGCGACTTGGGCACTCTGGTGTGGCTTCAACGCGGCTCAAGTAGCTGGGGACCATGCTGCTGCCGCACGTTGTTCGTAAGAGCAGATGGAAGAGGAGTAAGGGTGTGTTTGGTTGGGCTTTTCAACCTGCTTTTGCTTTTGCAAAAGCCAAAAGCCAATCAAAAGGTCTAAAAGCCATAGATGCTTTAGGCCAAAAGCTATTTTTGCTCTAGTACAAAACCAAAAGCACACTTTTAAGTGCTTTTGGGGCAAAAAATTACCCACCTGTCACTGGTTATGAACATACCGGTTCGTTTCCTCCTCATTCTATTTCTTCTCCGCCTCCTCCCATGAAGCCAAACTGTCCGCCTCCTCCCGCAAAGCCAAACCGTCCGCCTCTCCTCCTGCCGCCAGGACGCCGCCTGCCCTCAGACACCCGCCGTTCACTGCCTACCACCCCCATCCCCTGGCCGCCCGCCCCAACCATCCGGGTGAGATTTCTCATTTGTAGACCGAATCTTCAGTTGTTTGTTCTTGTTTAACGCATTCTTTGTTGCTGGCAACCGAAGAGAGTTGGATAGAAAGAGTAGGACAGAAAGTTACATGAGATTAGCACTCTCTAGAGCAAATACAGCTTCATTGGATTATTGATTTGATGATATGTGAATTTTGTTTAAGTTAGGGCATGCACGACCCATGGCGTCCATCAAACTAACAATATCCAAACTTCATGTGAATACATTGCGTCTACTTTGTAGATTCTCCTGGTTGTTTGCTGAAATTTTAGAGATACTGCCTGTTGTTTGCTTGTTCTTCATAGCACTTTGGTTCTAATTCTTATGATTTATTAAAGTCACAATATCTTTCATTAGTCTTATGAATTGAATCAAACAATATTTTTAGGTGATTGAAGAATGGGTAATAAGGCAGACTGGGGTGATGCTTTTTTAAGGTATTTGATTGATGCATACAAAGAAGAGATTGAGCCGGGAATAGTCCTTTGGGAATTTTCACTACTATCGGTTGGAAGAATGTTGTTTCCAAGTTTGCAGAAAAATCCAGTGGCAGGAGAAAAAACAATTGAAGAACAAGTTAGATATTCTGAAAAAGAGTATTCAACGTTTATGGAGTTCAACAATTGTGCCACTGGTCTTGGATTGGATGAGGCAAAACAAACTGTTGACTGCTCATACACAGACTACAATTTCACAGCTGCTCTAACCAAACGGCCATCTACTTTTCCTACAGCTGCTTTCTTACAACTGCTTTTCCATAGTCTACAACTCACAACAGGCTTTTTCAAAAGTCACATCCTAACCAAACACGCTCTAAGGCATTTCGTTCGGACGGGATCTAAGGCATTTCGTTCGGACGGGATGGACGACGTTAACAGAAAACGTGATAGAATGTTAATTTAAGGTAACGAATCGTTGTTTTGGTAGTATTTTCTAGAAATACTATTCTTTCGGTACTGTAACCAATTTTCCCTTTAAATATTGGGGAGGCTGTTATTGAAGATCTATTGTGGGATGACATGGTGGGGAGGTTATTATTGGAGATCTACTGTGGGATAGTATGATTTTGGGAAACAAATTTATAAGAATCACCACTACATATTTTGGGGAAATTTTTTTAGAACTGGGATCGTGCCCGTGCGTTGCTACGGACAACAAATGATTTACAGTGCACAACACATTCAGCAAAGCAACTATTGTATTGATCCTTTTGCTCACACCAATGTCATAATCCTTTGGAATTAATTAAAATGATCTTCAAGAGTGCTCCAGATCCGACAAAGAAATAATATCAGATGTAATGTAACGAGACATGGTTCCACTAAACAGAATCACATGGATGACAAAGCGTAGAGCCGTAGAAGAATCACAAGAATCACACTTGACCAGCTCCATGTCCAAGCATCCGCTGCCTGGCACAAAGTGACCAGCATAGCTTGAGTTAGTAAAAAAGCTCCTGATAGCTTCAACCATAAACATGACACACAAACAGCAATTCTTTAGTCAGACATCGCTAAATATGAAGACCAGGTGTCTTTCTACCATTTTCAGTTGCAAAATTAGAAAACACATGACATCTACCAATGTGCAACCATCATGGCTGTACTTATCACAGGGGCATGCTCATAAAACTACAAGTTTCAGAATCTTTACGAAATGCACAAGTAAATTGTAACTGTGATAAGAAATCTGGCATTGAAGCTACTTGACATGTGCTACCGCAAGTGACTGAACCTTGATGGAGACGACGATGCCGTAATGGTTGCCCCCAACCACATATGGGCTGTTCACTGCTAGTATAACCCTGCAAAAAGAATCTGTTTAAGTTCTGAACCATCAACCTCAAACATGAATATTAGGAAAATGGCAAATTACCAACAGAATTTAGAAGATCACATTTTTTCTAACTGCTAACCAAAGCTGCAGCTTCAAAACCAACACGATTCACTTGCATGTTGCATCTATAAACCAACACACTGTCTCATACATAGCCTCACATAATGGCATATGAAGAAATCTATCAGGAACCCTTGGATAGAAAAAAAATACTTGAAAACATGGGTAGTACTTGACCTACCATAGACCTCACATGATAAATGTGCAAGAAACTTGAACTTTATAAATCACATAGGCCTACCTTGTTTGTACCCTTCAAGTTGCAAATTAAATTTTACAGCCCCGCCGCAAAACCAGCCAGAAAGTTGTATCGTATTTCCTTGACAGCCTACATCCAGTTGAAATGAAGAGAAGATCATTATCATTCCATAAGAAGTGAAACATTGAGTATGCAAAATACACACAAACAATAATGAGATATGCTCCTGACTAATATTATGAAATTCTATTTGAAGACAACCAGGATTCAACTGTTGAGCAGCAAGGAAAAGATAGATAGATAGTAATTCTTTACTGCCTGACCAAAAAACATTGATCGTTAACCCTGGAAACTGGACCAAAAATCAAGATTGTTAGCCCCAGAAACTGGAAACAGATTCAAAGGCTACTAAATCGGGCATCCTATAATGATCTTGATGTAGCTGTGAATGTGACAAGTGAGAATTGGATCAACAGTCCTCAATAAAAGGAGAGATGGCAATATTGTGGACGTTAGAATATGTTCTTCTAGCCAATCAAGGTCATAAAGCAACCTAAGTCACCATCCACATAAATTGAATGCGAAGTGATAGGTCAAAGATATATGCTAATGCTAGCCACAGAATATATTTTGCAGGCATGCCATAAATAGAAGAATCATAACTAAAGGAGTGTGAAACTTCGCATCAGACATGAACTTGTTTTAATTCTAGCTATTGACTGGTGCAGTGCTAACAAAAGAAAGAACCATCAGGATATTTGTGAGAATCCAGTTAATGTAACAATAACAAATTCATTTGTATGATTCAGACATGTCATTTATACTTCAATAATCAACTGCTGACAGCTCCAAGGTGAGCTAAATCCCAATGCAAATCAAACATATATTTTGGATCTCCATCAGCATGCATTTTTTTTTATCACAAGTGTATAAGACTGGTGCAACCTCCAGAATTGCACCGAACCATAAAGTAACAAAGAATAGCCATAAGTAATTACCCATTGTACACACGCACAACCTCAGGAGTATTTAGCACTTTTCCAAGAGACCACATCAGCGCACCATACACTCTCATAAGCTGTAGCATGAATAGTAGGAAACATTATTCATCATATGAGATTTTATTTTCAACAAAGAAACAAAGCGGAGTATGGTTTCAAGGAAGTTTTAAAGAAGGGTAAACAAAACAGCACAACAGTAATCCTACCTTTTTCAATATTAAAAGTTTATTTCAACAATCACAGGTTCATGATAATGGCTAACCCTAGGGACATTAGCTGTTCTTAAAATCTAATAAATAATAAAGATCAACAACATTGGTTAGCCAACATAAGGAAAACTCTGCGAATACATGTGCTACAGTTTCAACCATCTGTCAGGTACGACATCCATCCTGAAAGAAAATACAATATTCATGCTAGTATTTACCATGACAACTACGAATTTGTCAGTAGTAGGCTCTGGTCCGACATGAGCTCCTGCAATTGAAAACAGCCATGTAAAGTTAATTTCAATGCAATTAAAGGAAATCAATTCCAAGACAGATGGTATGGATAAGGCTAAAACTCCAATCTGCTGTATAAGATAAAGCATCGAACCTGGGTACCTTGTCTTCAGCAGATGCTTAATGAATGTTGTTTTCCCTGTAGAATATTGACCCAAGAGCATAACCATTGGCTTTGCATCAAAATCACAGCTTGTCTGGAAAATGGTAGAAGCAATGCGGCGACATGTAAGTAATGACATATCACATATAACTTCCAGCAAAACTAAACAGCGCATGGAATTATTTACCAATAATGAGGAAGCAAAATCGTTGAATCTGTATGCAGCAGATTCTCTAGCTGCGCGAGCGCCATGTCAGCCTTGCGGAAGTCCCACATCAACCTCCGCCCATCTGCAACACCAAAGATAAACTTAACCACAGGAAAGGGTGAAAAAGAGCAGCCCATCTGCAACAGAACACTTTAAAACCCAATAGAATGATCATACGACAAAACCCATCTGCAAAAGCTATTGTGTAATCCACAAACTTAGAAATTTAGATGGTCACATGTTATTCCAAGAGAATGCCATTCAGTTGCTGGTTGCATTCCTGACTAAGTACAACATGAAAGCACATTAAGAGCATAAAAAGGTTGTGCATGCTTCATTCAATTGTGCAGGGAGCAAGCTGGCCATCATTTATGTGCCTACTGTGTATTAGTCACGAGTTATTATCAGTACAAATAGAGAAACTGTAGTTGGTAATGCCGCTCAGTTATCCTCTGCCCACATATTATACCAATGAAGAACCCATACAACAAACCAACCAAAACGCATACATGTTTCATGTGAAGTGTACAGGTAAAAATTCTAATTCATGTATGCATACAGCACTTAACAGGGGTCAGATGCATATATAGTACGCATACAATCAAATTTGTTCAGTTAAATGACAACACGGGAAGGATGCACGCCATCGCATTCTCATCCAGTATACCAGGTTCCAGTTATGCACATAAGAATCTGTGTTAACTATGTCCACCTGTAATCTGTGGGATCTCTTCTAAGTTATGAAGTTCCAAAAATATCCATGGGGTTATAACTATAATAGTGTGTGATTAGTGGAGTCCTACAAGATAGTTTCCGTGATTACACAAGTAATACAGAGTAACAGTCCAAGACCTAGTAACAAAAAACAAAATGAATTCTCTCTATCTTTAATTTTGTAGTGAGTCTTCGCGAAGGTATAAATAGAGAATTTGAAACATCAGCAGAGGCAAACAAAGGAACACACATAAGGTTAGTTACAATTGTATTTTTTGAAGTCTGAACATGCCTAGTACATATCATAAAAAAATCATTTGAAGTATGCAGGTTAGCAAACGTATTTTCCTTTATAACCAAATTTGATGCCAACCAAAGGAGACTGCACTATGAAAGGGCTTGAATAAATCATTTGTTGCCGGAGAGGTTCAGGCAGGAATCTGACATAACGACAAGCGCAAAAGTGAGAGCAAAAAAGATAGGGGATAAATCATTATTAATTCAAGCGGACAGAGCTCATCACAGCAACACGCAACCAATCCAACTCGTTATTTGTATAATGTGCAACATGAGAAGTAAATGACCGTCCAGAAGACAGATCTGACAAGTGTTGAAGCCACAAGTGGCTTAAAATTTTTAACTTCAGTATCTGAAAGTTTGCATAGCTCTTAGATGGAAAAACATAAAGACATATCCAGAAAATTGAGTGTAAGATTCACGGTTTACTTTCAGGTTGACAATTTAAAAACAATATCCAAAGAAAAAATACATTAGGCCCCGGAAAAAGAGCAGTTACATCACCATCTCCAATTCTCCATAACAATAAGTAAGCTACCTCTTTCCCACCTGTTGCTACATCTGCTTTCTCTCAAAAATTAATGATATATTATTTTATTTTTATTTATAAAAATGTTCAAAATTTCCAGCATAAAACCAGCCGTGTTTCCATTTCTATTTTTCACATAACTAATAAATGGGGGTTCAGATGTTTTTTACTATATACTTCCTAAAAGAAACTTCATATATAAATTTACATCGGACACAATCATGCATGGTAGCAAGAAAAAACATTGCAGTTTTGGTGGCATACTTATGTGCAGCCTGCTAAAGAACAAAGCTGGCAGTCATCATCATATCAAGGCGCATTAGATAAAATAAGGAAATTACAGCAGCCTCAAATGGTCCAATTTTATGATTGTAGCTGCGGTTTTTATTCAGAGGTTCAGAGCCTATTGTACTGATACTACATTCAGACTTGACATCAAAGAGAGTAGTGCCACCTAATGAAATTACCAGACATATATGTGAGGTCTTCATAAATTATGTGCACATTTAAAGAAATTGAGGAATAAAAATCAGATGACTCAAAGCTGATTGTGACCGCATGGCAGTCACTCCACTGCAACCAACGAGCTGATAAATTGTGCCATGCATTTGAGAGTAGTACTACTAATTAAGCAAAAGGTAACCTTTGTGAACCTTTTAAATTGGAAAGAATTGAAGCAAAAGAATCCTTAAGACTGATAGCCTTGAGACTGAAAGTCATTCATTGGCAGTGACAGATTAAAAAGCTCAAGCCTGAACATCTCATCAAACAGAAATAGCTTGCAGTGACAGATAGATAGATAGATTCTTTGCTTTCGCTAATTCAATGTTGGAACACATCTACCGTTGGACAGCATTAACAAAAGACAGTATGACAAATTCAGTAACTGTTCATCATCATGATCGCTAATTCACTGTTGGACAGCATGAACAAAAGACAGTATGAACAAGAAGGGATCCGAACTTCATAAATTCCGGTGAACAAGAAAGGCGCAACAAATGGATCTGTGTGAGAGAGGACGTGGTCACCTGGCTCGTTGGCGCGATGAACGTGAGTAGCTTCGGCGAAAGGTGCAGCGAGGAGAGGAGGAGGCCAGGTGGATCCTGCTGCTCGCAGAGGAGGAGGGTGGGCGGGCGGGGTGACGGTCGGTGGCGGCGGCGGGGGTGACGGCGGCAGTGCGGCCCGTCGCAGGGGGGTGGCGGCGGCGGTCCAGCCCGACACAGGGGAGTGGCAGCGGCGGTTTTGACCGACGCAGGGGGGTTGCAGCGGCGGTGCTTGTGGCGGCGGTGTGGCCCGTTGAAGGGGGGTGGCGGGAAGCGGTGCTTGTGGCGGCGGTGCGGTCTGTCGAAGAGGGGTGGCGGCGGCGGTGAGGACCGACGCAGGGGGGTGGCGGCGGCTGTGCTTGTGGTGGCGGAGGAGCGGCCCGACGAAGGGGAGTAGGGGCGACGGTGCGGCCCGTCGCAGGAAAGCTCGGGGGTGGCGGCCGAAGGTGTGCGAGGTAGGGAGGAAAGCTCGGAGGACGAAGGGCGTAGATCTGCGAGGAGGAGCAGACCGGAGGGGCGACGCGGAAGGGCGGCGAAGGAGGCGCGTCCGGCGGCGGCGCGGAAGGGCGGCGAAGGAGGCGCGTCCGGCGGCGGCGCTGCGGCAGGAGGCGTAGGGCGACGCGGGACTGGATGGCGCTCAGGGGTGGCGGCTGTGGGAGGCGACAGAAGAGCTCGGGGACGGAAGCGACAGGAGCGAGAGGAAGGGCTCAGATTTGCGATTCAATCGCGGACGGCGCAAAAACAACAAAGCGCGGGACGAAGGGTTGACGGAGGACCGACGTACGAAAAAATGTCTTGGTTTTGCTGTTTTTAGGAGTAGAATAGAGAAAACTCTCGGAGTTGCGGTAAAAAGAACATTTGCTGCCAAAAAAGAAAGATTGCTGCTCTCTATTCTTTCCCGCTCCTTTTTTCCTACGAGAATCCGTGTAGACCATCGGTCCCGCAAACGAAACGTTACGGACCTTACGTGCTCTGGCCGAGAAAATGATAAAGGCCTATACTGAGATGGGCTAACAAAATCCATCCAGCCGAGCCTCTCCTGTGGCCCATTTTTCCAAGGTTAACGGGCCAGATGCGACACGTACTGCGAGCCACGAAAAACACGGCCTCAATCCATATTCCGGTCCCACCGGTCTGTCATCCACCACCCTTCATCACGCGTACTTGTAAGTTCGTAGCGCCCCCGTCACGGTCGCTTCAGGTGGGTCCCGCACCGGATCCTATATAGCCTCACGCGCGGCCAACCCCTTCACCCTCACGTATTCCATACGTACACTACGTTTCCCACCCGCCGTCTTCGCCGCCGCCCATCTAGGGTTTCCGCCGGCGCCTCCGCGCGTGTTCCCCGCCGCCCGATCTACTCGCGCCGGCGCCTCCGCGCGTGTTCCCCGCCGCCGTATGTGCGTCCGCCCCTTCGCCAACCTGGACCGCCGGCACCGTACCCGTCTACGCCCCAATGTCGTCGAGGACGCCCCAGGCGGGGTCCCGCGCCGCCGCTGGCGGCGGCGGAGGCCGGAGGAAGGCGGCGGCTAGTGGCGCGAAGCCGGCGCCGAGGCAGCACGTACGGATGATCCAGGAGCAGCTGGCGCGCGCGCACGAGGAGGAGCGACGCGCGGAGGAGAGGCGCCGGGAGGAGGAGGAGAGGCGCGCGGAGGAGGAGCGCAGGGCCAGGGAGGAGGCGGAAAGGCGCGTTGAGGAGGAGAGGAGGGTGCGGGAGGAGAAGCGGCGGAGGAGGCAGGAGGAGGTGAAGAAGCGCGGGGAGCGGGAGGAGAGGCGACGGATGGAGGATGCGGGGAGGCGTCTCGGTATCGCGGTCCCTGATGCTTCCAGCGGTGATGGAGGCAGTGGTGCGCAGAGAAGGCCCGTGTATGAGTCGAGGAAGCCTAAATCGCAGCCTAAGCGTCATGAGAATGTCCAATATGAAGCCAATTTGGGAGAAACTCAGGTATTTGAGCAGCAATTGGAAGATTTGCAGAGCAATGGGTCCCTGGAGGATACTGATGGTGTGATGGTTGATGCTCTGGAATTGGGGGAGGAACAAATTTCCCAGCCATCATCGGAAGAGAGCAATGGAATCGACGATGATGATGCTTGGGAGAACAAGAGCTTTGATGAATTTGACCAAACAGAGGAGAAGCATGTGGTGTCTGCTGCTCCAATTGCTAACTCAGTGAGTTTATCTGAAGTAATTGGGGAAGATGTGGTCTCTATCCTTAAGGATGAAGGTGCAGGCAATGGGTTTGACAGGGAGCTTCGAGCACCGATATGTTGCATCCTCGGTCATGTGGATGCTGGAAAGACAAAGCTCCTTGATTGCATCCGGCGAAGCAATGTGCAGGGTGGGGAGGCTGGGGGCATCACGCAGCAGATTGGTGCGACCTACTTACCAGTTGAGAATATCAGGGAGAGGACCTTCCTGAAAGCTGAGGCCACCATCAAAGTTCCTGGATTGCTTGTAATTGACACCCCTGGCCACCAGTCATTCAGTAACATGCGCTTGAGGGGATCAAGTTTGTGTGACGTTGCTGTAGTGGTTGTCGATATTACGCGTGGGCTTGAGAAGCAGACCATCGAGTCCCTTGATCTTTTGAAACAACGCAATGTGAGGTTTATTGTTGCCCTGAACAAGGTTGATCAGCTATATGGGTGGAAGACTTGTCCCAATGCACCAATAGCAAAAGCGCTCAAGAACCAATCTGAAGATGTCCAAAGGGAATTCAAATGGAGATTAACTGAGGTATGTGCATGCCACCCTGTGCATTGATTTACTGCTACTGACCAAATGAATTGAATCACAAATTATTGATTTGATCTTTTTTCGTAATATTGTTTATTTAATAGGTTGTAACACAACTGAAGGGAAGTGGCTTCAACGCTTCCCTGTATTATGAGAACAGGAAGGTTAAAGAAGTAGTCAATATTGTCCCAACCAGCTCTGTAAGGTGTGTTACCTATATTCTTTGTTGCACGTTTATATTTAGGTTACAGTTTTCAATATGCTTCTACAATTTCTTATGTCTAACTTGTACCATAATATCCTCCAGTGCTGAAGGCATTCCAGACCTTCTTCTGCTGCTTGTGCGATGGGTTCCAGAAATAATGATGGAGAGACTGACATACGTCGATAATGTGGAGGTTTGTTCTTGAGCCATTACACTTTTTACTCTCCAGTTAGTAAATCTTTTGTTGAATTATGACTACTGGAATACTTTTTTTCATACTTCAGCTTCTGATTTTGTTACATAGATCAGTATTCATTGTAAGGCGATGTAAATGTGATTTTGTTGCCAACTGTGTTTATTTGTCAGTGTACTGTGCTGGAAGTCAATGAAGATAAAGACTTTGGAACTACTATTGATGTAGTGCTGATTAATGGTGTACTTCGGAAAGGTGATCGAATAGTTGTTTGCACCAAACAGGTATGTTAAAATTTATTGATTTAAAAAATTGAACATGCAAACTTGAATATTGCCTCATCTTATTTTAGTACCACATTTTCATCTACAGGGGCTTGTCACAACCAACATAAGATATTTGTTGACTCCTTATCCCATGAAAGAACTGAAAGCTAAGGTGAGTAAATGATGAAATCATTTTCTTCTGTTCATGTTTTTTTATGAGGTTACCTGGAAATAGTAACTTATGTGGGTGTCAATATTTCATATATTGATGTCTTAATTATCAGTGTGTATGTATCATGTTAGCCAGAACTACAATATTAGTCTATACCTTGTTGCAAAGACCTACAAATCTTCTGGACATCAGCATTAACACTTATCCAGTAACAGTTAGCATCGACAATTTACTCTAATGTAACAGACTCTAGAATCTTTACATGTATGGACTAGTCATGTGGTGCTTGCTGCAAATGCAGTTCTACCCTAAATCCTTCCTTCCAAATGTCAGGACGCCTCATATTTTAATCATAAGATATAAAAAGGAATCAGACACAACCTGTAACCATTAGTAATTTTCTTATGACGGATATATTTGCTCTAGGATTTTATTTTTTGACATATACCCATCTGGGAACAAGGATTGAGGATATGACTTTGTTCGCATACCACATAGCTAATGCATATTCCACAATCATGTGTGTTTGATTCTTGTATCAAGATTAATAGCTTGATGTTAAAACATATTAAGTAACCCAATCAGTAATAACAGGAAGGTTAAATAATTTTTTAAGAATTTTTATTTTAAAGAACTTGAGGACATCAATACTAACTTTTATTTATGGTTCATCAGCAATGTGTATATCAAGCTATGTGTAATCTGTATCCTGTTTGCCTCTTTGTTTGGAGTAATTTTACAAGATCATCAGACAATTGTGCTTTTATGTTTCTTTGTTTTGGAGTAGTTTAAGTAGGCTGGTGTGCTGCTGAGACCATTAATCTATAGTTTGCCACAACATCCATGCCCTACTCTCAGTGCAGCAGACAGGCATTTGTATCACCTAAACATGAAACTGAATAGATAATGAAGTCATTAAAGCAAAGGAATCAAAGGGCCGAAAATATATAATGTAATTAACTGCCATGAATACATGATTGCTAATTGTAAAGAATAGTTTGCATAAGTTGATTCATCGGTTCTTCATGTGGTTGAATAATTATCGGCTACAGCTGATGTCTGGTTTGAAACAATAACTTAATCCCAACACATCTGGAATTCTATGTTTCCATTCATGTTCTTCCCTGTACCTGATTTTGAACTCTGTAAAGTCTGATTATGAAAGGTGTGTGTTTTAACTTTTAAGTAGTCCTTGCTGGCAGATTCAAATTCATAGCTATTATTTAAACTATCTTTTGTAGTTTGTTTGCCTCAGGTTTTGATTTGAATTGGGTGGATGAGGAAACATGACTTCAATGTTTTCACATTGAATTGGCATTTTGGCAACAAGTGTTTTGGGTGTTCTTACTAACATATCCCTGTAACTTTTCAATCA
Source organism: Setaria italica (assembly GCF_000263155.2). Taxonomy (NCBI): domain Eukaryota; kingdom Viridiplantae; phylum Streptophyta; class Magnoliopsida; order Poales; family Poaceae; genus Setaria; species Setaria italica. Next base: position 45,702,529 of record NC_028452.1, on the reverse strand, counting down.
GGGAGTATATAAGCACCACGAGGAGCTTAAAGCTGCCCAAGGGGCAAAAATTGCAGTGCGAGTAAGTTTATTTTTTATTCTCATTTCTTTATGAAAAAAATCTAAATCCAAATTTCGAAGTAGTCATATGCTTAGTTTATCCTTTCAGGGACTGCGACATGCTATTGCTGGCACTGCTCTCATTGTGGTGAAGCAAGGGGATGATCTCGAACAAGCTGAAGTAGCTGCAGTGCAAGAAATCAATAAGGTCAACAACCTGATCAATGAGGATGAAAGGGGTGAGAGTGATGATGGAAGAGCAATACAAGCAATAAGTAGGGTCAAAACATGCACTGAGGGTGTCTATGTGCAAGCATCTAGTCTTGGAACTTTGGAAGCCATTATTGAGCATTTGAAGACCCTTTCTTTGGACATCCCTGTTAGTGGTTGCAACTTAGGCCCAGTCCACAAGCAGGATGTCATGAAAGCAACTGCTATGCTGAAGAGGAAAGAAGAGTATGCAGCCATCTTGGCCTTTGATGTCAAAGTGATGCCTGAGGCTTTTGACCTTGCTGCTGAGTCTGGGGTGAAGATTTTTATGGCTGATACCGTGTACAAGCTTGTTGGCAGATTTACTGATCACATTAAGAAACTGAAGGAAGACAAGAAGAAGCAATATGCAGCTGAGGCAGTGTTCCCATGCACCCTTAAGATTCTGCCAAACCGTGTCTACCATAAAAAGGATCCAATTGTTTGTGATGTTGAAGTTCTGGAAGGCATTGTCAAGGTACATCAATGGGTCTTTTGTTCTGAAGTTCGTTTATTCATAATGATAGACTTTGCTACCATGCATAAGAATAAGTCTATAAAACCGATACCAGTTAATGAATGACTTGTATTTCAGGTGGGAACCCCAATTTGTGTCTCTGTTCCAAGCAAGGACAGAGGTGCAGACGTGATTCATAGCCTTGGGAGGATCATCTCGATGGAGACATCCAATGGCATGCAGATTGATTCTACCAAGAGAGGAGTCGTGTCGATAAAGGTATGTGCATTGACTACAATTTTGTAGTTATGACAAGTGAAAACATGAAACAAAAACGCTAACAAATTTCATCTCCACTGCCAGATTATTGGGGAGAATCCTCAGGAGAGGTCCCGATTGTATGGACGGCATTTTAACACCGACAACGAACTGCTAAGCCAAATCTCTAGGAAATCTATTGATGTGCTGAAAGAGTACTACCGGGTATGTAGCTAATGCTGCTGCTGTCAGTAAGCTTGGAGTGAGTCTTCTTCTCTTCAGATGTAAGCATAACACATGTAAATTTGTTTGTTGCAGGATGAGATGAGTGATGAAAATTGGCAGCTTATCCGCAGGCTAAAGAAACAATTCAGAATACCCTGAATGCTTGGAAGATCCCTCTACCAACTTGGCATCTTCTCCCGTAGCAAGCTTTGGAAGAAGATTCCTCTATTTCTTTTTATGTTTTATTATATTGGCAGCGGAGACTGGAATATTATCATATTCCTTTTTTATATTCTGTGCATGCTACAATGAATTGATGCTTGATATGTTGAAATTGCTAAAGTGTGTTGCAATCTCGTTAGAATGAACTTAGCATTGGCATTAATTGCTTTCCTATACCCTGCTGAAGCCATGAGAACTGCAGGGCGAAATGGGTATTTCAGGTTGGGTACTCACGCGGGGTTCGTTAGAATGGGTGGGAATGGGGATTAGAGGCTAGTGGGTTAGGGTGGGTCCTCACTTGGGGTTCGTTAGAATCGGTGGGGTGGGTTCACTGATGTCTCCACCTGACATGGTTGGCGGAGATTTAAGCTATTTTGTAACAAGTAGTGTGCAGTGACATGCATTAGTTTCTGGCTGGATCAGTGAAGGCATTGCCACAGTCAATTATTTTTATTAACTCAATAAGAATTTGTTGTTTGTTGTTTCAGTCTCTTTGTTTCTTTTTCCTACTTGAATTGAAATCTGCGAAGCAATTTTCATGATGATTCAGGGTAGTAACTTGTTCTTGGAATTGAAATCTGCAAAACAATTTTTCATGATGATTCAGGATAGTAACTTGTGCTTATGTTCCTGACTGGCTGCAGCTACTGTTCATGACTGGTGCATACATTTCTGATTGATGTGGTTTTTGACTGCAGCTTTTGTTATGATGGATTGAGCTTCTGTTCTTGACTGGTGTATGATCTATGCCTCTTTATTTTATCTTCCGAGGAAACTGACCTGGAAGGGACCATGCATGGTTTAGAGACGGTGCCTTCCAATCTCACTTATCATTGCAGAGAGTATTTATGAATTGCAGGATGTTGATCTAGTTGTTCCTGAAGATATTGAGAACTTGAGGAAAAATGTGCCTTTTGATCATGATGTTTATTTACTTACTCAGTGTACTGACAGTTGGACTGTATAAAATTGGTTGGTTCCTGATGCTAACTACTTGTGCCTGTGATGTAACGTATATTTGTTAATGCATTTGTAATGAATCTATGCATGCAATGGTGTTGTGGCATGCGTCAGGGTAAGCCGGCTCTTGTGGGGCAGGACGGGGTGGGTAGAAGTAGTATATTCATGGGTGGGGGCGGGTTGGTAGAATTCCCCCGTTAGCAGGCCATACTGAGCTCGCATTCTTCGTGCAAATATTTAGAGCTTCTTGACACCAAGGAGATGCTTTTGAACGAAAAAAACATATTGTTTGTTCAGAAATGGCTGCCTGACATGCTTAGCTTCCGTTCATCATCCTTGGCGTTGGAAGAATGGACCGCGGCGCCAAGGAACACTGCTATGAGGAAGCACAGGACACCGGGGAAGAGTATATCGGCTCGATTTATGCGACCATCAAGAACATAGTTGATTGTTGTGCCTGCAGATGAGTGCATTCTGAATAGCTAAGGTCCACAACTTTCAAGAGCCTGAGTTTTTACAGTGATGACAAAATATTTAGATATGCCTGAATGCACCTAGAAGTACCGTCATGCTTGAGCAGATGATGTTTGTCACTGACAAACCAGCAAACGCCCATGCGTACTGCGAGGCCAGGTTTCCGAGACCGATAGCGAGGCCGCCAGCCATTGCCATCAGCACTGAAGGCCAGTTATCCTTCATCTGCCATCACATTTCCAATCTAAGAAAGTATTTGCTGCAGATAAACCAAAAAAAATGAATGCTTCTGGGTAAAAAAAGAAAAACCTTTTTCATCTGACAGGGTCACAATTGAGACATTCAGGTTGCATTAGCTTAAACAGCAGTGACTTCAGAAGCTGGAAACTTGCAAGAATCTAACCTGGCCGAGCTGCGTGAAGAAGTCTGGCTCGCCTGGGCTGGTTTCTCCAGCCTGCCCAAATTTGATAGCGATCACGACGGCGGCGAGGAGGTTGGTGATGGAGTAGTCGAGGTAGGTGTGCTGGGGCAGCCGTCCTCTGCGCTCCAGCAGCGTCAGGAGAGCCGGCCAGGTGCCCAGGAGGAAGAGGGATGCCAGCATGAGCGCGATGGCGCCGCCTCTGCCGTCCACGGAGATGGGCATCTCTGCCGATGGCGAGGGAGAAGAAGCGAAGAACTGCAGGGAGATCTCTGCCAGATCTGGTCAAGCATTCAAGCAAGCATGTTGACCTGACAATGGAGATGATGCTGTATAGACTCTGTTATATTGGATAAAAGATTCATTCGAGTTCTTGAGATCTGCTCCAGGACTCGAAAATGCGAAGAATGCTGACTCCGTGATTGAATAATTAGATCAGTGATTCAGATTACAAACCCATTAAGAAAGGCTATCTAATATTTGTTGAATGCGGTGGACTTTTAATACTTTCGGATCAGGTTCGTTGTTGTTTGATTAGATTGATCAGTTGCCTCTGCCTCTTTCTAGAGAATGATCTATCAATCAATATATTTTGGTCACCAATTTCTTTTAATTATATTTTAATAAAAAATAAGGGTATCAACCGTGATGGCTTCGAGGTAAAAGTAGCACATGATTATCTAAATTATCCGATTAGAAAATTGTGTGGTAACTAAAATGAATGTTTCCAAATTCGTTTTTTCTAGATTTGATTTTGATTCATATTCGAAATAAATATGGATATTGATGAAATATACGATATTATCTGTATTTGTATATAATAAACACCTCTCTAAACTATGCTATAAATTTATTATTTTGATTTTAGGTTAAAATTAATATAGTTATTGATGCAAGTTACTTTCACCTACTTTATTCTACTAATGTTATTAATATAAAAAAATATACGCTCAGAAATGTTATTAATCTAAAATCCAAATCCAGTTATACAATGTGACGAACTCCAGCACCCAATCGGCCAGAAAGCCTAAACCCTCGCCGCATGACTCCTTTCCACCTTCCTCGCTCTCTCCATTCTTCTTCTCCCTCATCATGACAAACAGTAGCGCCGCTGCAATAGCCACCATGTTCTCCATCGCTAGCAAGCGCTCCTATGAAGGCTCTTCGGTCATGGAGGGGTGGGTGGACGGAGAGAGACGGAGTGAAGGGTGGTCGGCGCCGTCCATCGAGCGCCAAGCCGCCAACGGGTGGGATGGAAAGGGTAGCCGAGACCAGTAGGAAGAGGGACAACGGGAATGAGGGCTTGGAGGGAGGCTAGCCCAGGCGGTGGTGCAACTCTTCAGTAGAAATGGCTTAATGGGCGCATGATGGCGATGGAGAGCCCCGACAAGAGGACCTTGGCTTGATGCAAGGATTTTTTTTTTTTTTTTTGCAAAATGGAGGTGGATGAGGGCTATAGGACCACAGGTTGATTGAAGGAAATGGTTTTTACAAGATAGCGTGACAGATAGTAAATAATCATATGTTTAATATTAAGTATTAATAAATAGATTAGAAAAGGTGAGTGATTTTTTTTTAAAAAAAATGAGCGATCTCAGATGGGTGAGGGCGATAGGACCGTAGGTTGATTTAAGAAAAGTGGGAGACTTCTTAGCAAAAGGACAGGACAGACAAAAAAACTACTGCGTTTAATATCACCAAAATATTCATATTCGTTTATTAAAAAATATTTTAGAAAATAGTTTTAATAAGTGATTTTTTCACGTGTAATGTTTAATTCTACATGTATGTTTTATAATCATTTTGTTCTTTAAAAACTATCAATAAAATGAATGGATACTTGCTAATTGCTATCACAAAAATAAGTAGATATCTGAATCCGAATTTGAGCTATCCGTTTTATATTCATATTCCAGAATATCTGAATCTGTATTCCTGTTCAAGTTTAAATGTGGTAAAATTTGCTATTTGAATTCGATTCCATGAGAATGTGATCCAGTTCTGGTCCTATTACGGGGTAGCGGAAGGTTTGCCTCAGTTACAAATCGCAAATCTTCTATACACATTAAACAAACCTAACAAATACAATTATAACTTGTCCAGATAAAGCCGAGGTTCCAAAACGGAAGACCCAATTTCCCAACATTTGAGCACCTTCGATTGAGATAACTTTTGCAATCCGACTTCAAATCGGATCGATTCAAATCTGGACCGCTATTATAGTTTTGCTTTTCTTACCTATTATTAAATAGGTAAAGTACGTAAGTCCCTTGTCCTTTAATTTTGGTTTGGTCCAACTTATTGGTTTGGTCCAACTTATCTCACCGATAAGGTGAGCTCTCAGTCCCGCTCATCCAATTCTTCCCGTCTGCATTATGCATTTGATCCAAAGTCTAAGGGAAGTACATTGGTGTCATCTGATAGACGGTTTCATGCATTGACACGTAATTTTGAGATGACTCAAGAGATAACCAGTACAATAGGTTGTCTTATGAATTATCTGGTAGAGCTATATAATTCCTTAATTTATGCATATAAAAAAAGAAATATTATAAGTTGTATGGCAACAACAACTCGTATAATGGTTGTTGAATTGTCTCGTAGTTCTAAAATTTAGCTCATGAGACGGTTATTTTGCGAAACAACAACCTCTTTCTCTCTTCTCTCTCCTCCGCATCGTAAAAAATCCTACATAATACTGCATGAGACGATCTATGAAACCGTTACCGTGTAATAATGTACTTAGGTCTGCTGCGACTTGAAGAGTCCAAAACGGTTCCGATTGAACAAACTCCTGGTACAATAAAAAATATCATACATAGCAGCCAGCGCCAGACTCAATCGAGCACGAGGAGACAAAGCACTGTGTGACAGAGGAGAGGAAAAAGCAAGAAAATATTGAAGTAATGGTCTGCGTCTTGTAGTAGCGGTGACCAATAGCGGGAGAGGTACGCTGTAATTGTCAGCCGCTTCAGTATGCCGGCGACGTCCAGTTCTTGGACACGCACAGGTGGAGGGCTGCGACGCTGCGGTGCGGACGCACTCGGCGCATGCCGCGCGCCACGTAGCCGCGGCAGAGCGCCAGGCTATGCACACGCTTGCCACCGTCGCCCACCGTGCCGACCTCGAACCCTACGGTGGGGCCTTGGTCTCGACTTTTGTTGTGATATCAAACGCATTAGCGGAAGCAGTTCGGTTCTGGATTGTTGGAGGTAGGATGTGGAAGAGAGCACGACCACACTAGAGACACAAGATTTGATAACGGAGTTCAATCGAGGCTAAGATCAACATCTCCGGAGCTTGCTTACGGGCGCTCCTCCCCGACCACAACGACACCGGCCACCCCGAGCGCCGGCCCAGCCGGCTGACGCACCCTGCGAGCATGTCTCTCCGCTTCTCTTTCTTGTGGTTCACATAGTTAAAGGGTGGCCCTCTCCTTTTATAGAGAGGCCAGGTACACGTATATCACCAACTCTACCCTCTACCACTAATTGCAACATCAAATCCATGTAACCTCTTAATACAAATAAATATTCAACACATTTACAACAATCTCCATCTTGCCGAATATTTCACCACCTTGAAGTTGTCATGCGCGAACCACCATGTACTCCGGACTTGAGTTGTTGCCTTTGCCGCTCACAAAGAGCAGCCCGACGAGTCTGACTTGGCCTCAAGCCCGCCGCCTTCAGGAAGCCCTACTATATATCCTTGCAGTTGCAACTTCCCGATGACTCCACCTGCAACAACACACCCTTGCAACTTGTAAAGCTGTGATGCCATCCTCTCTCCCACTATTACAGTCCACTGCTCTTCATGATCATCATAGTCACCTTATCCGGTTCAGCCCGGAACATCAGACCATCACCATGTAGAGCACCAAGCAAAATTAGATTCCTCCGCAATCCTGGCACATGCTATACACCTTGGACCACTAGCTCATCTTCAGCCTGCATTTTAATCTTGATGTCGCCTACTCCAACAACACGGTGTCCTGTGTCATCACCTAAGTAGGCTATGCCAAATCACAAGCCTTGTACGAAGAGAACCACTCCACCTTGTTCGTCGCATGTACGAAGAGAACCACTCCACCTTGTTCGTCGCATGAAAGGAACTTGCTGAATCTAACAACTGTCAGGCATAGATCCCCAGGCCCACGAGTAGGCCCTGTACGGTCCACTCAGGGACGTACTTGGACATGATCAGGACGTGGGAGGCTACACCGCAGGGTAAGGTAGCCTCCACGGACTCCTGAAGACTAGTCAGAATAGATAAGGAAACTACTCTACCGATTAGGAGTAGAACTTTGTAACCATGTTCGACTAGGACTCCACCCTGTAACCCTGCTCCCCCGACTATATATGGGCGGACAGGGACCCCCTCTAAACAGCAACTAAGAAGTTCAATACAACTAACACACAGGACGTAGGGTATTACGCGATCTAGCGACCCGAACCTGTCTAAATCATGTCCCTTGCGTCATCATCGACTCCTTGATTCTCGACGACACCCGCCACACAAAAGACCACCTAGGGTACCCCCTAGGTGGGTTGCCGGTCTAAAACACCAATAGCTGGCGCGCCAGGTAGGGGAGGTCGCCGAGTTTCTCCGCGTGAGATCGATGGCATCAATCATCATCAAGCCTGCTTTCACCTTTGAGGCAGGTGCAACCTTTGTCTTCGGATCCTGACTTTGCATCGCCGACGATGTTGGATCATTTTAGCACCACATCATTGGCAACCGGGAGAAGAAACATCTCGACGAAAGCTCTTTTCGGCAAGAAATGCAAAATTTTGCTGAGAAAAACCAAGTTTTCAATGTCAACAACAACGAGTTCGACTATGGCTCGGACTCGACCTCAACTCGGACTAGTCCACACAAGCTGAAGCCCAAGTCACCCCGCAAGTCGACTTCAACTTGAAGTCGATTCCCGTATGGACTCCACAACTTAGCCGTGGTCCACCAGGGTTTCCTCACTCGAACCCAACCCAAACTCGGGGCAGTCAAGGATTGCAACTACGACTCAGACTATGTGCAAGAAATTCCTTTATCAGGCCCAGCTCAAGGTTTGGTAGTTACTTCAACTCCGCAAGGCAGGTTCGTTTATATGCCTAGGATGAAGCCATCCTTCCTTGCTCAAGACTACGAGTCGCGCCTTGTCACTCACATAGACAACCTTCCCTATCAAGAAGGCGTCCCACTTACCTCAAATCAAGAATAAAGCACTACAGAGATTGCAACATCAAGTTCCGTAAGCTACTACCCAGACAGGGAAATCTTTGTCATCACTACACCAAATGATAACATGGGTACCAGTTTTCAGAGAACTCCTCAATAAGTTATGCAACCCGATAATATTTCGGACGACGAGTCATCAGCCAACGCCCCACAAGATGAAACCTCTGAACAAATGAATCAACGAAGGGCACGCAATGCTGTCCGAGCGGATCGTCACTGACTACTAGCTACAAACATCCCCATCATGAACCTCGACAGGGCATTCAACGCAGTGCAAACTCGAGAACACAATACTCCACTCGCAGCAATTGCCTCAATCAATCTTATATCAACTCTCATACCTCATGATAGAGACAACGAATTAACAGCTCAACTCGCACAGCGGGGCAACGGGTTAATCGCACAACAACGACTACAAGCAACTGCCTACTGGTAGTCTGCACAGAAGTCCCAGGCTTTTACTATATCACAAGGATACACAGGCCTGGCGACTACTAGATCACCAAAGCGTAAGCAGTGTCAAAAGGTAGGACCTACACACGAGGAAGCTGCACAATACGCAACCATATCCTGGTCCTCCTCCCTGACAACCCTAGGAACTCCTTCACTGCCGCTCCCTCGATAGCGGCAACGATGAATCCCTGACGCAGCATAAGGGAGAAAAATACCAAGACTGCTACCTTGCTAGCTTCATTGCACAGATCCACACTGCATGCCACACCTCCACCTCTGATTAGAGAGCCGGATAAAGACCGCGACACTCATCACCCATCACTCGCGAGTTCCAGCGTAGGCTCAGCTGGATCACGAGCTGCAAGATGAGGCACGCGGCAAACCCTCCTACGAGGATTCTTCTAGCATCGCGGCTATCCTTACGAGTGCAAGAGTATGTGGAGGGAAGGTGGCTCTAATCTACGAGGAATCTTCTAGCACCGGGGCGCTCGTTGAAAGCTTTCTACTATCAAACAACAACAACCTAAAGCAATCCATTGCTACACCGGAGAAGCATGACCTTGGTCGAGACCTAGGGGCCTATTTATAGCCAAATGCCACAACCACCAACTACTCAGAAGTTACTACTCGCTCGTGACGATCAGCCTGAAATGCTGACAAGGGTCAGCCAGGCGCTTTTCTGACTCCTCTCACATGAAGGCACTCAACCACAACGGACAAAACTAAACAATTCGCCCATGCACTCCTCTCAAATACAAGGAAAGATCAGAGTACCTTCAACAGCAACACCAATAATTGACGACCACAACAGATTCCACGACTACTTGATTACTTGGACTTGTTCTTCTTGACTACAAAGATCAGCCAAGATAAGAGATCGTCGATCACAATTCAGACTTCAAATAAAATTCATAGAGAATTGTTTAAGTACTCCCATGAGTACTCGGTAGATTACAACTCAAGTTCAACAAAACTAAGGCTCTTCTAAAGATACAAACTTGGACATCTTTGAAGCAATTGGCTCAGCCTCCTCAAGATACTGCACATAGGCTTCCTCTGTGCAGTTTCGGGCAACTCCATCACCAGCCGCTGACAAATCTGCCCTCGGGTAATATGACTTGACCACCGCAAGGACTTGTTTGCAGACAGCCTTACAGAGCCCAGCAACTTTACCTGGGGCAGCTCTTAGTCTCTCGACTAGTGAGTGAGGCCCAGCGTCATCTTCAAGAGGAGCAATGGCATTGACTACATCTTGCGCAACACTGGTCAACTCCTGGAGCTCGCCTTGCAGTCTCTCTATGGTCCTACCATGGTCCCTACATGCCACCATTACCATAGCAAGCATTACTCCATTCTGATTCTTCCTGCTCCTCTCATGCTCATATGTAGCCTGAGCCTCAGCCAGTGATGCTCTGAGATGGGCAGCCTCATTAGCTACCCGGTCATGAGCGTTTCTCCAATCAAGAAGTTGGCTACTCGCAGCAGCCTCTTTTCTCTTAAGCTCTGCGCCAAAGCATCACAGATCAGAACCTACACTATAGTCAAACATACTCAAAAGATCATGAGTACTCACCCTGATATTTCTTGTTCAAAGATTTATAGCGATTCTCCAATCGCTCCTGGAGGACTTAATGATCATTCCGCTCGACTGCAAAAGACTTTGCAGCCTCCTCATGAACTCTCAAGGACTCTGTAAGGCGGCTACATTCTTGCTCCAGTCGCACCACCCGTTGCACGGTGCCACTATGCTCCTGGAGGGCCCGAGTATTTCATTGGGCTCTATCATACAGGTCCTACAAGCAACTCAAAATAAGTCGTCAAGACTTGTCAAAACACAATTAGTCAAAGAAAATAGTTTATACACACCTGAAAGCTCTGGATAACTCTTCAAAATTCCAATTTTGACGGCAGCTCGAGTACCGAAGACTTAGTATTCTTAGCAATATGAGACTCCGAACTTTCACGCACAACAGCCTCTGACAACAAAAACTCATGGGTAATTGGATACAAAGGAATTCCCTTCAAAAGCATTTATATTCCAACATACCCGATGCGTCGACTTCACCCACTTTAGTCGCATCAACCAAAGCCAAGGTGCCTCCAGCAGTCGTTGAAGATGGCACACCTCCAGAACTCGAGGGAGCTATTGGGCCCGCCACTGAGTAGATAACTTCTTGCAGCATGGACATAGTGGCACCAAGACGACTTGTGTTTTCAACTTCAGGTGCATCATCCATCAACAAATCGACCAAGGGGCCAAAGAGCGTAGTCAGGAGACTATCCTCCACCCCTATATCCACGGGAATAGTATCTTCATCATCCCTGGATCAAAACACGAGGTCATCATCCATTTTTTGAAAGTTCAAAAACAATCAACAAGAAAGATTACATAAAAACTCACCAGGATGATCGCGGTGGCAATCGAAGATGTTTCTTCTCAGCTACCGCCAGTCGGATACTCAGCACTACAGGGGCCATGGGAGGAACGACCTCCACTCCTTCGCCGAGTCCTGGAAAAACCAAGGTTGAGACTACGTACGTACGACTACCAAAATAAATAGAGTACTCACCACTGGCGATAACATCAGACAACAAGGCACCAACAGCCACCACTTGTGTCTTCACGATATTGGCAGCTCAGAATACGTAACCTTGGTAACCTTCTTGGGGCTACCAACTCGGGGGCTGCCGATGCCAACGCGACCTGCTCGAAGGCTGCTGTTTTCGAGTTCAAAAGCGACACCCCCACAGGCAGCTCTTCAACAGCCGTGACACTGACAACTGTGGCTTTGGCAATCGCGACTACTTCACTGGAAGTAACCTCATCACCGCCGATGGTCAAGTCATCGGCCTATACAACCAACTAACATCATCAATGTTCTACAAAGAAATAACTTTCCAAAAAAGTACTCGAATACACAACTACGTACCTTAGCACTCTGTGACCCCTCGGGGGTCAAATTCGATGAAGAAATAGGCTGAACAACAGTTTTCTTTCGCACTACTCACCGTTTCTTGGCAGGAGGAGAAGGATCATCGTCAATGTCAACCACAGCAATCTCCCTACCCTCAGATGGTGGCAAGAAGCCAAAAAGCACCTGAGACTGCAAGCCAACAATTGTTACTCAAAAAAGTGTTACCATGCCTCAACTACACAAATTAAGCAAAGGAACATACCTCTATTGGTCCATACCAACTATCAAATTGACGAAGAACTCCTGGAAGTACTGGTACCCATTGATAGTTCTTGAATAACTTCCCCAACAACACCTCAACATCATCATCAAATATGTCGTCAGGGGACATCCGCGATGGGTCATCAAAATCCGAGTACTCTGAGCCTGAGCGAGCTCGTTGCTGCAAAGGTTGAACCCTCCGCTTGAGAAAACTGGTGGCCACATTGATGCTAGTTAAGCCCAACGACTTCAACTTAGCAATTTGAGTCAGCAGGTTAGCAATTTTAGGGGCGTCCTCGAGCTCGCTCACCCAATTATCCGCATGCTTTGGAGCATGATCGGTGACCACTAGCAAGACAGGATCATCATTCCCAACATAAAACCATCTTTTCTTCCAATCGCCATGAGAGTTAGGCAAGACATACTCGAGATAAGCACTCGAGTTCCTCAGCTGAAACCCAACCCCTCCAAACACCTCTGTACTAGTTGCACTGGGCTGCGGCTTACAGCGAAACAACTTTCTAAAAAGATCAAGACTAGGAGGGACACCAAGGTACAAAGATAGCCATATGGAGCACACCATTTGGATTCAAGTGAACTAACTGAAGGTTGTAGTACCTAAGAATACCTATGAAGAAGTTGGAGGTGGGCACTATCAGTCCTCTCTCGACGAAATGTGCAAGCATGACTGTCTCCTTCGGGTGCTCCTCAAACTACCACGCATTCCCAAATGCAGGCCTCCACTTGAGTTCAAGCTTTGGTTGAAGAAGCTTTGTGTCGACCAAAGCTTGGACCGCTGGTTCCTTCATCACAGAGTGCTGCCAGGTGATCCTAGGGGGCGGCGGCGCAGTCTGGTTTGTTGGACCACACTTCGGTGCTGGCAGCACGAGCTCTTTGCCTTTCTTGGATTTGGATCTCACCTTACTGGTGGCCGTGGCTTCCCCCTGGGTTTTCTCCAGTTTCTTCCCCATCTTCTTGACACACATCAGTCGATTTTGAGAATGGTGGAGGAGGGAAGGAGCGACAGCAGATCTCTCTCAAGGGCGAGGACAAAGCAACAATGGCGGCGGCGGCGCAGGGAAGAGCGGCGGCACTGGATGCATAGGAAAGGGGTGCAAAAAATAGATATGCTAAAAACGATGTACCACTAATCACCACTGGGCCCCGCTATTATATCTGCATCACCTCTGGATTCTAAGCGTCAATCAAGCAACGATCAGATATAAATCAGATTAACCACCATAATTTCCAACGGATACTCTGACCAAAGGTTTGACCCCTTCATCGACTACAAGTAATCGCCTAAGTGCTCGGGGGCTGCGGATATCGTACCCGCTGGATAAAGTTTTCTTTTTTCTAAAGACTAGAAAAGTCAGAGCGAAGTCACAGATTTGACCCTCAGCCTAATTCTTCAATTCAACCTAAGGCTCGGGGGCTACTCCATATGGAGTCTGATTGTCATCGCACTACCATATAAAAAAGTTTCAAGGAAAAGGTTACTCAAACATTGGAGGATGCTGAGAGTACCTTCCAGTCACGTGACAGCACCAGTACTCGAAGGATTGGCTCTGTCTACAAAGCACCAAGGAGAACTCAGGCGGTGTCCTCAAGTACCCGGAGCTGTTCCTCTCGACTACAAAGTACTCGAGGGCTTGTCGGGCATACATCCCCAGGCCCACGAGTAGGCCTTGTACGGCCCACTCAGGGACGTACTCGGACGTGATCAGGACATGGGAGGCTACACCGCAGGGTAATGTAGCCTCCACAGACTCCTGAAGACTAGTCGGAATAGACAAGGAAACTACTCTACCGATTAGGAGTAGAACTCTGTAACCATGTTCGACTGGGACTCCACCCTGTAACCCTGCTCCCCCGACTATATAAGGGCGGACAGGGACCCCCTCTAAACAACAACTAAGAAGTTCAATACAACTAACACACAGGACGTAGGGTATTACGCGATCTAGCGGCCCGAACCTGTCTAAATTGTATCCCTTGCGTCACCATCGACTCCTTGATTCTCGATGACATTCGCCACATAAAAGACCACCTAGGGTACCCCCTAGGCGGGTTGCCGGTCTAAAACACCGACAACAACCATGCTTCATATGATTGTTTTTCACTTGATATCAAGAGAAGATTAGTGTCATTATCCGAGTCACACGATGACCCTGCAGCATTAGCACTTGCCTCCTTTTTACCCCTAGATAGTCCTTCTTCACATTGTTGATGCTCGTTATTAATGCACTTTTAGTGCCATTTGAATAGTGTTTTCATGCATATTCTTATGCTAACCCGCCACTTGGCATTTGAAGTAACCCCATTATTGCATATGTGCTGTGTTTTTGACCATATTGGAAAATCACAGGAAATACGACATAAATGAAGGATTTTTCTATAAGTTGTACTTTGGCCCAAACTTTGGAATTGGAAGGCCCAAATCATGAACATTGAACTACAGGCCCGCAGAAGAAGCTGAACTTGCACGGGCCATATCTTTCTCATCCGAAATTCGATTGGGGTGAATTTATAGGAAAAATTGCATGGCTTGATGAGATCTACAACTTTTGTATGAAGCTCTTGTGCATTGGATACCAAAATAGGGTAGGCCAATTGGCCCATGGGGGTTCAGGCTGATCGGCTTGGCCTGTTTTCAGCCCCATTCGACACCCCCCTTTCACCAGAATGAAACCCTCAATGATCCTAGGGTTATTTTCCAGATACTTGGCCATGAAGGCACCCCAACCGACACTGACAACTATAAATACAAGGACATTCGAAAAGGAGGAACAATCCCGACGAGTTTAGACCTAGCCGCCGCCACCACAAAATGAAAAACAAGGATTAGATCAGATTACCGCGATGACCAATGCCGGTGGAGGCCAAAAGGCGCGAAGAAGACCTCAGGCCGATCAGCCTGAGGAGCCCTAGGCTGATCGGCCTAGGGGGTTCCTACCTCCTCTCGCTGCCATCTTCGGTGACGACGTTCTTCAGAGTCTCCTTGACCCCTTTGTACATCAATCTCTATAAAATGATGGGGTAAAGCCTCTGTTCATCCCTAGGATAGTTTGGATCCTTGATATGTAACTAGTACATGTACTTTATGCCTATCAATTCTTCATGGTCTATGTCATTGCAATGCTTCATTCATATGTGTTCTGATCAGCACATATTCTTAGTAGAGTTTGTGGTAATCGTGGTGATTAGTTTAACTCTACAGCCGCTTTGATATAGATGCGTGAGCGTGGTTGTTGAGTACCCCTGAGTAGTGATGGTATGCAGGAGGGAAAGAGTGGAGCAAGCACATAACTGTTGTGAAGCTAGTGAAGGCAACACCCCTTTTGTGTAGTAGATATATATTCATGTGAACCTAGATCCTAGGGAGGGAACACATAACTATCTTTATTTTCTATCTTGTATCACCCTTTGCTCTTTGTTAGTTTAGATTAGTTTATCTCTCTACACAACTCATATTTCCTAATTCTGTTAGTAAGATCAGTATAAAGTGAGAGCCAGCATCCTACTTGTTCCACGGATTGATAACCTCGAGGGAATACTCTAAGGGAAAAGCTACAACTGATCCGTGCGCATGCGGTTCACGAATTGGCACGCTAACTGCCGTCAACAAGATTTTTTGGCACCGTTGCAATGGAACAAGTTATTTTGCTGTGTTTGATCTTTGTATTGATTTTTCTAACCCACTAATACTTAACTTTTGTGTAGAATCTTTTTATTGTTATTTTTCTTTTTAGTGCCTAGATGGATCTATTCGTCTCATCATTGGAAAATAAAGAAATGTCACTAAGGGAATTAGCTATGCCATCATCAGAGGACTTTGAGATGCAAAAATCAGATTTGGAGCTTGCTATGACACCCTCTGCTCGCCGTGTCGTGATGCTGCCACCCGTGCAACACCCGATCGCACCACCTCCACCATGGTGCTCCCGCACTCCAGTCGACCCGACCACCAGCCACGTCTGGCCCCTGTCGGTCTGGACCGCGAGCCGATGCTGATGCCCCAACTCAGCATCGTCTTCACCGGCCACTGTGTTGACCCGACTACCACGTCTCGCCGATCCTCGCCAACTGCAGCCCATCGGACAGGCTAGGCCACCCTCCTAGTGTGTCCAACACCACTGGTCGGATTGCTAACCACCGCCATGCTCCACCTTGTGCCACACCGAGCAGCTTCCCAGCACCCGTGAGGCATGAACCTCACATCTCCACCTCTCTCCATGCCTCCTCATGATCCAATACCAACCATACAGCTCTGATACCAATTGTTGTGATATCGAGCGCACAAGAGGAAGTGATTATGATCGTCAGACTACTGTTCCATTAAAGGTTGTTGCTGATCCTTTGGAGGCTTCAGCTCCAGAGCCAAAAGTCCTAGAGCAAATGTGTGACATCGAGATCTTGGACAAGATGCCATCATCGAAAATCCCCAAGAAACGCAAGACTAGAAAGTTTAGAGGCCCGATTGATACTGTCCTGCTTCGCCGTAGCAAGCGTCTGAACAAGGGGCACGACTTCAGAGATGATGCAAGCGCTGCTGCGGCATAGATGGTAGAGGTTGATGAAGTGGAGTCTGATGAAAACGATGCCAGTCCTCCTCCACTTGATGTGGTGAATCCTAACCTGACAGTGCCATTGTCCCATATCAGGGCACTACTGCTTCCCATGCTGAAGCACCTGCACCACACCTTCCAGCCTCTTTGGTTCAGTCCATTGGCATAGAGTTCCTGAAGATGCATCTTGCTCAACTAAGAAGATGCTTGAATGTTATGATGAATGATCTTTGTAATAGGGGTTGGGCGATTTATCTCTGGCCGTTATCTTTTGTCTATCTTTCATCGAACCTTTGCTTCTCTAGCTGTTTGAACTTCCCCCAGTGTCAGTATCCTTTTGCTATGTACCAGACTATTTGGTTTACCCTAATGATAGTCAGTGTTGCTCATTATGTGTTGTTGCTGGCCTTTCTCTACGAGATATTGGCTCCTATTGGTTGCTCTATTTTGGTTTATCAATGAGTAGTACAAAAACCTGGAATGTGCTTGTGTGGAATGTTTGTGGTATTAACTCACAACAAAAATGGGATTGCATTCGAGATAAGATTTCGGAAAGTGCAACATCTATAGTTTGTATTCCAGAAACAAAATGAGAATCCTTTGATAGTGCCTATATCTCCAAGTTTTGCCCCAGACATCTTAATAAATTTTGCTTCTCTCCATCAGTTGGTGCTTCTGGGGGGCTGCTAACTATGTGGAATGGTAATGGTTTTGATGGATCAGTAGTCTATGAATGCTTCTTTGATTACTCTTAAATTGAGATCCCTGTCGACTGACAAAAGTTTCCACCTTACCAATATTTATGGTCCATCCTCTCTTGCTGAGAAGGCTGAGTTGTTTAATTGGCTTTATAATTTTGATGTTTCTGAATTTGAAGAATGGATGCTGGTTGGTGACTTTAACTTAATTCGATGCCTAGAAAATAGAAATAAGCCTAGTGGCTCTGCTAGTGATATGCTCATGTTCAATGATCTGATATAGGACTGGAACCTTGTGGATGTTCCATTTGAAAGCAGGCACTTCACATGGAGCAACATGCAACCTAATCCTTTACTGGAGAAGATTGATTGGGTGCTTATTTCATCTTCTTGGCTTTTGTCTTTCCCTGCAACAAAAGTTCAGTCCTTGGCCAGATCCATCTCTGATCATACTTCTTACTCTGTTATCATTGGTTCTGATATACCAAGGTTTGCTCAGTTTAGATTTGAAAATTATTGGGTGGATCTACAGAGTTTCTCAGATACAATTTCTCTACACTGGCATAATAGTCGGTTCTACTCAAATATGGCCAAGACAATCTTTGGAAAATTCAAACAACTCATGAAAGGTCTCAAACTATGGGCTAAAGAGATTTCTAGACTAGGGAAGTTGATCAACAATTGTTAAATTTCTAGACTATGGGCTAAAGAGAGGAATTTTAGAAAAGTTGTTAAATTTTATTTGGCAAATCTTTTGGAAGCTATAAAGAATTTACTGGAAACAACAGGCCACAATTAGATGGGTGAAATTTGGAGATGAAAACACAAGTCTTTTTCAAGCTATTACCACTATCTCTTTCTGGAGAAACTATATTGCTCATTTGCAACTAGAGGATGGTACTTTGGTCTCTGATCATAATCTTAAGGATGGTATTCTTTGGACTGTTTTTAAGGAGAGACTTGGAGTTTCAGAATATGATATAGTTCTTTTTGATCTAGCTAACTTGGTGCAAAGTGTTAACCTTCTTGTGCTAGATGATTCATTCTAAAAAGAGGAAATTGATCAAGCTATTAAGGATCTACCCTCTGATCATGCCCTAGGCTCAGATGGTTTTAATGGTTGTTTCATGAAGAAATGCTGGAACATAATATCTGAAGACTTTTACAGGCTTTGTGCTGCATTCACAGATGGCAATATGGACCTCTCCTGCATTAATAGTTCATTGATCACTCTCATCCCTAAGAAGGACAATGACTTTAGACTCGTCTCCCTTCTGAATTATTCCCTTGAAATGTTAACCAAATTGGTTGCCAACATATTGCAGTGTGTGATTTTGAGGATTGTTCACACTAATCAATATGGCTTCATCAAGAGAAGCACCATACAAGATTGCCTGGCTTGGGCCTTCCAATTCTTGCACATTTGTCAGCAGTCAAAGAAAGAAATAATCCTTCTGAAATTAGACTTTGAAAGGGCTTTTGATAAAGTGGAACACCATGTCATCCTTAGTATGCTGAAACATAAAGGATTCATAGACAAATGGATTGGGTGGATTCAGTCTATTATGGGTTTTGGCTCCTCATCAGTTCTACTGAATGGTGTCCCTAGTAAACCCTTCAAGTGCAAGAGGGGTGTTAGGCAGGGTGATCCTCTATCACCATTGCTATTTGTTCTAATTGTTAATTCAGTCTGTCGTTAATAATGCTTGTTCATTAGGACAGCTTCAACACCCTCTTGGTTAGACTTTTGGTGGAGATTATCCAATTGTTCAGTATGCAGATGACACACTGATCATTCTGACAACAGATGTGCCACAACTGCTTTGTTTGATAGACCTGCTCCATACATTTGCTCTGTCTACAGGCCTCAAGGTCCACTTCAGCAAGTCCTTTTTGATTCCAATCAATATTGATGATGCCAAAGCACAGCTTCTAGCCAACACTCTTGGATGCCAAATAGGTTACATGCCATTTACCTATTTAGGGCTGCCCCTGAGAACAACAAGGCCAACATTTCAGGAATTCCTTCCCTTACTCAATAGAATTGAGAGAAGCCTGATGGGTTTGAATACCTTTCTCTCTTATGCTGGAAGATTGGTAGTGGTGAACTCTGTACTCAGCTCCCTTCCTACATTTTATCTTTGCTCTCTGAAATTTCCTGCTGGGGTTATTGAGCAGATTGATAAGTTTAGAAAACATTACTAATGGGACAAATGTGACATTAACCGCAGAGGTGGCTGTCTAGTTGCATGGAAAAAGGCTTTTCTGTCGAAACAGCAAGGGGTCTTGGCATCATTGATCTTAAAACTCATAATACTGCTCTCCTTCTGAAGTTCATGCACAAATTTTATAACAGAGATGATCTTCCTTGGGTTCACTTGACTTGGAAGTGTTTCTACAAATGACTGATTGTGCCACATGTTAGATCCCCAGTAGGATCCTTCTGGTGGAGAGATGTCGTGTCGCTCTCTAATAGCTTCAGGCTGATTGCAGCTTGCAAGGTGAAGGATGGTCTCACAGCTATGTTCTGGAAAGAGCTTTGGGATTTGGGTGTTCTACAATGGCATTATCCTCAACTCTTTTCCTTTGTCAAAAATCGAAACATCTCGGTTGCGCTCTTTTTGAGGCAGGATGCTCATCAAAATTTCTACACTCTCCTCACAATGATTGCTTCAGAACAATTGCAAGTACTCAGTCTTAGAGTTCTGGGTGTGGGTGTTAACGGAAATGGATCGGACTCTTGGTCCTATATTTGGGGTAAGCATATCTATTCCTCCAGAAAAGCTTATACTGTGCTCAAAGGAAATGCTGCTGCCTCACTGATTTTTAAATGGATGTGGAAATCTAGTACACAAGGTAAACACAAGTTCTTCTTTTGGCTGCTACTCAAAGATCGTTTGAACACTTGCAATCTCTTCCATCGGAAACACATGGTACTGGATGATTATACTTGTGTGCTTTGCACTTCCGGACATGAAGAAACCCTGTACCACCTCTTCTTCACTTGCCTTTTCAGTATTTGTTGTTGGAACTGGCTTGGGGTTTCCTGGGATCTTTCCCTCTCAACAGTGGATTTGATCATTGATGCTCACCAGAAGTTTGGATCCAAAATATTCATGGAAATCTCGATGGTTGCTTGCTGGTGCATATGGTTGCATAGAAATGGCATTATCTTTGATGGTGCAGCCCTCTCTCTGGATAGATGGAAGATGGGTTTCAAGGAGGAACTTTCTCTGATTATGCATAGGGCTAAACCTTCTTTGAAACAAGAGTTGAACATTTGGTTATGTAATCTAACATAGTGCTTTCCCCTCTAGTAGTTAGGATCTTCTTTGGACCTATGGTCTTGTAATTTGTAAATATCCCTTTTATATATAGAAAAAAAATCCAGTAGGGGTCTCCCCTGCTGTTCGGTTCAAAAAAAGCGGAAGTGATTCGGTTCTGGATCGATGGAGGCAGGGAGTCGGAGAGAGCACGTCCACACTGGAGACACGAGATTTGGTAACGGAGTTCGGCAGAGGCCTACATCTCTAGGGCTTGCTTACGGGCGCTCCTCCCCGACCACAGCGACGCCAGCCACCCCGAGCGCCGGCCAAGCCGGCCAGCGCACCCTGCAAGCCTTGAGGGTAGGGTTGGTGGTAGATTTATACCTATCCTCTCTATAAAAGGAGAGGGTCACCCTTGTAACTATGTGAACCACAAGAAAGAGAAGTAGAGAGATAGGCTCGCAGGGTGTGCCGGCCGGCTTGGCCGACACCTAGGGTGGCCCGTGTCACTGTGGTCGGGGAGGAGCGCCCGTAAGCAAGCTCCGGAGATGTAGGCCTCGTTCGAACTTTGTTACCAAATCTTGTATTTCTAGTGTGGTCGTGCTCTCTCCGGCTCCCCGCCTCCGTTGATCTAGAACCGAATCACTTCCGCTTGTGCACTCAATATCACAACAACTCTTGAGGTGGTACATAAGGTGTCGGAGATTCCCCACGAATGTATCATTGGCTGCGATGGTGCCCGACTGCCTACGCTAGAGCACGATGTGTCGGGTGCGTCCATAGCTGAGGAGGAACCGGCAGCCGCCTCCGACGATCCCGTCAAATAAGCGGTGAGGAGCACGAGAAGGAATGCGGCTTGAAGAGCCATGGCTTGAAGGACAGCGTACCTCTCCCCACTGCTGTTCACCGTCTGGTGGTAGTGGCGGTGACAGAGGAGCACTTTGCCGATGACCAGCGACGCTCGCTTGGTGGTTAGCGCCTGCCCTGGACAGTGGCTTCCAGCTTTCCATACGCGATGCCATGATGGTGACATCATGGTGTGCGTGGCTGCTGCTTGGTTTTGTCAATATGGGGACCGGGAAAGAGTTAGTGTTGGTGCTCTGCTTCATGGAGGCAGTTAGGCAGAGGAGAGAAAGAGAAAAAGGAGCTGGTTGTCTTACTGGCTTACTGCAATGTTGGAGAAGATGAGAGAGACTGCTGGCGATGTGAGGGAGAAGAGCAGGGGCTTAAGGGGTAAATTGGAGATTAATTAGTGGCATAAGGTCTTGGTTGAATCTAAATGGGCCATATTTTGGGCCAAAATAATTTAGTTCTAATCTTAATTTTTGTTACAAATAAGTTAGTTTCTTTTCTAAAACCAAATTAAATAGCAGTCAGAATCTTTTATCAATAAAATAGCAGTTAGAATAATTCAAGTGACCGCAAAATTATATTGTTAAAGCAATAAATTCTTACCGGAAGCATAAAAGAGTTGAAAATGTTGGATTTCATAATAGGGATCAAATTTGATGTTTAATTTTAAAAATCGAGTGAGTTCCATTTTATCATTAACCCGTAGTAACGCATGGGCATTCTTGTATATTTTGTTGTTCTCTACAGCTCCAAAGGTCAACATGTCAAGCGCTATGGAAGCTCTGCATCCCTCAGCGTGTTTCCAGATATCACACCCTTTAATTTATAGTTCTGAAAGACCTGACAGATTGAGCACGAAATATAACTGGGATTATTGAACTGTTGTTTTACCTTATAAATAGGTGATACTGATGTCATCTAATTAGATGGGATTATTAAAATACACCATGTTAAATTGTGGAGAAAAAATATAAATAGGAGAGGTATTTTGCTTCCAAGCGGCTTTAAGGTTTGGGAGGTTACGACGCATAAGTTGCTAGAGTCGCAACGTAAGAATCCAACATAAGTGACACTCTATTTAGTGACGGAAAATAAAAACACGTCACTAGTGTGGTCTTAATGATATAGATTTTTCTATGGGTCACTAATATCTTGGTCTAAGCAAGTGCATTGAAGTATTAGTGATGACCCTTGTTGAGTCGCGTCACTAATGATGGGTGACCAATCCTTAGTGTCAGTTCTTGTTGAGACGTGTCACCAATGTGTTCCCTCATTAATGACATGTTTTCATTACTTGCGTCACTAATATGCCCAAATATATATCAGTGACACGTTTTAAAAACCTGCGTCACCAATGTTAAACGTCATCACTGACGTGGCTTCTCTCTACCCACATCACAAATCCTTGGTGTTTATTCCTTATTTTGTTGCATGTCGAATTAGTGATGCGGGTTGTAGAAACGTGTCATTAATGTCATTACCGGGGCTTCTTCTTGCCCGGCGCTCCGTGAGCAAGCAAAAGCCAACACGACGACAACATAGCTACAAAAGCCAACACGACAACAACATGGCTAACAGCGGTCAGTATCTGATTCTTGTGTTCTACGCTCCAATCACTCAGTCTCTAGAGTTCTACACTCCAATCGCTGAGTCTGTCCTTGTACTCCCACAAGTGGTACATGGGCAGCACCAATTTCCTTTATTACTTCTTAAAAGACTTTGAGACTTCACAGATTTAAAGATTTAGGCATTAGCGACGTGAACGTTCATAAAACGTGTCACTATTAATACATATTAGTGATGTAGATTGTAAAAAAGCCATCACTTATAGGTCACATTAGTGACGTGGTTTACTACAAAATGCGTCATTGCTATTGACATTAGTGATGTGAAAATTTATAAAACACGTCACTATTGATACATATTAGTGACGCAAGTTGAATCAAAACTGTCACTGGTAAATATTTATAAATGGCAGTTTGATTTTCCGTTAGTAATGTGAATCACATTCGTGACGATATTTTAGTGATGCGAGAAATATCCGTCACTAATATAAATTTTATCCATCACTAATGTATGGTTTCTTACGTAGTGAGTAAACATTGTTCACTCGTGATAATATATCAAATTGGATGTATGCAGATAGGGTTTGGAGATATTATCCACGTGAGCGCAGGGATACGCTCAGGTCGCTGGTTGGAAAGTTAAGGGTAGTTTTAGAAGATCCACATTTCAAGGTAAGCTAAGGATTTATTTAGCTTTCTCTTCTGCTTTCTGCTTTCCGTCACTGACACTTTTCAGTCCTGCTAACAAATGTAGAAGCTCTCCAGTATTTGAGTATATCGATCAGTTGGGTTCATATGTGTAGGCCCCAATCTGATTTGCACACATGGGTACTTGAGCATGGATAAGTCAATCAGTTTCTAGTTTTAGAGGGAAACAAACAATTTGGGTTCTCGTGGTAGAGAATCCGACTCCCTATATCTTCATGATAATACCTGGATCAGTAGCTATCACGTACAGAACTCATTCCAACATAATATCACATCCATATCACGATAATTGCACATCAATATTTATTACATCCCAAAATTTGAGAGTACGGTCTGGTACAATCCCTTTGGACTAATGACATGACTAAAACCAATGCAGCGATAACTAAACTTCAACATAGCAACTCCATCTTCTCGATCTCCATTATAGGCATCACTTAAGTGTAGCGTCGCAATCTTTAGTTGTACCATCCGTCATGGTTGAACTCGTGGTCAGACTCTTGTAACCTGCAAAATCACGAACAGCCCCAAGGAATGGGACAGGTCCAAATCACGAACAGCCCCAAGGAATGGGACAGGTCCATGTCACTGTTGACGCTCATTATTGACACCTTTTTAGTGCCATTTATGTGGCATTATTGGACTAATTCTTATACTAACCAACCACTTAGCACCTGAAATAACCCTATATTCGCATATGTGTTGTGTTTTGGACCATATTACAAAATTAGTAACTTCTACAATTTTGAAATAGTAAATGATTTCTAATGGAAAAGTCATCAACAACAAAGTTGTAGAACCCACCGAGATCTACAATTTCGGTTTTGGTCCTTTCTCCATCCGACTTTGTTTCAACAATTCAAAATTTGAATTTTAAAATATAAGAATTCGAATAGAATTTTGGGATAGTAAATGATTTCAAATGAAAAAGTTGTCAACAACAAAGTTGTAGAAATCATCAAGATCTACAACTTTTATTTTGGTCATTTCTTTATCCGACTTTGAATAATTCAAAATTTGACTTTCAAAATATGAGAACTTCAAACATATTTTTGGGACAGTAAATGATTTCAAATGAAAAAGTCATCAACAACAAAGTTGTAGAACCCAACGAGATATACAACTCTTGTATTGGGAATTTCTCCATCCGACAAAATGGTAGTATACATTGTTAACAATTGGGTACATCTTTCATATTATTCACTTATAACTATTTGAGAGATGTATCAATTTGTGAACAACGTATACTGCCACCTTGTTAAAATCATGAGTTTTTTATTTGATGATTATATAACCAAAACATGTTATCATGCAAAAATGGAGAATTTTCTGATAAATTTAGAATTATTACAATTATTTTATGTTAATTTAGGAATAGAAGGATGAATTATCCGTAGCAAACAAATGTTTTTCCCTAACAACTCTAGGATATGGGATAGAGTGAAATGTATGACTATAAATATGTTCTTTGTAAATCTTTTTGACTCCTATTGGAGGTATTCACAGTTAAATTTGGAATTACTTTCGGTAAGCACGCAAAAATTTATTTAAATGATAGAAAATATCAAATGAGTTCCACATTTTTTGAAACTCCTACACAACAACATATACGTAGGCTATTGCTTGTTAAAAAAGTTTCAGAGTATGAAAGTCATTTTCCTAAGGTAGCTTCACAATAATCATTCTACATTTGCTTGATAAATAAAATGACCAATAAACAGCAATAAAAAAAGGCAGTAAGAACACAATGAATTGATAGAGCATGATTTTAGAAAATTTTAGGAAAAAGAATCATCACATTTGAAGCTAGTATCTAGTATGAGGGAGAAAGACTAGTTATAAAATTTCACCACAGATTAAAAGGTGAAAAACTTTGTTCATGTTCTTGATTTTCCAGTATATAAGCAATGACAATGAGCAACCTATATTTTGTGGCGGTGCAAGTTGACTCTCAAGAAAACTAACACTCTCATTAAAATAGATAATTTCGTGGCGCGGTAGTCATTTTTATGAGGGGATATTAAATACTCTCATGAAAATAGCTGATTTCATGGCGGTGTGTGGAGCACTCTCATGAAATAAATTTTCGTGGCAGGATTTACATCACTCTCATGAAAAAGACTAATTTCATGAGTGTGTGTTTTTAACTCTCATGAAAAAACGTTTCCCTCACGAAATCTCCAGTTTCTGGTAGTGTGATGAAACAATTCGAGGCACGGCACCTCCGCGTCGTTGGAGGCACTAAAAAGAGAGCCAGGCGCTGCGGATTGTCATGGCTTTTTTGCCGACGACTTGTGCGGATTGATCCCACGTGTGGTACTGTGTTTGTCAATTGCTATATGCTGATCAAGAAGGTGGTTCCACAAAAACAAAACTAACGATGCTTGGTGGCAAATCCCTTTCCTACTTTTGCGTTACAACACTGTGTAATAATACAGGAGGCACTGTGTGCAGAGGTGATGGATTTAATAATACAGGAGGCACTGTGTGCAGAGGTGATGGATTTAATAATACAGGAGGCACTGTGTGCAGATGTTATGGATTTAATAATACAGGTGGGAATCCATCAAACTAATCTTTGGTGAAATCTTTGTTAGACCCATAGAACAAGATAAGAAATGCATGTTTTTGACTTCCAGGGGAACAGAATTAGCTGAATTGGTGTGCGTGGTTTTTAATTTTCTTCAGTTTATTGTGCTCTCACCGTCTCACGGTGTATGCCAAATTGTCTGTGTTTCTGTTGTGACAACTTTCACGTTTGAAGCAAAGTTAAACTCTGAACCCCTCGTGGATTAATTTGATTATAAAGTGGTCACATTCATGGGACTGTTTGGAACACATCAATGATACAGAGAACTGTCTTATATCGCTAGCGTGGAATTAAAGCTCCGTGACTATTTGACAAAGCAATTGACATGTACTCCTTCCGGAAGGTCAGATTCACTGCTGGGGAAAGGAACTTTGGTCCAGCACCTTAGTACCGGTTGGAATAATTAGCACCAGTAGAGAACTGATATTCCATCCAACCCCTTTTGTCCCCGTTAACATTAGACCCGTGATAAAAGAAGCTTTAGTTCCGGGTCAAAAATACGCCCCCGAGGCCACCACGGGGGGAGAGTTTTAGTCCTAGTTGTAAATACTAACTGGGACTAAAACTCCCCCTTTAGTCCCGGTTGTGACGGTTAGAAAATATCACAACGACGTCGCTCCCTTTTGTCCCGGTTGGGAATTCCAACCGGGACAAAATACCTCCCCTCCTGTCCCGGTTGGTAATTCCAATCGGGACAAAAGGTTCAGTCCCGGTTGGAATTAAAACTGAGATAAAAGGAGAGCCTTTTGTCCGGTTGGTAACACCAACCGGGATAAAACCCTTTCACGCGGCCTCCCCTCTCTCTCTCCACATCTTTATCTTCTTCCTCCTCCTCCTCTCCCTTTCTATCTTATCTCTTCTCCTATCTGACTATCTCTATCTCATGCGCAGGTCCTTATCTCCAGGTGCAGGCGGGGCGAGCGAGCGGGTGCGGCGGCGTGGGGGAGCTTGGCGTGGGTGGCTAGGCGAGCGAGTTGGCGCAGCAGCGCAGACAGAGGGGTCAGAGTGGGCAAGCAGGGGAGGCGGAGGCTAGGCGTGGAGGCGGAGCACAAGGGAGGCGGAGGCTAGGCGTGGAGGCGGAGCACGAGGGAGGCGGAGGCGGCGTGTGGGGGAGGCAGAGCGGGGGACGGGTGCGGGTGGAGGCTGGGCAGGCAGCGGCCGGGCACGCCGCCGGCGGGCAGGCTGGCGGGTGGCTGGGCACGGGGAAGGCGGAGGCGGAGCGGGACGGGCGCGGGCGGAGGCTAGGCCGGCGGCCGGGCGTAGGTTTTTTTTTTGAACTTTTTAGTCCCGGTTGGTAACACCAATCGGGACTAAAGGGGGTATTTAGTCCCAGGTGAATGACCCGGGACTAAAGGATCCCCTTTTGTCTCAAAAAATTAGTTCCGGTTGGGCATTGGAGAGATATGCTCCTTCCCAACCGGGACTAATGCTCAGTTTTCTACCAGTGTGGGCGTTGTATTAAAGTGAGCATTAGTACCGGACCTAACGGCTAGTTCCCCAGAGCCACCCCATGAGCCCTTTTAGTACCAGTTGGGAGCACCAACCGATAATAAAGGGTGCATATAGTACCGGTTGGTGCTCCCACCCAGTACTAATGTGCCACCGGGCATTTAGTACCGGGGGGCACTGACTGGTACTAATGTACACCCTTTAGTACTAGTTGGTACCCCCAACCAGTACTAAATTTCCTCCTATAAATCTGGCTCCTTCCTCCTACCTGAGCCATTCACCACAGCTCGAGCTTCATCCTATCCATGGCGCCATAGGGGAGGTGCTGCCGGATTGAAGACCATTTTGTGGGGATTTCACTCATTCAAGTGTTACAAAGGTTAGAAACTTCATCCTCCCCTGATACATGGTTAGTATACTAAGTTTTGTACTTTAGAGCTAGAGTAATTTGTGATTCTTAGAATCAGGTAAAATGGAGAAACATTTCATTTATATGCATGTGTTGTTTAGAGCTCATATTTGTGATTTTTAGAATAAGTTACAATTTTTTGGATGCTATGTTCGTATTAGTCAAAGAAATTGATACAAGGTTAGAGGAATAATTTCATAGTTTAGTATTTTTCAAATATGAGCTAAATAAATTATGGCCAATGTGAGTGAGATAAATTGTGGTACATAGAGATAATAAGATGAAATAGAGGTACGTAATTAGTCATTTTTCGAATAAGATACAATGGAGAAAATTTTCATTTATATGTTATGTTTGAGCTAAGTAAATTGTAGGAAAAATATATAATTCGTTCATAGTTTAGTCATTTGCAAATATGAGCTAAATAAATTGTGGTACATAGAGATGGCTTTTGCTGCTGGAGGTAGTGGCGATGGTGGGGGCGATCGTCATTCCTCTCGCGGCAAGGGGAAAACCATAGTTGGCCCTCATGATAAGCCGAAGAAAATGAGCACGTGGGAGAAAGAAATTCTTCATTATTTGCAAAGATGTCATAAAGATGATGTTGCAGCGGGTCAGGAACCACCTTTTGGTGGTCGTTATGCTCCACCGTCAGTCCCGGGTGTTTCACGTCCACTTAGTACAACCATTGCAACAGGCACAAATAAACCACAGGATGAGGCTGGCTCAACGAAACCTTTGTCTTGGCTGTCCAAGGATGGTTAAAGTCCTCCTAGATATTATTCAGTTGATGGTTTGTCATAGTGTATCATGTTGTTTAGGTCTAAAATTTAAATTTGTGTATTTCTATCTAAACTTTCAACAACATTTGAGTTTGTCATAGTGTATTATGTTGTTTGGGTTTGAAATTTAATTTTTTATATTTCTATGTAAACTTTTAGCAATATTTGAGTTTAATGGTATCTGTATCATGTTTGTCATGTTTCATTCATAATTGTATGGGTGATCAGAATATCTTTGGTGCGGTAATACTTTGTAGATGAATCGGCAATGAATGTACAACGCAGGCAAACACTCCATGAAGTACATCAATGGTTTGCGTAGTTTTCTCGATCAGGCAGAATCCAATAAACCGCCGTCCGGTTTTATTTATTGTCCATGCAGAAATTGCAAAAATGAGAAGGATTACTCATTCACAAAGATTATTCACGCCCACATATACAAATCTGGATTCATGCCCAACTATTTTTTTGGACTAAGCACGGGGAAAGAGGAGTTATGATGGAAGATGATAATGAAGAAGAAGATGATAACATTCTTGACTGGATTCAAGGTGGTGCCTCTGCAGATGCTCCAATGAGCGAGGCTAAAAAAGATATGGGCGAGGCAGAACGTCCTATCAATGATCTAGGTCAGGTGTTGCAAGATGCAAAGGAAGACTGTGAGAATTTGAAGGAGTCAAAAAAGTTCAAGCGTATGTTAGATAATCATAAGAAATTATTGTACCTAGATTACAAAAAGGGGCTCAAAAAGTTGGGTACCACATTGGATATGCTACAATGGAAGGAAAAAAATGAAGTTTCTGGGTTTTGATGAGTTAATGAAAATCATAAAGAACATGCTTCCCGAGGTGAACAAATTGCCGTCCTCGACGTTCAAAGGAAAAAAGGTTGTTTGCCCTCTAGGTTTGAAGGTACAAACATATATGCATGTCCTAATGATTGTATCCTCTATCGCGGTGAGGAATACGAGAAATTGGAGGCTTGTCCTGTGTGCGAAGCACTACGTTATAAGATCAGGCGAGATGACCCCGGTGATGTTGAGGGGCAGGACAACAAGAAGAAAGTTCTTGCGAAGGTAATATGGTATTTCCTTATAGTACCACGGTTGAAGCATTTGTTCAGAAACAAGGCACATGCAAAGTTGATGCGTTGGCATAAAGAAGAACGTAAGCAAGATGAAATGATCAGACACCCCGCTGATGGGTCCCAGTTTAGAACAGTTGATAGAGAATTTCCTGAGTTTGAAAAGGATGCAAAGAACATACGGTTTGGTTTAAGTACGGATTGATTCAATCCATTCGGTGAGTTCAGAAGTGGTCATAGCACGTGGCATGTGACCTATGTATGTTCAACCTTCTGCCCTGGGTGTGCATGAAGCGGAAGTTCATTATGTTGCCGGTAATTATCCAAGGTCCAAAACAACCTGGCAACGACATTGATGTTTACCTAGGACCGTTGGTTGATGAACTTCTACTGTTATGGAAGGAAGGTGTACGTGTGTGGGATGAGGATAAAAAGGAGACTTTTAATCTACGAGCATTGTTGT
This sequence comes from Setaria italica, assembly GCF_000263155.2. Classification (NCBI taxonomy): domain Eukaryota; kingdom Viridiplantae; phylum Streptophyta; class Magnoliopsida; order Poales; family Poaceae; genus Setaria; species Setaria italica. The sequence continues at coordinate 45,671,927 of NC_028452.1, read as the reverse complement.
TCGTAACCATCAATGACTGGCTGGTGCTTGGTAATCTATCCGAACAATCAAACAAGGGATACCGAGCCTACACTCATTGTTTAGATGATACTTGCAGCATGTATTTGAAACATTGTAGGAAGGTCGTGTATATGGGCCATCGTCGATTTCTTCTTACTAAGCACGCGTTAAGAAAGAAAGGGAAGCATTTTGAAGGAGAGGAAGAAAAACGTACTAAGCCCAGGGGAGGGAGAAAAACGTACTAAGCTCATTCACCATAATGGTAAACGTGTATTTTCTATGATAAAGGATGTGAGGGTAGTCTTTGGCAAGGGCTCTGGTAACCAACCTGTTCTGAACGACGACGGCGGACATACGCCCATGTAGAAAAAGAAGTCTATATTTTGGGATCTACCTTATTGAGAAGTCCTTGAGGTCCATAATGCAATCGATATGATGCACTTGATGAAAAATCTTTACGTGAACGTGCTTGGCTTCCGGGGTACATATGGAAAGGCAAAGGATATAATTGAAGCACGTTGGGACCTAAAACATATGAAACAACGTGATGGCCTACATCCCGAAAAGATAGATGATGGACATTACTTGCATACTGCCAGTTACACTCTCAACAAAGAAGAGAAGGAAATCATGTTTGAGTGCTTGAATAGTATCAAGGTCCCATCGAGCTACTCCTCAAATATACAAGTAATAATAAATTTTAAAGAGAAGAAATTCATAAATCTAAAGACCCATGACTGCCACGTTCTGATGACACAATTATTGCCTTTTGCACTGAGGGGTATTCTACAAGAGAATGTGAAAATGGCAATTGTTAAACTATGTGCATTCCTCAACATGATTTCCCATAAGGCAATCCATCCAAACAGTCTACTAAAGCTGTAGAATGACGTGGTGCAATGCCTTGTTAGCTTTGAGATGGTCTTTCCACCTTCCTTCTTTAATATCATGACCCACCTTCTAGTCCACCTTGTTGAAGAGATTTTTGTTCTTGGTCCTGTATTTCTACACAATATGTTCCCTTTCGAGAGGTTTATGGCAGTTCTGAAGAAGTATGTTCGTAATCGTGCCCATCCAGAAGGAAGCATCGCAAAGGGATATGGAACGGAGGAGGTCATTGAGTTTTGTGTTGACTTTATTGATGACCTGAGTTCGATTGGAGTCCCTATATCATACCATGAGGGGAGACTGAAGGGAGAGGGCACACTAGGGAGGAAAGATCGGATGAACATCGATGAGGATACATTTCGTAAAGCACATTTCTTGTACAATCGCTACATAGGGCTATTGTAAGGTCCTCAAACCAAGGGAAGACTGAGGCCTAGATTGCACATCATCACATTGACACTTTCGCCTCTTGGTTGCGGCGACGACTAACGGGTGATGACACGATTGAAGAACAACTAGCATGGTTGGCTAGGGGTCCATCTATCTTAGTATCAACATTCTAAGGATACGAGATAAATGGGTACACATTTTACACGAGAACCCAAGACCAAAAGAGCACAAATCAAAATAGTGGTGTCCATATAGATGCAATAAATAACAACGGAAACAAAGATAGATACTATGGACCTTTGAAAATCCCTCTGTTTCAGTGCCAATGGGTGAAACTTACTGGAGGAGGTGTAATGACAGATAACTATGGGATGATAATAGTGGACCTCAACAAGATTGGATACAGAGATGAACCATTCATCCTAGCCGATGATGTGACTCAAGTTTTTTACATGAAGTACATGTCAAGAAAACCAATAAGGAAGGGTACTAATAAGTCAGATGACCACCCAAAGTGCCACATAGTTCTTCCAAGGAAAAAAATCGTTGGAGTTGAGGACAAGACTGACATTTCAGAAGATTATGATCAATTCGATGATCTTCCTCCATTTTAAGTAGAGGTTGACCCAAGCATCCTGTTAGCCAAAGAGGATGCTCCATACTTACGCCGTGATCACAACCAAGGGACGTTCATCAAGAGGAAGGTTATTAACGTTCCATTAGATAATATTGTGTAATGTACTAGAACCATTATGTTGTGTTTTGTAGTTATCAACAAAGGAACAAATTAATGTAATAACGATTGTAATGATATGTCATGTATCCGTTGGGCTTATTAACAATACTATTTGCAAAAATCTCACCGTATTAAACAAGAACTGATTTTTGCATAGTTAAAATATTAAAAATTTTGATTTTTTTAGCGCCATTAAATATTAAATAATAAATTTATGTACAATTAAACTAGTACATGATTAAGTCATGGTAAACATGTTAATAACACTACAGGCACTATTCTTCTAAATTTTTGCATGGTCAAAATATCTATTTTTTCAAATTTTAAACTTGGCATAACTGTTATGACCATTAGAACCTATTAGTAAGTTAAAATTAATAACTTTACTATGTTTGATATTTTACCATATCTAATATTTTTATAGTGTATATCTAATCAACATCAAGCTAACAAATTATTTTTGTAATTTTTATGAATGTTATTTGATTTACTACACAATAAATTAATACAAAGAAATTGTATAAGAAAGAAAAATAAAAATATGTTTAGGCGGGAAATGGAATAGTAGTATGCAACACCTTTAGTACCGCGTGGTAGGTTCACCCGGTACTAAAGGGGTGGATTTTGTTTCCCGCGCTCGCACCCCCCTTTAGTACAGAGTGGTAGCTACACCCGGTACTAAAGGGGGGCCCTTAGTACCGTCCTTTACTACAGGGTGGGATTCTTGCCCGGTGCTAAATGGTGGCTGGCGGGGGGGGGGGGGGGGTGGAAGTGGTCGGTGCTCCTTCGTGTTCCCTGTAACTTAGCCATTTCGTCATTTCATTCCCCTGCCGCCCCCTCCTCACCTCGTCCTCCGCCACCATGCCCCCCATTGCCGTCGTAGTTATGCGCTGTCCGTCCCGCCTATTCGCCTCGTACGCTGCTGCCGCCGCCTCTTCCGGCGGCACCCCTCCTCGTCACCGCACCCTCGTCGCCGCCCCGCCTCGTCGCTGCCCCAGCCCCACGCACCTTACGCCCTAGCTTGTCACCACCCCCATCGCTGCCCTCAGCGCCGCCCCCCGTCGCCACACCCCTCTTCGCCGCCCCCGGCTCCTTCATGTGACCAGATACGGCCGGCCGCGGGCTCGCTTCTTACCCGCTGACATAAGCCCGCGGCCAACCGTTGACGTCATCATCTTTTTTTTGTATTTCTGCAGCATTAGAAATTAGCTAGAAATTGTAGGAAAAATTTAGAAAATCCTGTTAATTCTTAGAAAAAAATGCTTGAAGTAGCTAGAATTTATTGAAAATAATGTTAATTCTTAGAAATGTATAATAATAAGTGAAAATTACTTTGATACTTTTAGAAATTACGAAGTAATTTTATTACTTCTCAATACAATTTCTTTCAAGTTTATAGTGTATATATCTTGTATGGATTCTTCAATACCAACTATTGTAGAATATTCATGTGGCACGTTCCCAAATTTGGCATGTGTGATACATGTTCCTTCTATTTCTCCAAGTAAAGCTCTTCGCGAGGCAATGTTGTCATTTACTGTTACAAAATTCATCAAATAGTTCAATCAATTATAGAAATATGCAATTCACAGTAAATATTTTTGTAGACAATTATTGTATAAGTGTCTCATTCTTTTTTTGTTGTCATTTGCTAGCAATTCACTGTAGATATTGTTGGTAGTCATTTATTTTAACAAAATTTTCGTTCTTTTTTTAGTCATTCATTGTTTGAAAATTGTATAAGTTCTAGTCATTCTTAGATTAAATCCTACTATTTCATGGAATAATTCCTTTTATATTATACTAGTTACAATGGCACGATTAGAGGACAAACAAGCCCGATTGGACGAGGAATACCTAATGAAGATGATTGTTGAAGGTGGCACGAATGATCAAACAAACGAAGAGGTCGATCACAGCCAGACTGACATCTACCTCAACATGTCTGGTGATGGCAATGAAGAGCAACCAATTGCCGAGGAAGGCAATGATGGGCAACAAGGTGAGGTATAGCAATTATTATATGTAAACATGATTTGAATTCTCTATTTATCAAGATTATTCGAATTAATAGTTCATTCGTTTTTCAACCATCTGGATCGAGCAGCAAGCCTAAACGGAAATGAGGGAAGAAGAAGTTAGAGGGTCGTATCATCATCATCACGAAAATTGATGAAGATGGTGAACCAATTACTCCTTCCAATGCTATGACTAAGTTGGTGAATCAAATTGGGTTTCTTGTTAGAGATAACATCCTAATAAGCTTTTAGAATTGGAAAAGCCCTGAAATCAATAATAGCGTTGCTTCCACAAGCACGGTCCCCATAAGCGTGGTCCCTAACCAAGAGAAGGAAATGATATGGGATCAGATAAAAGAAAACTTCATGTCCGAAGGTGTAGATGAAGCAAAAGTGAAAGATTGGAGCTTCAAGAAGGGTGCAATTGCTTTTTAGATGTACAAGAAAAACCTGAACAAAGACTACATAAAGAAGGGGCTTACACCTGATTTCACGATGCACTCGAAGTTAAGAGATCACTGGGATTCATTTGTACAGTTCAAGTAGTCGCAAAAGAGCGCTAATACAACTCAAACCAACACCAACAATGCTCAGAAGAAGAAATACTTTCATCATGTTGGGCCAAGGGGTTACAAGAAGGGGATCATGAAATGGAAGAGGATGGAAGATGACATAATTGCAAGGGGAATAGTACCGCAGGCTCTCGAATGGCCGGAGTGAGCAAAGAATTGGTATTATGCTCATGGCAGCATGCTTAATCCCGAAGATGGATCATTTTTGTTTGGCCAAGAATTAAGAGAAGCGGCTACAAGGCTTGTTGACTTAATAAAGGCAACGACCGATGGATCTTTCATGCCTGATCGAGAGAAGGATGAGCTGACTATGGAACTTGGTAATCCAGGACATCCTAGACGTTGCCGAGGCAAAGGAGTAATTGCATGGAAGTTTGCCTTTTGTGAGCATATTAATTCATACAGAAGTCGCCAAAGAAGTAAGGCCGAACATGCACGACAGTTGCGAGAGTTGCAAGAACACATAGCTTTGACAGAGGCAAGAATGGAGAAAGCAATCGACTGGTGTGTGGCTCTAGCTCTTAGCAAACAAGCTAGTGAACAAGCAGTTGCAGCATTAGGGGCTAATGTCGACGTAAGCTATCACACCCGGTTTTAAAACAAAACCAAGTGCTACCGATATGTATGCCAGGATCTAATTTCATACATATAGTGACATCATTAGTGAATAACAGTAACAATATCATGTAAAGAAATATAAATTATGACTTATGAGTCTATCAGAGATATACAGCTTAATCCTTGAAACGAAGGCTCCAAACTTCACAGGCAATCGACTGGGGGCTGCGTATGCCTAGAACTCAGCATCATTTTCAGAAACCTTCATAGCAACCTCTTCTTCTGAGCAGTAGTAAGCAAGGGTGAGTACACTTATAGTTGGTACTCAGCATGGCCACAAGAAATAACCACAATAACAATTTAAGTCCATCTTAAAGTTTATTAATCATGTGAGGGTCCAAGTCGCTCTTGACCGTGAGCTCAGCTGATATATCAATTTTACACTCTGCAGAGGTTGTACACTTTCACCATAAGTCGTGTAAAAGTTCAGAAGAACTTTGGACCTAACCATGCTGTGCAAAGCACTTATCACACTACCAAGGTGTGACTGCATAGGGAAGTTACGAGGCTTTTACAAAGATTCCCTAATAAGTGATAACCCGCTAAGTTTTCCTCATAAGGGGATGAACCCTCCCCCAAGTGGTGCATACACCCCTTGGCTGGACAAGCCATCGCATAACCTATGAGCCCGTTTTGCCCTTTCGGTAAGACTATCACAAACTAGAGTCTTTGATTAATTAGCCAAGACCAGAGCCTGTTGGTCTTATGGTTGTACTTTTTTCCTAGGTGGTCGCTCCATATTCCAATTAATACAAGATATTCTTGTAAATAAGCATAGATAGAAGGATGGTTAGGGGCACTTGCCTTTCTTCAAAGAAAAGTTACTCTTACTGCTCTTCAGCTCTTGCTCTCTTGAAACTCTTAATCTTCAAATCTTTCGAACAACGATCTTTTACTCCAAGCAATCATCGGGCACCAACATACAAAGCAAACAAACAAGTACAACTAAGAACAATACACCAATCAAAGAGAAAGCTTTAAAAGAGCATACTAAAGGATAGGGCTCAATTCTAAGATCACGAAGGAGCAAGAAACACTAAAGACAGAACTATGGCTGAAAAGATTAAGCTATCGGGAGGTTTGAATTATAGAAGAAAAGACAAGAGCTACATACTTTATTTCTTTTAGTTGAGCAAAACAATATACAGATATTTCAGAGAAATATCCTTAGTTGGAATTAATCAAGTCATTTTTGATATGAAAATACGATGTAAAGCTTAGTCATTTTTTTTATTTATAAATATTTAAGTACAATCTATGCAAATTAAACATTTAATTTGCAAAATAAAGTATATGTAAACATCTAAGCGCATAACTTTATGATTCTTCTTGAACTAACCAAATTATAATTCAAAAACACATTTATGTTTATATTAGCCAAATTAACATTTAATTATGAAAACTCAAGATGTAACCTATCTACCTTTTATTCATAAAACAAATTGAATACACATTAATCAAATTGAGTTTAATTTATGAGAAGTCGATGTATATCTCTAATTACCTTTTAATTGAAAAAACATTTAAGAGTAAGCATTAATCAAATTAACACTTATTATGAAAAGCGGTGTATAACACTAAATAACTTTTAATTAAAGACAAAATGTTTAATAGGTATTAATCATATTAATATTAAATTTATTTTGAAAAAACATACAATGATGGAAAACATCACCACTAACATGTAATTTATGTTGTTATGAATCCAACGCAACTTGAACGAGGTTAAACGGAGCTAAAACGTGGAATCTATGGATTAAACAAGGTTCTAAGGACCTAATCGTGATTAACCGTAGACTTTAGGGGCTAGCAAGGAAGATTCACAAGACACATGGAATAGTGCTCGTGAATAGATCTATTCTCAGGGTTAGATCTGCAAAAGATCTCGGGTGGGATTGGATCTAGGTATCACACTGATTCTAGGGGGTTTTCTGCAGTTTGATGAAGACACAAGGAAAATGATCAATAATTATAGGTTTATCTAGGGGCCTTTCTACAACCATTGGCCATCTTCTTCCTTGGCCTATGGTGGCTCTGGCCGGCCAAATTGGCGGTGCTCCGGCGAGCGGGTAGCCATGACGAGCATGGGAAACGAAAGAGGAGGTGAGGGCGAGCTCACGGGAGGTCTCACCGCTGGCGGAGGACGAGCGACTCGTCTGTAATTTGAAGGCGTCGGTGGAGCTAGCGGCCGGTTTTTGGAGGATGACATCGTCGGCCGGTAGCGGGCGGCGCGGCTCGACCTTCAGGCGGCGGCGGGCGCTCCAGCACGGGACGCAGGGCAGCACACGAGGCGCGGAGAGGCGACGCTCAACGGTGGCGCGCGGCTAGCGGCGGCGCGCAGACCACAGGCGACGCTAGCGGCGGGAGGCGCACAGTGCGGCGGCGCGGAGCACGAGCAGCGGAGGTGCAGGGAGGCGTGGGTGGCGGCAGTGGTGCGCAGCAAGCACGGCAGGGGGTTTTATAAGCGCGCACGCTAAGCTGGACGAGCGGCGGCGCCGGCACACGCGGCGGCTGGCAGATGGGCCCAGATGGGCCTCGCGGGCTTGCAACTAGGCATTCTATTGGGCTAGAGCGGGTTGGGCCCATGGGCTCGGCCCGATAGGATTTCTTCTTTTTTTTCACAATTAATTTCCCGTGTAAATAAAAATCTAGAAAATCTAGATAATTCATTTAAGCCACGAAAAATCTAGATAAAATACTTGGAGCTCATGAAAAGGATTATAGAACCTTCCAAAAATTTGGATTTAGTTCTAGAAAAAATGAGAATAAATTCCAGGAAATTCTGAAAAATTCTCGGAACAACCTAATCATTATCTAGACGCATTTTTAAAATATTTGCACTCATGAAACACCAAAATGCATCGGCATAAAGGCAACACATAGGACAACCTTATTTAATTTAGAAAAATAAACAATTATTTTTCTTGTACTAAATTTCCTGTAAAGAAAAATAAATGTTAGAAAATTTTTAAAATTATGAGAAAATCATTATTTATTTATTCTTTTTAATAACATCCTGAAATTCAAAAATTTCAAGGTGTGACATAAGCACCTCATAGTGTCGAAGCAGCCTCACTTCCACGGATGCCCCAACTGGAGGATCTTCTGACATATTTGAGGACGACCAACGCCAGCCCGTGGACGACATCACTGGGAGAGCCCCTTGTGAGCTTGTTACTCCCGTGAAAAAAGGCTCATCGTGGTGGCTTACGGTGTGGCTAAGCAACCGACACAACGCCTAACACTTCATGGCGTAGAGATTCCAGCTCGCAGTTACACCAAAGTTGGGATGGATCGAGTGGTCGACGGTTGGAATGACCTAGAATTGGAGATCCCTGGAGGTGACAGGGAAAAGAATCTAGAAGAAGCCATCCATGGTTGGATTATATGGCCCAAGGGCTACATAAGGATTACGCAGCCGAATCCCCCGACCTTGGGATCATCTCCTCAAGGCTCAAGGGCAACATCACCTATGCCATTTGCTAGGGAACCCTCTCCACTACCACACAGGGATCCAAGCATGAGTTCACCTCTTCCTATTATGAGCTTGGCTACACAGCGAAAGACACCTTCAGTTCTGCCTACTGCGGCTACGAAGAAGCAGAATAAGCCAAATGAGAAGCAAGCAGAGCCCAAGTACCCATATGATATGATAGATGCGGAACTCTGCGCAGTAGTGGATGCTGAGGTTAAAGCTCACTTCGTAAAGAAGCATCCTGCTAAGAGAGATCCACCACTTGATAAGGGTAAACATCGGGCTTTCATCAGAAGCATGGAGTTGGAGCAAAAGAAACAGCTAGAGAAACCACTGCTATCTTAATACGACTGACAAATAACAAAGATGTTTTAGAAGAAGAAGAAAAGTGGGTCAACTATTCCACAGCTCGCAACCCAATCCAAGCAATCGATTGCCCCGCTCAAGGTGCTTTTAGAGTTTGATCTGAACCTGCTTCAATTCGCCAAAGATACAAATCTCACCCCAGCTCAACTTCGAGGGGAGGATCACATCCCATAGCACCCTGGAGCTGGTAAATGGAAATATGAGTATGGGAAACTGCTTGTGTGGCCGCAGTTGGTGGACTGTCTTCCAACGAAGATGTACAAATTGCAACAATGGTACATGGAGGCTTCAGCCAATGGTTTATTCATGCTCGAAGTTCGGATTGGATATCAACATTATTTTCGTGGGGAAGACATTATAAATGTGCCGCTAGAGGAACTCTATTACCTTTACAATCAAGATGCACTTGACAAGTCACTCATTAGTTCCTGGGTTCTGTAAGTCTTTAATTTGCTCTAACTTCAAAATCCCTACTCTAGTCATTATGCGATGTCTTAACTCCTAGTCGATTTTGTATCATACAGGATGAAGATCCAAACTTGTCAGAGGAAAGGATACTATGACGTAGGCTTCATGACCCCGATATTGTAAATGAGTCAACTATAAGAGATAGACCAAATCGGATCTTGAAGAACATATATAAGTTCTTCGACAAGCAACATTACAAGAAGTACATACTTCTACCGTACAACTTCAAGTGAGCGTGTTTCCCATCTCTTTTTTTTCGAACTAGCAATTAAGCATAAGACTAACTAGCTTTGGTTGTACAGCTTGCACTAGATACTCCTTGTTGTCATACCTGATCTAAGCGCGGTCTATGTCATGGACTCTTTGACGAAACCAAGAGATCAATACAAAAACCTCATAGACATTCTGAACAAAGCATGGGCTCGATTCCGTTAACATCACGTGGGTGAATTCAAGGAGGAACTTGATTTGAAGACTGAATTCCCGGTATGAGTTGAATTTTCACATCTCATGACACTGCCTTGAACACAACAAATATTTCATAACTTCTTTTGCCATATATATAGTGTTTGAGATAGGAGATGGGGAATAATTTATGCGGATACTACGTATGTGAGTTCATCCATGGTTTTGTAGGTCCGAAGCGTATGACCAACCACGACTTCAGCGTACGTACACAAAATTCTTAACAATAAATTAGTTCTAATTATGTAGACCCGTTGATCTACTATATAATAACCTGTGCCAATTACACAGATGATGTACATGAAGGAAAGACTCCTCGACACGAAAAAAATCATGGCAATTCAAGAAAAACTCTCTGCATTTTTTCTAGACAAGGTAGTAAATCCAAAGAGGGAATTTCCTAATGATAGATCAAATCTGCATCACCATCAGGACTCGGGTTCAGAATAGTTGATCCTAAATGTTGAACTTGAAAAGTTGATGTAATGTAATATTATTTATATATGTGTATGCACAATATGCCTATATATATAATAGTATCATAAATGTAATATTATAGATAAATACAACTTTATATACATTAGCATATTGGAACTAATATACGTAAAGGAAAAATATGAAATACTAATATAGAATAAAGAAACAAAAAAGAAAATAAGAAAAGAAATAAATAAATAAATAAATTAGTACCGGTTGGGGAGACCAACCAATACTAATTTGGCCACTGCCACACGTGACGTGGCAGGCAAATTTGGTCTCCCCAAGCGGTACTAAAGGACCCCCTTTAATACCGGTTAATTCAACTGATACTAAAGGCTCCTCTTTAGTACCGAACTAGCAATACTGGTTGCGAAACTAGTACTAAAGGGGGTTCCCAACCGGTATTGATGGAGCTTTGATGGGGCTTTCCCTAGCAGTAATTATTCATCAATAGGCCCGAGCGCATTTGTCATTCATCAGTAGTCGTCTGCAGCAATAGAGTTATTCTTGTCAAACTGATTTGGTTGCACAAAGTGTCTTGAGTCATTTATTTTTCATAACTAGGCGATAGCACATATTTCCTGGGTAAATAGCAGCTTTCATTTGTTTATATGGGACCTTAATATTTTCTAGAACTTTTATTGTTAGCATATCTAATTACCTTAATTTGTATTTGCAGTTTCTCTTTCTGAATTCTGAATTATCAAATAATCTAGTTTATTGATTATTGACATATATATAATTTGCTTAACCTAAAACCTTCTAATCGTGTACATGTTCATTTCTTGGTCTCATAAGCTTTGCATTTTCCATGATGTTTGCAGCACCAAGCTGCAATTGTTTTACAATTTCAACTCATTTGAGCATGAAGATTATGAATTCATGCAAATCTGGTGAACAATGACAGCTAATGACTAATATATTGTTCTCTAAACTATAAAATGTTTTAAGCTGCTAACCGGAGTTTTTCTTACCCTTAACAATTACGCAGGACATCGAACTATAATTAATACTGACCCTGTCGGCCAAAGTGTGCTGTCCAGCATTCGAGAGGATCTCACCATCTTCTTAGTGTCCCAAGTCATCAACAAAAAAGGGGAGTTTCATTGTTCTTCTCCAGCCTTTTGAAACAAAACAATTGCACTGTGCTGTGTGTTTATGTTGATTTCTCTAGGTATGTGATGGATGTCTATGTGGTAGTATGTTTATTTGTTGTCCTGCTTGCTTGTTATGCCTGTGATATATGATTGATGCATGCATGTGAGAGGGTTGATGGGTGCATACACGTGAGAGCCGTGGGTTTTAGAAAATACTCCAATGAGACGGGATTATGGGCATCACATCTCCAATAATGAGTCATAAGAAAACTACTACACATATCAGAGACGTCAATCATGAGAGATTTGGAAGATCCGCATGCACTGACCAGGTGATCCAGGGAAAGGCAACCAACACTACTCCACAGACCAACATCATTGCCGGCTCCAAAACCACCTTCAGGCTGGTTATAGATCCGTCACATAGTTTTCGGCGGTGATGGGGTACCCCATCACTACCGGTGAAGCCTTATTAAAAGAAAAAAAATCCCCCCCAGCCTCGCCACCACCCTGCTGCCCTACCGCCGTCTCCACCACCCCGCTGCCTCGCCGGAGCCTGGGGTGCCATGGCAGCGCCGAATCTAGGAGAGGGAAGGGAGGGGAGGGGCGTGGTGGCGCCGCCGCCATCAGCCCCTCCGGGGGGAGAGAGGTATAGAGAGAGAGAGAGAGAGAGGTGGCTCACCCCACTACCATCAGCCGCTGGATCCAGCTGCTGCTCCGCGCCCGTCCGCTGCCAGATCTAGCTGCCACCCACCTGCGCCTATCGTCGCCGCCGCCGTCTGCGCCTATCGTCGCCGCTGCCGCACCTCACCCCGCCGCTGCTCCCCACTACCAACCAGTGAGGGCGAGCGGAGGGGAGAGGGGAGGGGTGGCAAAGGGAGCAGAGGGAGAGGCGGAGGGGAGAAGGGAGGAGGAGAGGTGGAGGGAGAGAAGGGAGGAGGCTGGATGAGGAGAGGCGGAGGAAGAGAAGGGAGGAGGGCCAGCCGGAGAGGGAGGAGGCTGGAGAGTGGAGGAGGAGAGGCGGTGGGAGAGAAGGGAAGAGGGGCGGGATAGAGGGAGGTGGCGGATGAAGAAGAGGCTTGTGGGAGACAAAAGAGGTGCGGGGGTGGAGGGGATAAGGCTCGGACAGGAGTGTGTATATTAACCAAGCTGTATAAAAATTTCGGATCCGAACCTTGTACATCACTGCCGGTTTGTATTACGAGCCGGCAGTGATAACGGAGGTGATAGAAAAGTATCATTGCCGGTTTTAGTTTTCACCGCCGGCTCATGCAAAAATCCGGCGATGATAAGTTATCACTGCTGGATTGCCGAAAACTGGCGGTAATGGGGCGGTTGGGATGGCTCTTTCTCTAGTAGTGGAAAGTAGCGTTTCTTCAGGGTCAAAGATTTGGAAGGAGAAGAAACCAGAGATTTTGAAAAAGGAGTATTGCCGGATACTTCACCCTTCCAAAGAACACGGGGCCGGGTAGCATGAAACTCATGGGCAAAATTCCCCTGGAAGTAATCTGAGGGGAAGGAGAGCTGATTAAAGGTAGAACGAGAATGATTGCCACTCTTAACCACGTTTGCAAAAGATTTGCGAGAAGATTTACCCTGGACAACAGTCCATTCTCTTGTTCCATGATCCAGAGCTCATACTCTTTGCGCCAATTAGGGCCACCATTACCCTAGAGCGCAAAGGAAACATCAAAAGAAGGGCATTTGACCGAATTTAACTTGTAAACCAAAAAGCCCACATGCTTGGAGAGAAAAGAGAGAAACGAACCATGGACCCCGAGAGATGAACAACACGAAAATCCACAAAAATGACACCAAGACAGGATTGGAGAATTAAGCCCACCGATTCAAGGTTCAGACAAATGACTGAACACCCAAAGGAGGCCACCAAAAAGAACTCATTGGAGGAGAAAGTAGGAGTGAAACTGACCGGAGAGTTGAAACGAGATTGAACCACCCTTGAAATTTGGACTATTAGAGATAGAGTTGTTTTTTAAGAAAAACTGCTAAGCGGTGAATTTCGAAGGCTCCATATGAACTACTGGTATAGTGGTGCAAAACAGTCCAGCTCAAGGTACTTGTTAAAGCTTTGATTGGAATCACAGGTTATATTTTCCGTAAAGTGCAAAACTGCAAAATCCAACTCTTACAAATACAAGACTAACTTTAATTGTTGTTACCGTTTTCACCTTACCTTGATTCAGCTATGTTTTGTTTTATGTCCTCTCTTATTCACCACCTCATTGCAGCACAACAACCTCCCTTGGTGGTCGGAAGCTTGTCATCCAGCATAGTGTCTCCGGCCCATTGTGGTGGTTGCCCAAGAGCCAAGAGCCGTGACTGGGAGATTCTTGGTGACGAGGAGTGTTGACCTGAAAATGTGTCACGCTGTTGTACGTGCAGCACGTAGGGATGCTCTTACAGCGCCGCTGCGCAAAACCAGAATCTCCGATTTTAAAAACACTTATATGTAGCTAAAGGGAAGGTAGGGATTTTCCAAATATGAGGAATGAACGTATCATAGGGTTGTTCATGATTGAAGACATGGCTATACATATAGTTTTAACTCTACAGAGTGTGTACACTTGAATCTAGCTCGGGGTAAGTCCAAATAGTGTGCTGACCGAGTAAACCGCACCCTACCGGCTGACGAACCTAATACTTTCAAAACCCATCCTGCATCCGGGCTTGGGTGTGTCCCCCAACAGAGGGCCACCTCGAAATTTTGAAGCACTCCCACCGGGGTCCATCGGAGGCAAAAGCAAATCAGCGGGCGAAAGGTCATCACCAGTTTCCGTTACACTTAAACTCTATATCCTCCGGCGGGTATATCGATCCGTTGATGGATTGATAGATTTTTCATATACATAGATATGCAAAACATGGAGACTACACCATTCCAAATATCCGAGCTTGTCTCATCGTCGCCGTAACAAACTCAGACATGGATTATTCCAGCCATGCCTTGTACTAGCTAGGGCATGACTCAGGCCACCACATGCAGCTTTATATGCAGTACTGTTTACATGACAGGGATTGAACTAATGGCATGGGACGACAATGGCACGGAGTGGTCGACGCATAACCATGGTGAGCTCCAGCCTCTCGCCAAAGTCCACCGGCTCACCGGGCACCTCCCTCCACTCGAACGCCCCCACCAGGTTGGCCACAAAGTACTCGAGGTGCAGCAACGACACCTCGATCCCTGGGCAGATCCTCCGCCCGGCGCCGAACGGCATCATCTTGATTTCCTTGACGCCGGTGAGGTCCACGTCCTCCCCCTCACCGCCGGGAAGGAACCGCTCCGGCCGAAAGCGCTCCGGGTCCCGCCACACCGCCCCGTCCATCGCCATGCCGCCCAGCGTGAAGTTCAGCAGCGTGTGCCTCGGCACGCTGAAGCCGTCGAGCGTCGCCCCGCCCTCCTCCGCCGCCGCGTGCGGCAGCATGAAGCGTCCCGGCGGGTGCCGGCGGAGCCCTTCCAGCACCACGGCCCGGAGGTACGGCATCTCCGGCAGGTGCATGTCGTCGACGCGCCCGCCCTTGCTGCTGGCTACTACACCATTGATCTCGGCTCGGAGCTTCGCTTGGACCTCCGGCCGCGCGACGAGGTTCGCCATGGTCCACTGCATCGCCGTGGCCGTCGAGTCGGGGCCGCCGGACAGGAACTCCGAGCACAGGTTCACCATCTCGCCCTCCGTCAGGTTCCTGCCGCCGCCGTCTTCGGGGATACGGAGGTCTAGGAGGGTGTCCACGTAGCAGTCCGCCGCTGCGAGGTTCTCGCCGCCGGCGCCGCGCAGCGCCCTGCGCGCTCGTATCAGAGGGATGAACAGCTCCTCCTGCCGTCGCCGCAACGACAGCATCTGCTTCCACCGGCGCCGGAACAGGAGCCTGGTGACCGGCGGGCACGCGCCGAGCACCTGGAATCCGACCACCGACGACAGGAACTCCCTCTGCAGCGAGGTGACGGACGCGACGACGCCATCGCCGAGACCCTCGCCGAAGCACATCCTGGTGAACACGTGGAAGATGGCGTGGTGTAGCAGTTCCTGGACAACCACAACCCCCTCGCTGCGCGACTGCCGTGCGATACCGGCGGTGAGGCCCGAGACGGCGTCTGCGCGAGCGGCGGCGTACCGGCGGAGGCTCGACGGGTGGAGGGCTCTACCGGTGAGGTTGCGGCGGAGCACGCGCCAGAGCGGGCCGTACCCTCCGGTGGTGATGGTGCGCTGGTTGCCATTGAATATCGCGGTGGCAAGGTTGGTCGGCGGCCGGTCAGCGAATGATGCGCCCGATTGGACCAGGACGCGGCGCGCCACCGCCCGGTCTGTGATGAAGATGACCGGGGAAGAAGGGAGGAGGTAGAGCGTGAAGACCGGGCCGTACCAGTACTGGGCGGCGCGGATGATCGGCTCGATGTTGAAGCTTGTCCATGCCAGCAAGAGGAGCGGGCCTAGAGGAGATAGTATGGTTGGGCCAGGCGGGAGTGAAGGCATGATCGGCTTTCGGGTTGATGGCCGGAGGGAAGAGAAGAGGAAGGACAGGGCAAGGCAGAAGGTGATGGAGAGGGCGTAGTAGAGGCAGTCCTCCATGGCTCAAGTGATATGAATGAGGAGCTGGGAGTAGCTTTAGATTATGAACCTTTTATAGTACTATATGGCCGCCCGCACGTGATCAGTTTGCATTTTTACTAGTCTTTAAGTTCGAGATTGTTAGTTGTCGGAATCTGAAGGATTTAATTTGTTGGGGTTCTAGACAACTAACGCTAGGCCCGTTGGATTGGCCGTTGGATTGATGAAATTAAGGGTCATAGTATATACTACTCCCTCCATCCCAAATTATAGGCTGTTTTAATTTTTTAGTTCATAAATATTATTATGCATCTAGATATTGTCTAGTGTAATTTGGAACGGAAAGAGTATTCATCAATTGGTTAATGGTTCTAATTTCCAAAAAAAACTCACTATTGTGCACCAATAATAACCTTACCAGCACCTAGGATACAATGATCTACCACACAGCAACAAAACTATTTTAAGAGGCGGGTGAGAACGCATTTATACACATGGAGGCCACTGTACGGAGAGGGGTCTCCACATAACGTTTGGGCGAGACCCCTCTCCACCTTCATGCGCAGCACGACAAAAAGAAAAAAAAAACCATCAAGCCTCCACTAGTAGAGAACTGATCTTCCATTCACCCCTTTTGTCCCGGCTTAAAGTTGGTCCGGGACAAAAGGGGGCGTGCCACGGTAGGCTAGAATGGAGCGGAGATTTACTCTCGGTTGGTATTTGCAACCGGGACTAAAGGCCCCCCCTTTAGTCCCGGTTGTAACGGCTAGTTTCCGGGCATCGGTGGCGTGCCGCTTTTATCCCGGATGGAGCCTCCAACCAGGATAAAAGGGTTGCCCTTTTGTCCCGGTTGGTCACCAACCGGGACAAAAAGTTTAGTCCCGGTTAGTAATTCCAACCGGGACAAGAGGCCCTTTTGTCCCGGTTGGAATTACCAACCAGGAGTAAACTTTCAACCGGAACAAAAGGTGTTCCTTTTTGTCTCAGTTGGAGTTTTTAACCGGGATAAAAACTCATCCCCCATTATATCCCAAGACAGAGGTCTTTCTTCCTCCTCCAGCCTGAGCCAGTCCACTCCACAAAGACAGAGAGCTTCACCTACTCTTCGGTGGCGCCGAAGCAAGGGAGGTGCTACCCGAATTTTTTTCCCTTATTTCCGTGGGAATTTCACTCATCCAAAGTGTTGTGAAGGTTTGCTACTTCATCCTCTTGTTATGCTTTGATTTATGCTTTAGAGAGGGAGAAAAATAAGTTTGTTTGTTACAAAGAGAGAGAATGAAGAGGATTTGTATTTATACATGTTTTTGAGCTAGAATGTGATAGATAGTTTGCTTGTTATATACGATTCGTATTAGTTAAAACAATTTGATGTGTAGAATGGAGATGGATAGTTTATTTGCTAGAATGTGAAGTAGAAAATGGAGAGGATTTTGAGCTAGAATGTAAGGGAGATTGATGTGTCATATGTAGTATGTATCCTTGCAGTGGTTTAAGAATAATGTTACCCTTATCTAGACGGTTTATCTTGTCAAATTCAATATGGCTTTTCAAATCCATACTTGTTGAACTTGCATACCGTGTTCATCTCAGTTAGCATGTTCTCCGCCGAGCAGCAACGGATGTTAAGGAGGAGCTCCGATTCTACGAGAAAGAGCGGATACAGACATCCTGGAAGACCGTGTCCCCCTTTTTCGTAGAATCGAAGCTCTTCCATGATGAAGTACGGTGCCACCTAGTTGAGAACATGCTCGCCGAGATGATCACGGTCTTCAAGTTCAACAAGTTCTGCGGGCATACCGTGTTCATCTCGGTAAGCATGTCCTCCATGGAGCAGCACTGAACGTTAAGGAGGAGCTCCAATTCTAAAGAGCGGCAACGGACATTGCGGAAGACCGTGTCCCCTTTCTTGTAGAATCTAAGCTCTTCCATGACGAAGTACAGTGCCACCAAGTTGAGAACATGCTCACCGAGATGATCACGGTCTTCAGGTTCAACAAGTTCTGTAGTGCTAAGGTATGAATTTTTGTACATAGATGGCTTCTGCTACTGGAGATAGTGGCGATGGTGGGGGCGATCGTCGTTCCTCTTGCGGCAAGGGGAAAACCATAGTTGGCCCTCATGATAAGCCGAAGAAAATAAGCATGTTGGAGAAAGCAATGCTTCATTTTTTGCATAAACGTCATGAAAATGCTGTTGTGGCGGGTCAGGAACCTCCTTTTGGTGGTCGTTATGCTCCACCGTCAGTCCCAGGTATTTCATGTCCACTTAGTACTACCATTCCAGGAGGCACAAATAAACCACAGGATGAGGCTTGGTCAGTGGAACCTTCATCTTCGCCGCCCAAGGATGCTTAAAGTGCTCCTAGATAATACTCAGTGGATGTCTTGTCATAGTATATCATGTTGTTTGGATCTGTAATTTAAATACGTGTATTTCTATCTATATCTAAACTTTCAGCATTATTTTCACTACAACGTTTGACATGCTTTCAATCGTGAATCCATTTTCATGCGTAATCCATTTTCAAGTGTAATCCATTTTCATGCATAATCCATTTTCAAGTGTAATCCATTTTCATGCGTAATACGATGCAGATGGACCAACAATGGATGTATAATGCGGACAGACGGAGCAGGGTGTTTATTGATGGCTTGCATTATTTTCTTGAAGTGGCCAAAGAAAACAAGCCGGAGAACGGGTTCATATATTGTCCATGCTTCCAATGCAATAACAAGAAGGACTATTCAAAGGATTCCTGAGAGACTATTCATAACCACTTGTTTAGATACGATTTCATGCCTAACTATTTGGTTTGGACCAAGCACGGTGAAAGAGGGGTTGTAATGGAAGACGGCAAAGAGGGGGAGGATGATGACAACATTTCGGACTAGGCTGTAGGCCAAGCATTTGCAGATACTATAATGGACGAGGCTGATGAAGATGAGTTTGCAGAAAATGGTCCTACTGATGACCTTGGTCAAGTGCTACGAGATGCACACAGAGATTGCGGAACTGAGAAGGAAGTAGCAAAGTTGCAGCGCATGATAGATGATCACCAAAAATTATTGTACCCAGATTGCTAGCAGGGCCATAAAAAACTAGGTATGACACTAGAATTTGTGCAATGGAAGGCCACAAATGGTGTGTCCGATAAGGCATTTCAGGGGATGTTGAACATTGTCAAGAAGATTCTTCCCGAGAATAAGGAATTGCCGTCCACAAGATATGAAGCTAAACAGATTATTTGCCCTCTCGGATTGGAGGTTCAGAAGATACACGCATGCCCTAATGACTGTATCCTCTATCGTGGTGATAAATATGAGAAAATGGATGCTTGTCCCGTGTGCAAAGCGCTGCGGTATAAGATTAGGCGAGATGATCCTGGTGATGTCGAGGGACAGCCTCCGAAGAAGAGAGTTCCCGCGAAGGTGACGTGGTATTTCCCTATAATACCATGCTTGAAGCGCTTGTTCAGGAACAAGGCGATTGCTAAGTTGATGCAATGGCACAAAGAAGAACGTAAGGAAGATGAGATGCTGAGAGACCCTGCAGATTTGACCCAGTGGAGATCAATTGATAGAGCATTCCCGGACTTTGAAAGTGATGCAAGGAACATAAGGTTTGGTTTAAGTACTGATGGATTCACAATCCATTCGGTGAGTTGAGTAGTGGCCATAGTACTTGGCCTATGACCCTATGTATGTTCAACCTTCCTCCTTGGTTGTGCATGAAGCGGAAGTTCATTATGATGCCGGCGCTTATCCAAGGCCCAAAACAACCTGGCAACGATATTGACGTGTACCTAAGACTGTTGGTTGATGAAGTTTTATAGCTCTGGAAGGAAGAAGGTGTACATGTGTGGGATAAGGATAAACAAGAGATCTTTAATATACGAGCATTGTTGTTTGTAAGCATCAATGATTGGCCTGTACTGAGTAACCTTTCAGGATAGACAAACAAGGGATATCAGGCCTGCACCCACTGTTTAGATGACACAAACAGCATGTATTTGAAGCACTATAAGAAGGTCGTCTATATGGGTCATCGTCGATTTCTTCCTGCTCACCACCAGCTGAGAAAGAGCGGGATGCATTTCAAAGGGGCGCCAGACGATTGTAAAAACCTGCACACTGTAATGTAAAGCATGTCTTCGAGATGATAAAGGATGTAAATGTAGTCTTTAGAAAGGGTCATGGTAGCCAACCTGTTCTGAACGACGATAATGGACGTGTGCCCATGTGGAAGAAGAAGTCAATATTTTAGGAGCTACCTTATTGGGAAATTCTAGAGGTCCGCAACGCAATAGACGTGATGCACCTGGCAAAGAATCTTTGCGTGAACGTGCTAGGCTTCATGGGTGTTTATGGGACCTCAAAAGATACATTGGAAGCACGACAGGACCTGAAAGCCATGGGGCAACGAGATGACCTACATCCGGAAAAGAGAGATAACGGACACCAGTTACACTCTCAGCAAGGAAGAGAAGGATAGCATGTTTGAATGCTTGAATAGTACGAAGGTCCCATCTGGGTACTCCTCGAAGATAAAGGGAATAATAAATATGAAATAAAAGAAGTTTACAAATCTCAAGGCCCATGACTACCACATGTTGATGACCCAGTTGCTTCCGGTTGCACTGAGAGGTGTTCTATTAGAAAATGTCCGATTGCCGCTTGTAAAGCTATGCGTGTTTGTCAATGCGATTTCACAGAAGGCAATCGATCCATCCAAGCTAACAAAGCTACAGAACGATGTGGTGCAATGTCTTGTCAGTTTTGAGTTGGTATTTCCACCATCCTTCTTCAATATTATGACGCACCTCCTGGTTCACCTAGTAAAAGAGATTGGTATTCTCGGACCTGTATACCTGCACAATATGTGGCCTTTCAAGAGGTTCATGTCACTCCTAAAAAACTATGTTCTTAATCATGCCCGTCCAGAAGGAAGCATCGCCAAGGGATATGGAACAGAGGAGGTGATCAAGTTTTGTGTTGATTTTATTGACTCAATTGACTCGATTGGGGTTCCAACTTCACGCCACGAGGGGAGGCTGCGGGGAATGAGCACTCTTGGAAGGAAATCAAGTTTGAGCAATGATACATTGTTCTGCAATAGTCATCCTCTGTGGCTCCTTATATCGAGCAGCACAAGTAGATGGTAGTTTCCAAAAACACGACGAAATCCGATTTTTGGCTTACACATCATCACATGGAAACTTTTCCCTCCTGGTTGCACCAACAGCTTATGGGTAACTCTGAGATTCACCCACAACTCACTTGGTTAGCCAGGGGAACTGCTAACACAATCATGAAATTCCAAGGCTACGAGATAAATGGTTATACATTTTACATGAGAGCCCAGGACCAGAAAAGCACGAACTAGAATAGTGGTGTCCACATAGATGCCATAGATAGAAACAATAGCAAGGAGTCATATTATGGTTTCATACAGGAGATATGGGAACTCGAATACGGACCGCTCTACATCCCTCTATTTCTTTGCAATTGGGTGAAACTAACTGCCGTAACCAAAGATCAGTACAGAATGACAATAGTGGATCTGAGCAAGACTGGATACAATGATGAACCATTCGTATTTGCCAACGATGTGCATCAGGTTTTCTATGTGAACAACATGTCTAGCAAATGTCACATAGTTCTTCTAGGTAAGAGAAATTATTTAATTGAATAATTTCTTGATGATAGCGATGCAGTAAAATAATTATTTTAGAAGCTAAAAGAACTGGTATAGAATTAATGACTCATTCACACTTATTGTCAATATACTTGATAATTTAATATATTTTTGCATGTTCAAAATATGTAAAGTTTTTTGTTTTTGCATCCTGAAATCCAGTGAAAACATAAATAAAATCCATTTCCAAAAAACAGGTGGGAGACAAAAGTTTGGGAAAGGACCTTTTGTCCCGGTGCCAACAACAACCAGGACAAAAGACCCCCCTTTTATCTAGGTTGCAAAAAGACCCCCCTTTTATCTAGGTTGCAAACTGTAATCGGGATAAAAGGGTAGTTTTCGATTTCCGCCGGGAACGTACCCTTTTATCCCGGTTGCAAACTGGAACCGGGATAAAAGGAGGTGCCCTTTATCCCGTTGCTGTTGGCACCTGGGACAAAAGATACCTTTAGTCCCGGGTTCAATTACGAGCCAGGATAAAAGGTGCGGGGGATAAAAGTAACTGTAGTCTCTTCTAACCCCCCCCCCCACCACCACGCCAAGATCCGAACCCGTCCGCCTGCTCCGTCGCCACCCATCTGCCTCCCTCGCCGGCCACCGTTCTCCTCGTTGCCCGTCGCCCCAGCCGCCGTTGTCCCACCGCCCCGGCCGCCTCGCCCACGCCCGGACCCGCCGCCTCCTCCGTTCCCCGACCCGCCTCCTCCTCCATCGCGCCCCTTCGAGCTTGTCACCGCCGCCTCCGTCGTATCGCCTCGTCGCCGCCTCCGTCCTCATCGCCATCTCCATCCCCGTCATCGCTGCCGGCCTCCGCCCTCATCGCTACCACCTCCTCTGTCGCCCTAGCCCGCTGCCTCCTCCGTCGCGCCCCCTCGAGCTTGTCGCCGCCGCCTCGTCGCCACCCCCATCCTCATCGCCGCCTCCGTCCCCGTCGTCGTTGTTGCCGGCCTCCGCCCCTTGTCACGGCGGCCACCTCACTCCGTCCCCGCCTCCGCCGGCATCCGCCGCCCCGGCCTGTGCATTGCCACTCCATACGGCCTCCTGCCCAGTCACCACCGCATATCCCCACCGACACTGGCGTTGGGAACGTACGGCCCTTGCTGGCTTGCGTCAGCAAGGACCTTTTTTTATTTTTAGTTAGAAAATCAATAGATATTAGTAGAAAATCAGTAGATTAGTAAAAACTCAATAGGAAATTAGTTGAAACTCAGTATAATTAGTAGAAATTTCTATAAATTTGGTAGAAATTCTTAAAAATTACTAGTAATTCATAGAAATTTAGAAGAAATACTTAGAAATTAGAAGAAATTTGGTAGAAATTTTTAAAATTAGTAGGAGTTAGTAGAAATTTTCTAGAAATTCCAATAAATTAGTAGAATTTTGTATATACACTTGAAATTTGGTAGAAATTAGTAGAAATTTGTATAAACATTTCGGACATGGTGGGATTCATGTTATTCTATGATTTCATGTATATACCTTAACGTACATGTAACTAAGACGATTTCATGTAAGTTTCATTTCGTGTGAGTTGCCTTTTTCATGGTTGTTCTATGATTCATGACTGTCATGTATGGTTTAATGTGTACATTTCAATTAGTTTGTTTTTTTCCATGGTTGTTCTATGATTTCATATATATACCGTAATGTACTTGTAACTACGATTTCATGTGTGTTTAAAGTAGTTGAGATGGCAGACAATGAGACCACAAGGTATCTAATGGAGCAGATTATTGCTGGTGATGGTAGTGGCTCCAACCTTCCCATATCGTATACCGATGAAGAGGGTACCCAGGCGAGGAACATGTCCGGCTATGGCAATGAAGAGCCCAAGCCCTAGCAAAATCATATCGTGGCGGAAGGTTCCGGTGATGGCAATGAAGAGCCCGAGCCCCAGCAAAACCTAACCGTGGCGGAAGGTTCCAGCGAGGTATATATAATTTCCATTGTTTTTCACCATTTGTAATATCTTATTCGTTATTACTATGTACTAATTAACGAATCTTGAACTGTTAGCTCTCTGGATCAACAAAACGTAAGAAGCCCCAAGGTCATACAAGGGTGATGGATGGGAGGCTTTTCATCACGGAAGTTATAGAAGAGGGCAGGCCGGTTGCTCCTGAAAAAGTAGCAAAGAAGTACGTGAGTCAGATCGGGGCAATCGTAAGGGACAACGTGCCCATCAGCATCAGGGAATAGAAGGGCAAAAGCACTAATCTATACACGCTCCCGGATACACAAAAGAATATGTTGTGGGAAAATGTCAAGAGACATTTCACATTTCCTGAAGGATATATTGAAAAGGATGTGATAGCATGGACGCTGAAGAAGATGGCTACACAATTCCAGACATTCAAGATGATGCTGGATGCCAACTACCTTAAGAAGGGCCGAACTCTAGATTTCGATGTGTGGCCAAAGTTGAGGGACCACTTGGAGGCATTTGTCGAATACAAGAGGAGCGAAGACGGTATGAAAAAGATCCAGACCAACACTACAAATGCTGGTCAAAAGGAGTACCATTATCGTCTAGGGCGAGGTGGTTATGGCACAGCAATTCCCAGATGGAAGAAGATGGAACAAGACATGATCGATCGGGGTATCTTACCAGTAACTATTGAATGGCTCGAATGATCAAAAAATTGGTATTACGCTCATGGAGGCTTCCTGAGCCAAGAGGATGGGATGTTGATATTCAATGAGACAATACGTCAGAAGGCCGAAAGGCTTATCAAGAACATTGAAGATTCTAAGGCTGGGAGGTTGAAGGTGGATCGAGAGAATGATGAGCTCACTTTGGCCCTTGGGAATCCTGAGCACCTAGGATGTTGTCGAGGGTTCGGGGTCATTCCGTGGAAGTTTGCTTTCCAGGCGACAGTGCATCGTACAGAAGCCGCAAGCAAAGAAAGGACCAGATTGAAGAGAGCTGGCGGCAGAGGCTATAATCCAAAGTGCATTCACAAGAAGTAAGAATGTTGGAGGAAATCAATCGTTGAGTGGCCCACGCAGTTGTGGAGTTGGCCCAATCTGGAGCATTGCCGGATCCAAACTTCGTCAGCCCTTCTCAACGGCTCTTAAGTAGTTGTGCTTCTATAAGGCTCGTCGATGCGCAGACGCCAAGATTACCCGTGGACGAGCAATGGTTCGCTGTGGATACCATCACGCAACGCACCTCATGTGAGCTGCATACACCGGTCGGCAACCTCACTATTAAGGTATACTTATACATAATATTTATGCAATCTTCTCAGTTGATCCACGCCTCAAGATCAGAGTTTAATAACTTGTTTACTTCTACTATATGTACAGGTGGCGTACGGGTGTGCCTTACCAATCCTAGCAGGGCAGACAAACCATGGCATGGAGATTTCACTTGGCTACGCTAGTGTCAGCCTAGAGCAAATTGCTGATAGCCAATATGAAGACCTAGAGCTCGACCTAATGGGAGGCATCGGGGAAAGGACACTAGGAGATGCGCTTCACGGGATCATTCTATGGTGCAAATGCTACATCATTATCCCCAGCACGGAAGCACCTCCTCAGAGCTCAAGACCGCTCCCCGCAGATCCCTAGCAGCGACCATCTCCTCAAAGCTCAACACCGTCATCTCTAGCACAACCTGCTCCAGGACCGTCACTTCCTGTTCGATCAAGGTCTCCATCTCCACCACATCCTGGTGGTGGGAGCGACGATGACAATAACAACACCCCTCCCCGAGCATCGTCGCCGGGACTAAGCGCAGCCCCGAGGAAGGAACCTGCAGCACCACTTAAGAAGTCACGACCACCGGCTCCCAAGCCAAGACAGAGAAAGAAGAAAAGAAAGGAGCTTGAAGTGACTCATAAGGAACGCTGGGAGGCAATGACTCATGCGGAATAGTGGACCGTAATCCAAGTAGAGGTCAGTGAGTGGTTCAAGAAACAAGTCGAAGAAAAAAAAGCAAGGGAGATAGAGCCACCACCAGTAAATCGAAGAGAATTGAATTTTTTTATTAGGATGGAACAAGGAGCCAAGAAGAGGATATCACTACTATCGAACTATGAACGGGCGTTAGTCAAGGCTGATGAGAGGGACAAAAGCAAAGGAAAGTCATCTTCCAGTGGTGCTGTCCCTGACCTCGGGCATCTACCAGAAAAAGACACTGAAAAGATAGCAGCAATGTCGTTGGACCAACATGCACAAGTATTGAAATTCATGGATGAAATATGTATGGGACTTGATGAATGTCTAGGGCAAGTTGAGCCGGTAGCTGCACCGCCAGTTGAACCGAGATGGACCTTTGAGCTAGGCAAGTCTCTAGTAAGGCCTGAGTTGGTACGGAAGCTATCAACAAAGATATACGAATTCCATCATGGTACATGAAGGTGTCCGCCGACTCGAGGGAAATGTTCGGCCTTAAGGTAAAACAGATAGATTTTTACGGCGAAGGCGAGAAAGTTCTGTGGCTAGAATTCAAGAATATATACAAAGTGTACCATCATGATGCCCTGGATGTCTCTCTAATCAATGCCTGGGTTCTGTAAGTGTCTGTTTATCTACATGTAAATTTTGGCTCATATCATTATTTTTTTTACGTGCATCACCGTACTAACTTCGTCTTCCATTTTATGTAGGATGCTAATTCAGATGTGCCGACGAGAAGCGTACCTCCATATTGGCTTCATGGATCCCTCCGTAGTTAACCAAAAATAGATACAGGTATCACCAAAAAAAACTTGGTGGAAGTATACAATTTCCTAGACAAACAAAAATTCAAGGATTTCATACTACTTCCATAAACCTTCAAGTAAGTGTGTCTATACCGTCTAGTTTCATTTTCTTTTTCCTTACCTGATTAACGTTAGTTAGCTCTAATATGTATGAACATTTACGTACGCAGCTTCCACTGGATCCTCATTATAATTGAGCCTGAAAGAAGCCACGTCACTGTCTTCGATTCGATGAGGAAAGATCCGGTGGAGTACCGAGACATGCAAGACATGCTAGGCTTGTAATAATTCTGGACCTTTATCTCTATGCAAAAGTTTGTTTCCTAAATTTTATCCCGGTTACACTATATCATTCATTATTTTAATCTCCAACGCATGGAGATAATCAAAGAAAAACTTACATGGAACACAGACTTCCCGGTACGTATGAAGTCTGCACATTTTCTACATTGTATAACACAAATATTTCATAACTTATTTTTTTCCCAACTGAAGTACTTAAGACAGGAACCCGGAAATAATCTATGTGGCTACTACATCTGTGAGCACATGCACAGTTTTGTGGGACCCAAGGGACTAAAGATGACGCAGCACAACTTTAAAATACGTAAAATAAAACTATTAATAGTTAATTATTTTCTATCTCCTTTATTTAATTGTTCATGCAACATTCACATATTTCCAAATTATAAATGTTAAATATTCAACAAGGACTCTTGTAGAAGGAAAGAGTAGCGGCAATATGTGAAGGTCTCATTGGATTCCTGATGGATGACGTGGTAAATCCACAAGGAGAACTTTATTATGATGGACGAAATTTAGATGCTTCGAGCAACACCTCAACGGGAAGATTGTAGATATATAGTTTGATTTGTATATATAATACGCTAAGATTGATTTGTATAGTATGCTAAGAATTGTATATATACACTAAGAATTGTACATATAGTAATTGTATAATTACTAGTTTCATTCATTTAAATACTAGTTTGATTTCATTATAAAAAAAGTCTCAACTACTAAAGGTTAACAAAAGGGCTAGGGTATGTACGTGATGCATGAAACTGCAAGCGCCATGCATGGTGCGAGCCTACAGGACTTTAGTCTCGGTTGGAAAACCAAACCGGGACTAAAAGGGCACCCTTTACTCCTGGTTGGTTTTACCAACGGGGAGTAAAGGGCCTATCCCGCATCTGGCATGGCAAGTTTACCAACTGGGACTAAAGGGTGGCTTTACTGCCGGTTGAAGGACCCGGGACTAAAGACCCCCCCCCTTTTGTCTCGATTGGTTTATCCCGGATGGATTTTTGGGAGATTTGTACCCTACCAACCGGGACTAATACTGAGTTCTCTACTAGTGCTCCTCTCATTTCCTTCGTGGTGTCGCTCTCTCTTCTTCCTCCATGCACCACGCTCATCTTCCTTTGTGCGCGCCCTCCTATCTCCCCTCACCTCATCTTACCGTCCGACTCCAGTGGCGCCACCACCGCTAGAGTTGCCGCCCACAGCCCCCAGCACCACTACGGTTACAAGCAAGCGGCAGCCTCGCCAGAAGCCCTTCTTAACTGGCCTCCTCCACCATGTGACCAGCAGCACCATCACTGCCCACAACCCGCGACCACCGCTAGCCATCCCTTTAAACCCGCCAGCTATGGAACCCTGCACCCAAACCTAGAAACCCAAATCCCTAACCCGAACTCCTCCTACACCCACGCCCCGCCGGCCACCCTGCCAACAACCCACTAGAGATGGAGAAGATCAACGAAGGAGGAGGTAGGCTAGTGTTACTTCCTTTGGCAGTTTGTTACTTCTGTCTCTTTTACTTTTTTTTTCTTCCAACAACCCTCATCTTCCTCATCGCACCAATCGGGAGGGCTTTCGGGCTAAGCCTAAATCTAGAGCCCTCTTGATTTAGACTTTGAGTACACATATTTAGCAACTGTAACACCCTGTCATTCAAAGCCGCACCGCCTAGCCCTTCCGAGGGGCGAGCACGCATACTACACATAGCACCCTGTTTACACTTTTATCATCGCTTCGTGTAAAAGGGTTAACTTGAAGGTGCTATGGTTGGAGGACAAAAGCTTATAAGTTAGCTCCACCCTTACTCAATTAGCAAGTTGGTATTAAACATGCACACATGTGCTCATGGGCCACTAATGGACCATCCAAATTTGGGCCGGATGTCACATACACCTCCTCATCAAAGGATCCGACATCCTCGTCGGTCCAACTCATCCAAACATGGACAAATGTTCAGAAACATTCCCTCTTAGCGCACGTCTGTACGTCGAGTGCCGGCGACATATACTATGCCGTGTGTCCCCTCCACGCCCACAAGCGCCATGTGCCCACTAGTAGATAAATGACCTTCGATCCTCAACAAAAATGTCGGAACGATTTGGACCAGGGACTAAAGAGGCTTTAACCTCGGGTCTAAATTTCGTAGTCCATGGAGACCCATTTAGTCCCGGTTTGTAACACCAACTAGGACTAAAGGTTAGTCCAGTTGGTGTTACAAACCGAGACAAAAGGGGTTTCCATGGGTGACTACCAATGGATAACATCCCCTACTCCATCACATATGTTGTGTAAATGAGATGGTAAGAAAGGATCATGCAAGGCAAGAGGTCATAGGTTCGAATCCTATGCACCGCACATGCGCATATTTCGCGTGAAAAATCGTGTTACTTGTGACTTGCGCGTGTGTGGGAGCCTGTCGGTGTTTTAGACTGGCAACCCGCCTAGGGAGTACCCTAGGTGGTCTTTTGTGCGGTGGGTGTCGTCGAGAATCAAAGAGTCGATGGTGACGTAAGGAACACGATTTAGATAGGTTCAGGCAGCTAGATCGCACAATACCCTACGTCCTGTGTGTAGATTGTATTGATCTTGTTCTCTGTTGTTCCTTGTTTGGAGGGGTTCCCTGCCCACCCTTATATAGTCGAGGGAGCAGGGTTGCAGGGCAGATTGTGTATGAGTCCTTGTCGAGTATGTTTACAGAGTCCTACTCTAATTTGGTAGAATAGTTTCCTTTTGACCCAACTAGTCTTCGGGAAGTCCACGAAGCCTACATGCCCTGCAGAGTAGTCTTCATGTTCGAGTAGGTTTCGAGATACAAGTCTTCCGGTGGGCCTAGGGGTGCCTAGACGACAAGCCCCCAAGTACTTTGTAGTCGAGAGGAACAGTTCTGAGTACTTGAAGATGTCGCTCGAGTTCTTCCTGGTGCTCCTCGTGTACATGTCAATGCAGCTAACCTTCGAGTACCAGAGCTGTCGCGTGACTAGAAGGTACCCTTAGTAGTTCTCGATGTTTGCTTTGAGTAGTCTTTGTCTTAAAAATTTTTTTATGGTAGTGCGATGACAATTGCATTCCATATGGAGTAGCCCCTGAGCCTTAGGTTGAATCGAAGAATCAGGCTGAGGGTCAAACTTGTAATTTCACTTCAACTTATCTTAGTCTTTGAAAAAAGAAAACTTTTATCCAAGAAGATGGGCAAGAAACCTGAGAAGATCCAGGAGAAGGCCACGACCACCAGCAAGTTGAGATCTAGATCCAAGAAGGGCAAGGAGCCTAAGTTACCGGCGCCCAAGTGTGGCCCGACAAATCAGACTGCACCGCCTCCTCCTGGGGTCACCTGATAGCATTCTGTGATGAAGGAACCGGCAGTTCAGGCCTTGGTTGATGCAAAGCTTCAACCAAAGGTGGAGCTTGAGTGGAGGCCCGCATATGGTAATGCATGGCAATTCAAAGAACACCCCAAGGAGACGGTGATGCTAGCTCACTTTGTCGAAAGGGGCCTGGCGGTGCCTACCTCTGACTTCTTCAGAGGTATTCTCATGTATTATAATCTTCAGTCAGTCCATTTAAATCTGAATGGAGTTCTGCATATAGCTATCGTTGTACACTTGTGCGAAGTGTACTTGGGTGTTCTACCTAGTCTGGGCTTGTTTAGGAAATTGTTCCAATCTAAACCACAATCCAGCATGACTAGGACAGAAGTCTTTGGAGGAGCTGGGTTTCAGTTGAGGAACTCGGGTGCGTATGTTGAGTATGATCTGCCTGATTCCCACGGTGATTGGAAGAAGAGGTGGATTTATGTTGGCAACCATGATCCTATCTTGTTAGTAGTCACCAGCCATGCTCCAAAACATGCGTACAACTGGATGACTGAGCCTGAGGATACCCGTGAGATCACCAATTTGTTGGCACAGATTGCTGAGTTGAGAACTTTGGGGTTAACCGGGATCAATGTGGCTGCCAGTTTCCTCAAGCGCAGAGTTCATCCCCTGCAGCAGCGTGCTCACTGGGGCTTCGAGTATATGGGTTTCGATGACCCATCATGTATGTCCCCTGAAGACGTATCCGATGACGACGTGGACGCGTTGTTGGGTAAGTTATTCAGGAACTATCAAGGAGTGCAAGTACTCCTGGGAGTCCTTCGGCAGTTCGACGGTTGGTAGGGATCAATAGAGGTATTTTTGCTTTTCTTTGCTCATTTTGAGTAGTTGAAGATTTAGTTGGTTGAAGTAGTATTTTCCGAGTAATAATGTTGTCTTGTGGTTTGTAGTCCCGAGTGCTGGTTGGTTTCTTGCCCACGCCTTCCGAAGATAAGGAGGTGGCCGAGGGTAAAACTGAAGATGCGCCTTCCGCTCCTCCGGCTAAGAGTCGCCAAGTAGTGCGGAAGAAACCCGCTACTCAGCATGCTACAACTGCTTCGGATTTGACCCTCGAGGGGTCACAAGGTACCAAGGTGTGTCATCACGCGTTGCAATTGTTTGAGTACTTTTGAGTTTCTTGTTGTCTTAGTCATGTTACTCGCAGAATACTGATGATATTACTCTCTGTTGAAAAGGCCGCCGACTTGACTTTTGGCGATGACGAGGCTACTTCTGCTAAAGTAGTCACAATTGCCAAAGATACAGCTGCAAGTGTCGCGGCCGTTGAAGAGCCACCCGTGGAGGATGCGCCATTAAACTTAGGGTCAGCAGCCCCCGAGCAGGTATCCCCCGAGCCAGTAACCCCCAAGTAGGCTACTAACCCATCAGGTGATGAGGCCATGGCTTCTGAGGTGACGAGTGCTGTGAAGACACCAGAAGTAACTGCTAACGCATTGTTGCCTGAGGATATTACCGGTGGTGAGTATGCGATCTGTTCTGGTAGTCGTGCGTACGTTGTCTCAACCTTGGTTCTTTCAGAACTGGGCAAAAAAGTGGAGGACCTTCCTCCTGTGGCTCCTGTGGAGCCAATGCTGAGTATCCAGCCGGTGGTAATCGAAAAAAGGCGTGTTCGTCTGCCACCACGATCAGCCTGTAAGGACTTGTTTAGCCTTTTCTTTTGTTTGATGATTTTTGTACTCTGTAGTTGGGTGATAATCTTGTGACTTAATCGATCCAAGGATGCCGAAGACATTATTCCTATCGAGGTGGAGGCGGAGGTTGGGGCTGGTCCGTCGACTACCATTTCTAGGCCCATAGTCGACTTGACTATGGAGGATGCACTTGAGGTCAAAGACACAAGTCTCCTAGGTGCTACTATATCTATGCTTCAGGAGGTCATCCGCTCAGTGGAGGACCCTATGGTTCCCGAGAGTTCTGGAGGTGTGCCGCCTACAACGGCTGACGTTGCGTCAACTGTGAGCGCAATTGGTGCTGATACCCTAGCACTGGTTGTTGCGACAGGAGTAGACGAAGTTGGTGCAACAGGTATGTTGCTGGAGTAGAGATGTTTTTGAAGGGAATTTCCCTTATACCCAGTAGCTAATCGTGATTTTTTCTTTAGGGTCTGTTGTGAGTAAAGTGCCGGAGCCTCAAGTCGCCAAGAGCACTGGGGATTCAGTACTCGAGCTTCCGCCGGAGTTGGAGATCAAGAGAGCTATCAAGAGCTTTCAGGTGTGTAACCTGTTTTCTTCGACTAATTACATTTTGACAAGTCTTGATGCTTGTGTTGTGGTGTTGTAGGATCTGTATGATAGGGCCTAGAAAAATACTCGGGCTCTTCAAGAGTGCAGTGAGGCCACACAATGGGTAGTGCAACTGGAGCAAGAGTGTCGCTGCCTTACGGATTCCTTGAGAGTTCATGAGGAGGCCTCTAAATCTTTTGCAATTGAAAGGAGCGATCATGAAGTTCTTTAGGAGCAACTGGAGAATCGCTATAGATCTTTGAACCAGAGATATCAAGGTGAGTACTCATAGTTGTTGAGTATGTTTGATCGTAGTTGTAGATTCTGATCCGTGTGTTGTTTGACGCAGAGCTCAAAGGCAAGGAGGCTGCTGTGAGTAGCCAACTGATTGATTGGAGAAATGCTCATGATCGGGTAGCCGATGAGGCTAGCCATCTTAGGGCATCTCTAGCTGAAACTCGAGCAGCCTATGAGCGTGAGGAGAGGAAACATCGGATGGGAGTGATGCTAGCATTGGCAATGGTGTCCTGTACAGGCCATGCTAGAACTATGGAGAGGCTGGAAGGTGATCTCCAAGAGTTAACTAGTGCTGCTCAGGATGTAGTCAACGCTATTGCTCCACCTAAAGATGATGCTGAGCCTCGCTCACTAGTCGTGAGACTAAGAGCTGCCCCGGGTAGAGTTGCTGAACTGTGTAAGACTATCTGCAAGCAAGTCCTTGCAATGGTCAAGTCGTATTACTCGAGGGCAAACTTGTTGGTGGCTGGAGATGGAATTGCCCGGAACTGCACATAGGGCACCTATGCGCAGTATCTTGAGGAGGCTGAGCCCATTGCGGCAAGGATGACCGAGTTCATATCTTTGGAGGAACCTTAGTCATTGTGTTTTATTTTTTTCAAACACTTGTGGGTGTACTCGAACAATTGTCTTGTAAATCTTGCTTTGTCAAGAAATTTAAATTCTGATTATGATCGATGATCTTTGTTGGTTGTCCTCGTAGTCAGGAAAACAAATCCGAGTAACCGAGTAGTCATAGTATCCGGTGTGGTCTTCAATTATTGGATTTGTTATTGTTGGCACTGTAGCTATTATTGCCTTGTACTTGAGAAGGTGCACGGGTACACTGTTTACTTTTGTCCGTTATGCTCAGTGTGGTCACATGCGTGAAGTTAAGGTGTCTGTCTGGCCCTTGTCAGTGTTTCAGGCTATTTGTCATGAGCGAGCAGTAACTACGAGTAGTTGGCCGTTGCAGCCCTTCGGCTATAAATAAGCCCCTGGGTACTCGATCAGGATCATGTCCTTCAGTATAGTGATGGCTTGCTTCAGGTTGCTGTGGTTTGATAGTAGAGAGCTTCCAAAGAGCGCCCTGGTGCTAGAAGATTTCTTGTAGATTAGAGCCACCTTCCCTCCACAGACTCCTACGCTCGTAGGGATAGCCGCGATGCTAGAAGAATCATCGTAGGAGGGTTTGCCACATGCCTCATCTTGCAACTTGCGATGCAGCTCAGTCTGCGCTGGAACTCACGGGGGAAGGCTGATGAGCTCCGCTATCTTTATCCGACTCCCTGATTAGAGGTGGAGGTGTGGCATACGGTAAGGACCTGTGCACTGAAGTTGTCCAGGGACAGCTTCGGGGAGTGGACTTCATCTTCCTGGTGCTTTTCTTCTTGATCCTGCGTCGGGTATTCATCCTGTCGCCATCGAGGGAGTGGTGGTGAAGGAGTACCTGGTGTTCCGGTTGTCAGGGGGAGGTACCAGGGTACAACTGCATATTGTGCAACTTTCTCGTGTGCAGGTCCTGCCTTTTGACACTGCTTGCACCTTGGTAGTGGAGCAGTCACCAGGTACGTGTATCCTTGTGATATAGTAAAAGCCTAAGACTTCTGTTCTAACTGCCAGTAGGTAGTTGCTTGTAGTCGTCATTGTGCAATTGTGTTGTATTTTATATACCCCAACTTCATTGGGTAGTCGAATGTAATCCTGTGGAGTTTCGTTAATGCAAAAAATGTAAGTATGAAGTGAGTTTGAGTACTCCTTGACTGATGGTTGCGGCAGTCTTGTGCCTTTGAAGAGAAAATGACTAGCACCGTAGTCGTGGCTTGTTGTCATAAGCGTTGTAGCCCAGTAGGTGAAATGACGAGTCACGGCTTTGTGAAGCCGCTTAGTCTTGTAGAGATGAGTTGGCGAGAGAGTGTTGAAACTCTGTAGAGCTGGAGAGCTTGAGTGGCTGTGAATCGCCGACAAGTTGTGATAACTCAAAGAGACTTGATGGAATCTAGTCGAAGGCAGAGCGCTAGGGCTCGCGGAGCTGAAGAGCTTGAGTGGCTGTGAATAGCTGACGAGTTGTGATAACTCGAAGAGACTTGATGGAATCAAGTCGAAGTCGGAGCACTAGGGCTCGCAGAGCTGAAGAGCTCGAGTGGCTGTGAATAGCTGACGAGACGTGATAACTCGAAGAGACTTGCTGGAATCAAGTCAAGGGCAGAGCGCTGGGGCTCGCAGAGCTGAAGAGCTCGAGTGGCTGTGAATAGCCGACGAGTTGTGGTAACTCGAAGAGACTTGATGGAATCAAGTTGAGAGCGGAGCGCTGGGGCTCGCAGAGCTGAAGAGCTCGGGTGGCTATGAATAGCCGAGCGGAGGCAAGAATAGTGTTTGCCAAAGAACTTTGTTGTTTAATAAACTTGTGGGTGAAGACCCGAGTACATGTGCTGTAGTCTGCTACGGGTAGTAGCGACATAGATGCTCTATATTCCAAGAGTTTAGTATTTCTTCGCCTGAGAGTTCCTGTAGTTGGTACGATCTAGGTCCTGTGACCTTGGATATGATGTAGGGACCTTTCCATGGCGAGTTGAGTTTGTGCAGCTCTGATGTGTCTTGAATACGTTTGAGGACCATGTCACCCACATTAAAGGAACGTTCCTTGACATTACGGTCATGATAGCGTCGTAGCCCATCAAGATATCTGGCCGACTGAACTAGTGTTGTACATCTTGTTTCTTCCAGACTGTCCAGGTCTTGGTGCCTTGTTTGTTGTGATACTCCTTTGTCATGCTGCTCAATTGCGAGAGATTGCCACATGACATCTGCAGAGAGGATGGCCTCTGACCCATATACGAAGAAGTATGGAGAGTGCCCAGTAGGCATGCATGGTTGAGTGCATAGTCCCCAAAGAACATTGGGTAGTTCTTTGAGCCATTTGCCTCCTTTTGTGTTGCCGATGTCATGCAATCTTTTCTTGACACCTTTGAGTAACATGCCGTTGGCACGCTCGACTTGGCTGTTGGCTCTTGGGTTAGCGACGGAGACGTATCATAAATCAATTCCACTGTTCTCGCAGTATTTCCAGAAGTCGTGATTGTTGAAGTTGGATCCCAAATCAGTAAGGATTCTATTGGGGAAACTGTAGCGATGAACGATCTCGTCTAGGAAGTCGAGGACTCGGTCGGCCTTGGGGCAAGTGATGGGTTTGACTTCAATCTACTTGGTGAACTTGTCAATGGCTATAAGTACTCGATTGAACCCTCCTGGCGCAGTTGGAAGTGGACCAATCATGTCAAGCCTCCAGTATGCAAAGGGCCATGTTGGAGGTATTGTGATTAGCTTGTAGGCGGGAACATGTTGTTGCTTGGTGAAGAATTGGCAGCCTTGGCATCTGCGGACTAGTTGTTTTACATCGACTACTGCCATGGGCTAGTAGATGCCTGCTCTGAAAGCTTTGCCTACGATCGTTCGTGAAGAGGCATGATTACCACATATTCTTTTGTGTATTTCTTCCAAGATTTCTTGACCTTCTTCTTGGGTGACACATTTCATGAGTATCCCTGAAGATGCGCTCCTTCTGTAGAGCTTGTCTCCAACTAGAACATAGCTCTTTCCTCGTCGCGAGACTTGTTCAGCTTGGTTCTTGTCAGATGGTCGCTTCTATTCTTTGACGTAGTCGATGAACGGTGATCTCCAGTCAACTTCTATCATCATGATCTCTCGGTTGGGTTCTGAAGGTTTGGTGTTGGTAGTTGCTGGAGTAGCTTGTTCTGGTATAGAAGGCTTGTGACGCTTGTGTACAAAAATGCCTGCTGGAACTTCTGCACGAGTTGAGCTCATTTTTTATAACACATCAATATCTACAATGTTATCGCGGACGACATGGTGAAACTCAAGGCCTGAGAACTTATTCTCTAGCTTGCGGATTTCCTTGCAGTAAGCGTCCATGTTTTTCTTGTTGCGATCCCACTCATCATTGACTTGGTTAATGACAACTAGCGAGTCACCATATACCAGTAGTCGTTTGATATCGAGTGATATTGCGAGACAAAGGCCATGTAGAAGTGCTTCGTACTCGGCTTCATTGTTTGAGACTTTCCAAAAGATCTGGAGAACGTATTTGAGTTGTTCAGCTTTTGAAGAAATCAAGAGTACTCCAGCACCGGTGCCTTCAAGCTTGAGGGAATCGTCGAAGTACATAACCCAATGTTCGGGCCTTTCAACTGGTGTTGGTTCTTGGTTTTCCCTCCACTCTGCCATGAAGTTGACCAAAGTTTGGGATTTGATAGCTGTTCTGGGGTTGAAGTCTAGAGACAGAGTTCCGAGTTCTATTGCCCATTTGGAGATTCTACCCGTTGCATCCCTGTTATGAAGGATTTCACCGAGTGGGAAGTCGGTGATGATGGATATGATGTTCTCTTGAAAGTAGTGTTGCATTTTTCGTGAGGTAAGCAGGATTGTGTAGAGTAGCTTCTGCACTGGTGGGTACCGAGTTTTGGAGTCTGAGAGTACTTCACTGACGAAGTAGATGGGTCTCTAGACTTTGTAGACGTGGCCTGGTTCAGACCTTTCGACTACTACTGCTGTGCTGACAACATGAGTAGTAGCAGCTATGTATAAGAGCAAGTCCTCGTTTGGGGATGGAGCCGTGAGGATTGGTGGTTTTGACAGAAAGTCCTTGAGCTGTGTCAAGGCTTTGTCTGCCTCCTCGGTCCATTGAAACTTGTCTTGCCGTTTGAGTAGCTTGAAGTAGGGTAATCCGCGTTCTCCAAGTCTTCAGATGAATCGATTGAGAGCTGCCATGCAGCCTGTAAGCTTTTGCACATCCTTAATGCCAGCTGGAGCTTGCATATTTGTGATGACAGAGATTTTCTCCGGGTTGGCCTCAATGCCACGGTGGCTAATGATGAATCCGAGTAGTTTTGCCGAAGATACTCCAAAAAAGCATTTTGTAGGGTTGAGTTTCCACAGGAACGCTCGTAGACTTGCAAATGTTTCTTCTAAGTCCGCGACTAGATCGTCTGGATTTCTTGTTTTGACAACTACGTCGTCTACATAAGTTTCTACGTTGCAGTGTAGTTGCTTCTCGAAACACATCTGGATGGCACGTTGATAGGTCGCACCTGCATTTTTTAGCCCGAAAGACATTATTTTGTAGCAAAATGCTCCAAATGGGGTGATGAAAGCTGTTTTGGCTTGATCTTCTTCTTTGAGGGCTATTTGATGATAGCCTGAGTAGCAGTCAAGAAAGCAAAGCAAACCACACCCAGCTGTGGAGTCAACTACTTGGTTGATCCTAGGTAATCCAAAGGGGTCCTTTGGGCAATGCTTGTTGAAGTCTATGTAGTCGACGCACATCCTTCACTCATCGTTCTTCTTGCGAATGAGTACAGGGTTGGCTAGCCAATCAGGGTGGAAAACCTCCTTGATAAACCCCTGCGAGTAGTTTGGCCAGCTCTTTTTTGATTGCATCTCTTCTATCTTGGGCGAACCTTCGTAATCGTTGTCATTTTGGGGTAGCTTTTGGGGTCGACGTTTAATGAATGCTCAATCAGCTCCTTGGGCACACTGGGCATGTCGGCTGGCTTCCAAGCAAAGATGTCGTGGTTAGCTCGAAGAAAACTGACGAGCGCGCTTTCCTATTTAGGGTCTAGCCTTGTTCCAATCAGGGCTGTCTTGGATGAGTCACCAGTTTGGAGATCGACAGTTTTGAAGTCTTTCTCGCTTGCTGGTTTCACCTTAGTCGATCCTGACTTGTTTTCTGTGATCTCGAGTTCTGTGGGGCTGAGTTTCTTTGATGTTGTGAAGACTTGTTGCATGGGGTTGGGTGCTTGAGAAGTCGCTGCGATCTCAACAGCTTCTATGTCGTACTCGTACGATCGCCTCAAGTTTCCATGTAGTGTTAACTCACCCTTAGGTCCTGGCATCTTGAGTACCAGGTACATATAGTGTGGTATGGTCATAAACTTGGCTAGGGCTGGTCTTCCAAGTATGGCATGGTAAGAAGTTTCAAAGTCGGCAGCCTCAAACCTGATGTACTCAGTTCGGTAATGTTCCTTGGTGCCGAAAGTGACTGGTAGGACAACTTGTCCTAAAGGTATGGCAGCATTTCCTGGGACAATTCCGTAAAATGGTGAGTCTATTGGAGTAAGCATGTCTATGATCTCGAGGCACATTTTCCTTAGTATCTTGGCGAAAATGACGTTGAGTCCGCTTCCGCCATCGATGAGTACTTTGGTAAGTATTGAGCCTGCGATGATAGGATCGAGTACCAGAGGGAATTGGCCTAGCTCTGAGAAACTTGTCCATTGGTCCTTTCTATTGAAAGTTATGGGTACCTCAAACCATTTGAGTGGTGTAGGAGTTGCTGGCTCGATAGCCATAATCTCTCTGAGTACTAGCTTATTGGACCGCTTGGACGCGGTACCCGGGATTCCACCAAAAATGATGTTGACCATTTTAGAGGCAGTTTGGAACTTGCCTTCGCCTTCATCAGCTTCGTTGACCTTGCCTTTACCCATGTCCTTCTTCCGACCAATGTCTTCGAGAGGGGGTGGTGTGGGTAATTCTTGCATTACTCGGTGCATGTTGTAGCAATCAATCGCTGAGTGTTTGTTGTTTGGATGCCATGGGCATTGTTTCTTAAGTAACTCTATGAAGGAGGGCCCGTCATTGCGTTTGTGTGACCCTTTCTTGCATGAGTTGGACATAGCTGCGACAATATTGTTCGGTTTGCGCTTGCGGTTCTGATTACCTGAGTAGTTGTTTCGAGTATCATTGTTGCGGTTTCTATCTTGTTCATGATTGTTGTTATTGTTATCGCGATCGCGGTTGTGATGAGAGCCAAATCTCTCACGCTCTTTGTCTTCTTCATCTGCCCATTGTTGCACCATGATTTTGAGATCTTTGATGGTGGCTGAACGACGTCTGCCAAAGTCTTGGTATGTTCGATAATCGTAGAGGCCATTTTGAAAGCACTTGATGATGTCTACTTCTGAAATGTTCACTATTGTAGCCTTCTTTTCAAAGAAACGGCGTAGGTAGTCGCGAAGTGTCCTACTTTCTTTTTGTTTGACTTGGCTTAGGTCAATTTTATTGCCTGGGCAAGACATGGAGCCCGCGTAATTATTAGTGAAAGCCTTTGTCAAGTCTTCCTAGGAATCGATCGACTTGGGCTTGAGTGACTCGAGCCATGTTAACAGTGCGGGTTCCATGCATATAGGGAAGTGAATGACCTTTGTATCATCATTGCCCCTAGCTGCTTGAACTGCTAGTGAGTAGCATTGTAGCCATTGGACTGGCTCTTGCTTGCCATCATACTTGGTGATCCCCGTCGGCTTGAACTTCTCAGGTAGTTTAGTCTTTATTACCTGTGTGGTGAAGGCGGGGAAGTGATCATAGTCATTGGCTTCGCGTTTGCATTCGCGGTGACGGTTGTTATTGATTACCTCTCTTAGGTCGCTGAAGTTGAGGCTTCGCGATGGGCTCTGCGGTGGCGAGGGCTCTTTGGAGAATTGGTGCAGCTAGCCTCCCCTGCATCCCTGTTTTGTCTTGGGGCCTCGCGTTCATCTCTATTTTGCCTTTGTCTATGCTGCCTTGGCTAGTTGACTACTTCATTACTGTTTCTTGGAGCCTTGCGATTGCCACCGTAGACTGTAACGTCTCTGCTGCTATTCTGGTAGGCCGAGTTGCGAGGGATAGATGGGATTGGCGATTCCTTGTCGAGTAGTTTGTAAGCTTGTTCTGCGAGTTGTGCTATTAACTCGTTGCCTCTTTCCGCGAGTTGTGCTGTTAACTTGTTATCTCTGTCATGAGGAATGAGAGTTGATATGAGATTGATCGAGGCAATTGATGCGAGTAGAGTGTTGTGCTCTCGAGCTTGCACTGCATCGAATGCTCCTTCGAGGTTCACGATAGGAATGTTTGTAGCTAGTAGTCAGCAACGATCTGCTCGGGTAGCATTGCGTGCCCTTCTTTGATTTCTCTGCTCAGAGTTTTCATCCTGCGGGGCATTAGCTGATGATTCGTCTTGTGAAACATCGTCGAGTTGTGCAACCCGTCGAGGAGTTTTTTGGTGTCTGGCACCCGCGTCGTTGTTTGGTGACGTGATGACAAAGATTTCACTATTCGGGTAGTAGCTTCCAGAGCTTGAT
This sequence comes from Setaria italica, assembly GCF_000263155.2. Lineage (NCBI taxonomy): Eukaryota > Viridiplantae > Streptophyta > Magnoliopsida > Poales > Poaceae > Setaria > Setaria italica. The sequence continues at coordinate 45,631,073 of NC_028452.1, read as the reverse complement.
GTTGCAATCTCCATAGTGCTTCCTTCTTTACAGGTTGAAGTAAGAGGGATACCCTCTTGATACAGGAGGTTGTCTATGTGAGCGACAAGGCGCGACTTGTAATCTAGCGGGAATCAACTTCGAGTTGAAGTCAACTTGTGGGATGACTTGGACGTCAGCCTATGCGGACTAGTCCGAGCCGGGGTCAAGTCCGAGCTGTAGTCGAACTCAATATTGTTGACGTTGAAATTTAGGATTTTCTCGATGAAATCCTCTGCTTCTTGATGGAGAAAGTTTTCATCGATACACTTCTTTTCCTGATTGCCGATGATACAGTGTTGAAAGGATCCAGCGCCGTCAGCTATGCAAAGCCAAGAACCGAAGACGAAGGTTGCGCCCGCCTCAAAGATAAAAGCAGGCTTGATGATGACTGGTGCCATCGATCTTGCACGGAGAAACTCGGCGACTGCCCCTACCTGGCGCGCCAGCTGTCAGTGTTTTAGACCGGCAACCCGCCTAGGGAGTACCCTAGGTGGTATTTTGTGCGGTGGGTGTCGTCAAGAATCAAAGAGTCGATAGTGACGCAAGGAACACAATTTAGACAGGTTCGGGCCGCTAGATCGCGCAATACCCTACATCCTGTGTGTAGATTGTATTGATCTTATTCCCTGTTGTTCCTTGTTTGGAGGGGTCCCTGCCCGCGCTTATATAGTCGGGGGAGCAGGGTTACAGGGCGGATTGTGTATGACTCCTAGTCGAGTACGTTTATAGAGTCCTACTCTAACTCGGTAGAGTAGTTTCCTTTTGACCCGACTAGTCTTCGAGGAGTCCATGAAGCCTACGCGCCATGCAGAGTAGTCTTCATGTCCGAGTAGGTTTTGGGTTCGTTCCCTTGAGTGGGTCCATACAAATCTTCCGGTGGGCCCAGGGGTGCCTAGCCGACAAAGCCTCCCTAGAATTTCTAATATTTTTTGGCGCAAAACCCTTTAGTCCCTGTTGGTAAAAGACCTGAGAGTAAAAATGGGGACCTTTGGCTCCAAATGATTAGTCCCGGTTGGATTTTCGAGACCTGTGCGTCTCTCCAACCGGGACTACAGCTCATTTTTCTACCATTGACCATATGCCCGCACACTGACACGTACGTGAAACCGTAAGGGTCGGCTTTGATTCCACCTGTAATACCCCATCATTCAAAGCCGCACCGCCCAGCCCTTCCGAGGGGTGGGCACGCATACATATAGTACCCTGCTTACACTTTCATCCTCGCTTCATGTAAAAAGAGCCGAACGTGCTATGACCGGAGGACAAAGGCTTATAAGTTAGCTTCACCTTGCTCAACTAGCAAGGCGGTACTAAATATGCGAACCTGCGCTCATTAGCCAGGACCGTCGAAATTTGGGCCAGATGTCGCAGCAACATGGGTTCCATATGAATATGTTTTGAAATCAAAAATTTTCGCAGGCCCAAAATAGACTATCTATAGTAGTCGTATTTCTAGAGGCAGTTTCGTGAGTGGAGTACCGTGGTAATCTCCTTTCCACCACCAGTTACTTAAGTGGACCACATGTGACAATAGGAATTCCTAAGGAAAAAAAACAGCATAGCTGTCTCATAGCATTTAGCTACCTAATTTAATACTAACTGGTTACTAACACCAATCGTTACTAAAGCAAGCATTAATACCCGGTACACCATCCGATACTAAAGGGTACACATTAAGGCCTCCAATGACGATAAAATGGACCCACTAGAAATGCTAGCATTAGTATTAGGTCTAACCTGATCAGTATGTTCTTTTTTGGGGGACCGAAGGCACTTTTTCCTGCAGTGGTTGTAATACTTTTGGTGCGGTAGCATAGTTACACTATAGAAATCTTAGAGCACATCTACTTGGATGGTTACGTTTATCTTGAGCAAAGTATAATCAAAGCCTAAATTTATTTTTTTATATCCTAAATCACCACGTCCCCCTCTTAGAGCAGATGCACAAAATCCTTTCAACACGCAGCTAGTTATATAACTCACATATGTAAAGTGGAATTATGGAACTCTAGGTGTCTCAAAAATCAATTACGTAGTGGGGGATATATGAGGGGTTCTATACCTACCGGCGTTGGCAGCTGCTCTCACCCGTTGTATGAAGATATTTTCGGATGTCTTAGAAGTACGAGTGGTAGCTAAATTCGATCACCTGGGGGTACCTCTCCTCTAGGTGTTCAGGTGTGCCATGTGCCCATGTGTCCCAGAGGTAAATTAAACTTGGTAGACATCCGTTCCTACTTCCTATTTATGTGGCAAACATGTGTGCACTAGCCACTACAAGAGTCACCCTTTTTCCCGACAGTTACTTTTATAAATGGCCAACATTTCCAATATATTTGATTCCCTAACTCAAAACTGTGGGGGATGAAGTTGTTGGCAATTCATCAAAACTATGAGGAATGATGGAAAATTATACTACAAACACTGTTGGCCACTTACTAACATGCTAAACACTGTAGGACACTTTAAAAACTGTTGGGAATAATGACAACTATTGTGGTGAGCTCAGAGATAAAAAGCAAGCTATGGAGACGGAATCTGCTTCCGTGACCTTATCAGTTTAAACGGAGTCCCCCGAGACTTGATCCAATTGTTTCGTGTTTTCACTGAAACAATTTGAGGCACGGCACCTCCGCGTCGTTCGAGGCACTAAAAAGAGAGCCAGGCGCTGCGGATTGTCATGGCTTTCTTGCCAACGACTTGTGCGGATTGATCCGACGTGTGGTACTGTGTTTGTCATTTGCTATGTGCTGATCAAGAAGGTGGTTCCACAAAAACAAAACTAATAATGATGTTTGGTGGCAAATCCCTTTCCTACTTTTGTGTTACAACAGCAGGAGGCACTGTGTGCAGAGGCCACGCACCACGTGATGGATTTAATAATACAGGTGGGAATCCATCAAACTGATCTTTGGTGAAATCTTTGTTAGACCCATAGAACAAGATAAGAAATGCATGTTTTTCCAGGGGAACAGAATTAGCTGAATTGGTGTGCGTGGTTTTTAATTTTCTTCAGTTTATTGTGCTCTCACGGTGTATGCCAAATTGTCTGGGTTATGTGGTTCTGTTGTGACAACTTTCACGTTTGAAGCAAAGTTAAACTCTGAACCCCTCGTGGATTAATTTGATTATGAAGTGGTCACATTCATGGGACTGTTTGGAACATATCAATGATACAGAAAACTGTCTTATATCGCCAGCATGGAATTAAAGGTACACTGGTAGAAAATTGAGTATTAGTCGTAGTTGGGAAGGAGCATATCTCTCCAATGCCCAACCGGGACTAATTTTTCGAGATAAAAGGGGGTGTCCTTTAGTACCGAGTCATTCGGGACTAAAAAAAATTCGAAAAAAAATTAAAAAATGGGCCCCGCCGCCCGCCTCGGCTCCACCCACCGCCACCCGCCACCTCCGCCTGCCACCGCCCGCACCTCCGCTCACCCACCCGCGGCATCCGCCCGCCGCCTCCCACATCCACCCGCCGCCCACGCCCGCCTCCGCTGCCTTTCCTCATTCCTAGTGAGGGGCAAGCAGAGGGGGAAGGGGAGGGGCAGTAGAGGGGAGGGGGTGGCAGCGGCGTAAGGAGAGGAGGAGAGGGAGCGGAGGCGCTGGAGGCGCCGGATCCGGAGGGAGAGGAGGCGCAGGAGGTGGAGGGAGAGGAGGAGAGGGAGAAGATAAGGTGAGCAGGACGCGCGGGAGAGAAATAAAGAGAGGCCGCGCGTGTGGAGGGGCATTTTGTCCCGGTTGGTAATTCCAACCGAGACTAAATCTTTTGTCCCGATTAACCGGGACTAAAGTCCCTCCCGTCGTTGTCCTTTCGGTGCCTTATTTTTGACCCGGGACTAAAGCTACTTTAGTTACAGGCTCAATGTTAACCAGGATAAAAGGGGTTGGATGGAAAGTAGGTTCTCTGCTAAGTTCAGTACACAAATTTGTCCGTATTAATCAATTGCATTCTGCTTCTGAACTGTACCTGGTTACATATGACTATTTGACAAAGCAATTGACATGTACTCCTTCCGGAAGGTCAGATTATTCATCAATAGGCCTAGCGCGTTTGTCATTCATTAGTAGTCGTCTGCAGCAATAGAGTTATTCTTGTCAAACTGATTTGGTTGCACAAAGTGCCTTGAGTCATTTATTTTTCATAACTAGGCGATAGCACATATTTCCTGGGTAAATAGCAGCTTTCATTTGTTTATATGGGACCTTAATGTTTTCTAGAACTTTTATTGTTAGCATATCTAATTACCTTAATTTTTATTTGCAGTTTATCTTTCTGAATTCTGAATTATCAAATAATCTAGTTTATTGATTATTGACATATATAGAGGGTTGATGAGTGCATGCACGTGAGAGGCGTGGGTTTTAGAAAATACTCCAATGAGACGTGGATTATGGGTATCACATCTCCAATAATGAGTCATAATAAGAAAACTACTACACATATCAGAGACGTCAATCATGAGAGATTTGGAAGATCCGCATGCACAGGTGATCCAGGGAAAGGCAACCAACACTACTCCATAGAGCAACATCACTGCCGGCTCCAAAACCACCTTCACGCTGGTTGTAGATCCGTCAAATAGTTTTCGACGGTGATGGGTACCATCACCGCCATTGAAGCCTTATTAATAGAACAAAAAAAAATTCCCCCTCCCACCGCCACCCCACCACCGCCTCCGCTACCCCGCTGCCTCGCCGGAGCCTGGGGCGCCACGGCGGCGCCAAATCTGGGAGAGGGAAGGGAGGGGAGGAGAGGTGCGGGAGAGGGGCGTGCTGGTGCCGCCGCCATCAGTCCAACTCAGATTGCTTTCCATGTAATTACCGAGTAGATTAGATTCAAACCAACTTATAACTCTTAGTCATCAGCCTATATAAGGCGGCCAAGGGCGCCTCCCAAGGCAAGCCAATCTCATACGAAGCAATACAACCCACGCATACAGGACGTACGGTATTACTCTCTAGAGGCCCGAACCTCTCTAAACCCTTGTGTCCCCTTTGTGTTCTCGCGATCACCTTCGACTTCTTAGTTTCATAATTGCCCTCACCTACAAATCTACCACCTAGGTAACCCCCTGGTGGACTGTCGGGCTACTAAATTCGACAGTTGGTGCACCAGGTAGAGGTGGTTGCGAGATCCGTTTGGTGACCTTGATGGCATCCCGTCCTGACGTCATTTTTCCTGAGAGCATGAAGGACTTCCTCACCAACCCGGTCCAAATTCAATTTGGGACCATGCTAGCGGATTCCGATCTAACCGATTCTTCCGTCGACTCGACGCCTTCCGCCAGCTCGGCATCCAACTCCAGCTCGGCTTTCGTCGAATCCATTCCGGTGGAACAAATTCTTCACCCAGGGATCGTCATGCCGCTTGCCCAACAAGTTGGCAAACTCTCTCTCTCCGAGAAGGTTCCAAATTTACTCGTCGGCGCCCGCCCACCCATGCCTAATGATCTGATCGCGGAGCTAGATCGCATCAGCAGCACAATTGCTGAGTGCATTGAGTTGTCCGAGGTGGCACTATGCTCAATAAGGTCGGCGTAGGGTCCATCCCGTGTCCCCTTCGGTCTACGGAACTCGGCCACTGAGTATTCTATTAAGCTTAACAAGGTTTTCCAGATCCAATCTAGAGAGCCGCCCGAACCTGAACCAGGTGATGATGGTGATCGTGGCCTACCAGAATGGCAACGTGATCTTCGTGAAGAGCTGCATGACCTCCGCCAGCAGCACGACATCCGCCCCGACCTCAACAACCACCACTATGAGTGTGAAGAGGTCGAGTTACGCCGTCGCGCTGAGTACGACCGCGACTACGGCGCTCCTAGACTCAACCACAATGCTGAACGTGAGGACCACCGTCGTCAGGCAGATGAGATGCATTGCCGCGCCGACTACAACTACATATACGGTGCCCCTGAAAATGCCCGCCCAAGCGTGACTATGACGGACGCCTCAGGGCTCCCCCTATCTAGTACTACCTCGACGATGACTACGACGATGACACGGCGATCGATGGCTTCACCGCCTTCACTCCACGCCTCAGGGCTGTTGATTGGCCGGCCACATTCAAGCCGGCCATCAATGAAAAGTACGACGTTCGATCTGATCCCACCATCTGACTCAAGACATAAATCACCGTGGTGAAAGCCACCAACGGCACTTACGACCAAATGGCTGCCTACTTCCCAGTGGTGATGGGTCCCACTCCCCTCCTGTGGTTGGAGAATCTCCTACCAAACAGCATCGACAGTTGGGGTCAGCTCGCTAGAGCTTTCACCCAAAATTCCTAGAATTGCACTCTGTTGTGAGAATTTTTTTTTCAAATGCTAGGACCGCACTTTCATGGGATGGAAAGAGAGTATAATATCAAATAAATGCATAACCAATATATATAATACATAGTGTATATAGTAAAAGTGGTCGCCGTATTTGGTGAACAAAGTTAAGCTGGAGATGACCCGAAAGATGCTGAGGTGTTCAATATGCTACCTAAAGTTTAGATCAATTCTTTAAGCATCATCGAGAATTATAGTTTTCATAAAAAAACATATCCATCCGAGTTTGTATGCAAAAGATACGATTTTTCAAAGGTGAGAGCTTATCACTGGTATCACGCCAGCGGGAGTGGCGCTGTGACAAGCGTGGCGCACCTTGTCACGTGAATGCATATAGCGTGCTAGAGTGTTTGTATCACGCCATGAGGGCGAGCACAATCGAAAAGGTTAGATCTGGCGCTGGTGACGCCAAGGTTAGAAGATAAGCTTCATCTAATTGCTGCAACACCTCCTGGATCAATTTCTGTTGAATCCTGGGTGAGACTGCCAGATGGGTTTGGGAGCCACAAGCTGTATGGCACTCTGGCGGACATATCGACATTGAATCCGCAAACATTTGGAATGAGCTGAATAATCTGAATGATGTTAAAGGTTGATAAAATGGGGTGAGAGTTCTGAGGAACCGTTGCATATGTAGTCTGCACAATATGCATGGGTAAACTCTGGCTTGTTGGCTGTCCTACCCCGATTTCTATTCAAGTAAATTGCGGGTGCCTTGGTATCTTCAGAGTGACGGGCCCATATGGAAGTCCTTTTTGTTGAAGTACTATCACTACAGGAAACAGTAGACTTGAAGGTTTGCCGAGTGCATTCCATCGGGCACTCGGCAAAGAGGTTTTTTGCCGAGTGCCGCCAGAGAAACACTTGGCATACCTATAGCAAAAACCTATTTGCCGAGTGCTGGGAAAAAACACTCGGCAAATCATAACGAAACACTTGGCAAAGTTCAAACACTCGGCAAAATACCTGCACGTGCGCCGGCCGTGTGCCGGCCGTCAGCTGGAGTGCCGACCGTTAGCACTTTGCCAAGTGTCCGTTAGTGACACTCGGCAAAGACATAGTTTGCTGAGTATTTTCCCTCGGCACTCGGCAAAGTGCTAATTTTGCCAAGTGTTTTTTATTAGCACTTGGCAAAGTCATAATTTTTTCTCTTCTCCCCTCGAAACTTTTTCTAATCTCTACATACAGTACGTGGTACTCCATGTTAAAATTTGGTATATTTCTCGGTATGTTTGCTATATTTAATTAATTTATTTCATTTAAAGAAATTTTTTTGTATAAGTCAAATTTGAACTGCAGTGATTCAAATAATAGAATAAAATGAGTGAAAAAATGATATTCATGTTATTGAGTCCAGTTTGAGGCCTTATCCGGGAAATGAAAGTAAATTTCGAACATCTTGTTCACGAAACACGACCACGAACGTGTGGCTGAATTGTTTTTAAATTCTATAAAAAAGCAAACGAAGTTTGAAAATCATGAGATTTGTCAAGATCTCATGATATCATATGTGGAGGCTGTGGTAAAAGATTGAGAAGGTTTTGCATAATTTGTCACGTACGATGCTTACAAACCGAAGCATCTCCGAAGAAGAATCGTAGTGTTGAGAAGGATTCGGTAAGATTTGGAGTCAAAGTGACGGTCGAATTGGGGTTTGACTTCAAAACTTTTTGTACAGGCAATAGACAACATGGATTGTTTCATGTCAAATTTTGGTAATTTTTTGGATCTATTTAATAATTTTAATTTATTAACCGTAATTATAGAATTTTAATTGATATAAATTGAATTTGAGCTATAACTGCATGAAATAATGGAATAATATTCATAGAAAAATCAAACATGCATTGTTGATTGAATTTGACAAGGTATTTTCAAAGGATATTGGAACAAATTTAGTAAAACACATTACGGAAAAGAAGGAGAGGGAGGAAAATGAAAACAATTTGGGGTTTGCCGAGTGTCAGACCTGGGACACTCGCCATATCCCCTGAACCGACCCCACATGCAGTCGCTCATGGTTTGGGAGGTGGGAAAAAAATTGTTTGCCGAGTGTCCCCGATCTGACACTCGACAAACAATAGGCTTTGACGAGTGCCAGATCACGGGCACTTGACAAACCCGGCTACTATCCATCGGCGCACCCTCCCTCACCCACACACACCCCCACGCATAATGGAGACACGCACACCCGCTGCACTCGCACACCCGCCACCCCCGGCTCCCGACCCCACCGTCGGCCCCCGCCACCTCTGGGCCGCCCCCCTCGCCGGGCCGCCCATGGCCCCCGCCGCCGACTGCGTGCGCCGCTCTGAGCACCGGCCGGGCCCTCACCAGACGCCCTGCCTTGCGGCTGTCGGCCCGTGCGCCGCGTCCGCTGCCGCCAGCCCCGCGCACACCCCTCGTCGGCGCCACTCTCGCGGTCTAGTGAGCGCCACCCCCCTCCCCCCTCCCCCCCGCCTGGCCTGTGTTGATGGAATGCCAGACATGTAAAAGTGAATCCATAGACTAAAGTATGTTCTCCATAAAAACAGGGAAAGTTTGGTGACTTTGCCGAGGGTTACACTCGGCAAAGGGTGACTTTGCCGATTGCTAGGTTAAAAGCACTCGGCAAAGGTGTCACGTGGCAAAATTCTATCCATTCTGGCCAGAATTTGGCCCCTTTGCCGAGTGTCACTGGCCTCTACGCCGAGTGCCCCAGTGACACTTAGCAAAAAGGCCAAATTCTCGCTTGGGATGCAAATGTTTGCCGAGTATTTTTCTATGATACTCAGCAAAGTTTTGAGCTTTGCCGAGTGGTGCTTTTCCGTCCTGGCACTTGGCGAAGCCGGCGTCACCGTCTCCTTGCCGTCCCCGTAACTTTTTTTTTCTGAGAGTTGATTTAGCACTCGGCAAAAACTTTACCGAATGCTCGATAAAAAACACTCGAAAAAGAGCCCTTTGCCGATAAAATTAATGCCGTATGATGTTTGTCGAGTGTTACACTCGGCAATGGGGCTTTACCGAGTGCCAGGAGCACTCGGCAAAGCTTCTGTATCCCGTAGTGTATTTTTGGTTTGATCTACTGGTGTAGCTAAGGTCAGTTACTCTCTTCCCTTCTGAGATTTCACTACTCTCTTCCCAGATAATAGTAGCTCACCATTTCTCATGAACATAATTGAAGATCAAGGTGGCATAATAGCCTAATAGGTGTCATTTCACTAGCTAGCCTTTCCGTTCATGATTCATGGGGTGGAACTGTTGGCACTTCTGTGTTGCAGAGGAAATTATATATGTTCTGCTTTAACATTCGATTCATCCGGCCTATTGACCCAGGAACAAGCTTCCTCCTTTGGACACCACAATGCTGAACGGTGGCAGCATAATTGTACGTTGGCTTCTCGATCAGGGTTCACTACCTGAATGCCCGTGCAGGATTGCTGGCTATTTATTAGTTTTTTCGTTTTGGCGGGACGGGTTGGTGCAAAAGTGGCGCAAGAAATTCAGATGTGCAATGCAACATCTATATGTGATTGCTAGAATAGCAGTACGTGTATTTCATTTTGTTAGTATAATATATTTGAATTCTTGCATGTTCTGACGAAATCAAAGAGCAGAAATCGGGCCATTTTGTTTGGTGCTTCTATGTCCCTGAATGTCGTGGAACAATCGTTCGGGCCATAGTATGATACTAGCATACATATATCGTTCATCGTTGTAGTGCAAGGTTACTGCTGTCGAGGAGCCTCCCTGGACAACCGTTGATTTCAGTAAAATAAAAAGGTCTTTTTTGTAAAGGTTACGTGCCGATATGGCTGCTTTTGGACAATTGGACGTCCGCGAAATCCGGTGACATAGCTCCCACAGTTGGCGCACGACTTGGCGCAAATTAAAGGATCTCGATGTCTTCCAATATATTTCATATATCCCAAATCTCTTAAGACATGCTAACTTTGACGAATTATTCTTGTGTGATCGCTGGACTTGCAAGCTCATAGAGGCACATGAGCGCTGATCATCGTCCGCCGTACCTCTATATATATTATATTATTCCAACAACAACGCTTCCGGGTGCAGGTGGCGGCGGGGATGACCTAGAACCAAACGTGCTGCAGCACTCAGTAGGCCATCTGTGGCAAGCATGCATGTCTGGACAATGACCATCCACGCTTGCTGCTGGCTTCGGTATGGCAGAGTTGTCGGCACTCCTGAGGTATGCACTCTCGGAAAAGAACGCGCGCGGTGCTTTGTGTCAGCTACGAGCATGCAAATCAGCAGCTCAGTAGAAACCAAATTAAACACGAAAATTATTACGGCAATGCAGAGTGCTTCTCCGGTTTAAATGCATAGAAAAAATTATATATGTAGCTAAAAGTCCAAAACGACATGTAATTCAGAACGGAAAGTCATTTGTATTATGCATGTAACTTTTCTGGTGGATGATCGGGCAGCAGAGATGAGCACAAGCGCAATGCAAATAGCAGCAGATGTTGTGTTCATCATCTTGAATGGAGCCATGAGCAAGGAGAAGAATCGAAATACTACTCCTCTATCTGTTGGACATGTGTGTATATATATACATAGTAATACTGTACCCTAGCTACGGAACAATACCTGAGCCAACCAGCCCACCTCCCGCCAGTTTTAACTCACCCTGCCTCCTCGATTTTTTTTCCCGATTTTTTTCTCCGGATCGAGTCGTGGGTCGTCCGTTCAGTTGCTATCCCCTCCCCACTGCCACCCGCCCCCTCTCCCCACGTCGCCACCGGCGGCGGCGGCCGCGGCGTGGAGTTCCGCCGCAAGCTCCACTTCCTCTCGTCCGAGCTCCACCTGGACCCGTTCCCGCTCCTCGCCGCCAACCCCGCGCTCCGCTCGGCACCGCTGCCGCTCCTCCGCGACTCCCTCTTCCTCCTCGCATCCCACGGCCTCTCCGCCCGGCGCCCGCGACGCCTCGCGCGTCTTCTCCTTGCAACTGTTAGAGGTCCTAGATTAGCTGTCAAGGGCATGGCTTCCAGTTCTATCCTTGAAGAAAGTCTGACCTCACGAGCCATCTTTTGAGTGAGATGGCTTTACAGTACCAACTGTACCTATATGCATTATCCTGGATAAACATTGCTTACTAATTGCCTACTAGTAAATATTGTCTCTACAGTACAGGAGTTCCTGATCTTGTTTCAGGAAAGTCTTATATGAAATAAAACTATAATTCGATTGATCGATAGGCTTGTGTTGAAAAAAAAACTGAAAAAGTAAACGCAGAAGCATAGTAACAAAGTACATTATCGCCTTTTTTTTCTAGTACCAGAGTAGAAAGTAACTTTTCCCAACTGTTGCTTTGGTTTTGGAGATCTTTAGTATGTCTGTCAAAATTTGTTTATCAACAAATTTTTGAGTTTTGGATAAACAGTATTCATGACGCCATGACGGTGAGCAATTTTTCATTTCCAATAGATTGGATTTGGACGAATTGTAAACTTCCGTGTTTGAGAATTTTGATTAAATTGTTTGTCACTATGTTTAAGCCTTACCAATAAGTTATCTGTTTTTATGGATCTAGAAATCATTTTGATACTAGGTCATTTACATTAATTTATTAGTCAAATTATTCTAAGCTCAAGCAACTCTCTTCTGGTGTTGTAGGAAGGATATTGATCATTTGATTGAATCAACTGTTCACATTTTTTTTCATAGTTTCCATGCCTTTTAATCATAGAATTGCGCTATGCAATTCCTTCTGTTCAGTGTTTATGAAATTGAAGTAGCTTCCTCTTAATTATATTTTTGAAAGGTGGTACGAATGGGTTTGGAGGAGAATGTCTATATTTGAACTTCTGTAGTTGATATGTACATCAAGTGTTGGCGCTAGTTCACTACTCCTGCTTTGTTTTCTGCATTTAATACATGATTTGGGATGACTTGCTTCCTCTCCTCTCAGTTTATCTCTCACCTGTATACAAGGAGCGGATGATTGAGCTGGATTATGTCAGTTTACAGCCTGAGCTCCCATGAAGATCATGAAGCTCATTGCCAGAGGCCCAGAGCCATCATCAGCCGTTAATGTCCATCATCTGAGGGCATGGGAGGTCCCTACGACAATCTTTAGTGGCACCTCTACCAGTTGCTCATGGACCTCCACGAACTTGTCCATATAAATCAGAGTATATTACTCCTGAAGGATGCATTTAGGGTGTCTTGACCCAACGTCCGCCAAACTCTGTCCATGTCCCTGTCTTTTCCCTTTTCTGCTCATGTTTTTATCTAGTTCATCACACTCCGCATAAACTGTGACAACGGGCGTGGGATGGAGAGGTGGAGTGAAGGTTCCCTGCCTAAAGAAAAACATAGAATGGTAATACGATGGATTGGATAAATCAGCAGAGTTGTTTTGGTGCCTGGACCTGAAGCTTTAGCTTGAAGTGTTTTTTATTATTTTTTATGAGCTGATAGTACCAGGCCAGCACCTTTGATGCTTGCACATGGATGTGTGCCTTTTGTATTCTTTAGGATATTATGATAATGAGTAGAGATCAAAGAATTAAATTGAGAAGTGTGCAAACCTAATGGTTCTCTCAGTCAACAACAGTTCCAGATTTAGTGATGGCTAGATGCAGAAGCAATCAGACTAGCTTTGTTTTCTATGACCAATATATTTTAATATTTCAAGAACCAGTTTAGATTGTTAGCTTTGTTTTCTAGGGTGTGTTTGCAGCAGGTTATCATGACTGGCGACCAACTGCAGGCATCACGTAAGCCACAATACTGAACTGAATCTTTTGTTTCACATGGTTGCAAAAGTATGAGTTCCCTACACAAGGCATTCTAATTTTCTTACGCCATTAGAATTGAAACTAGTATTATTGGGGTGTGTGAGTATTAGACTCAGAACGTTCTATTAGGATATTATATCTGCCATAAGTACCCCTCGAAGTAGAGTTTTTATACCATTAATAAAGATGCTAGTTCATTCAGTGAAAGAATTCGCCGCCTGGTGTAATGCACCTCCATCACCCTGTAGACATGTTATTTGTTTCCAGGTTCAACATTTTTCTCTAATTTTGAATTTGGAATGCTGGTCAGAAAATATGCTAACAGAGGCACACAAAAACTTGATTGAGAACTAGAAGTGCTTATCTTCTGTATCCAGAAATCAGTATATGCATTTCAGTATTATCTCATATGAATACAACGGACGTCATCTTCCATTACCAGAGGGAATGCACCTGTGCTGAATTACTAGCTGTGTCCCTCTTTTCTCTCTATTTGGATTGGTGGAATAGCTGCTCATGATGGATGGATGATATGAACTAGCTGCTACACGGAGTTAAATTTAAGACATGTGCTTCAGTTATGCGTGGTTTATTTACTCAATGTTCTTGCAGTTTTAGTAGATACTTTTTTAGCCAAAACTTATGTTATCTCTTGTATGAGTTTTCTCATAATTGTATCACTTCTCATATTTTTTACGGACCATGCATATTGACTCAAGTTTCTGAATTTCTTCTTTTCCATTGTTCAGTTTAGTAATATTTTTTTCAATTCTCAGTGCAGATCATGAGTACATGAGCATAGGCGTCTTTGCCAGTACATTTGTTATTTGCAATGAGGAACCCAATTTAGTGATGTAATCATCATGAAGTTCTTTTTTCACATGATTACTCTATTATTCATTACTAATTTCCCTGCGTGCAGATTGGAGAGAGGGTCAAAGCATCTTCGGCAGGCATGACTATGTGACTGCTCAACTAGAAGGTCCTTTCTTCCACAATATGCTTCTGTTATTTAATTATATTCATAAAATTGGTGTCTTGATAACTGCTTGATCAAATTAGGCATGTCCACATGTCCTTGAGATTTTAGTGCATTAGTTAATATAGTATATAAACATTGATTTGCTATGTGAGCAATATCCACGTTTCTTTCTTATGTGTTGTCTAGTTGAAAGAGGATTTCTTCAGCTAGGACTGTCACTATATTTAACTAAATCTCCAGAGTTCATTCTTTGTATCATTGTATGTGCCATATGGTGAAAGAATATGCAGAAATGAAGCACTTTGTTTGTGTTGATCATAGCTTATTACTTAATATGTTCAATCTGCTGTATAGTAAGTTTTTACATATATATAATAGAGCTATAAATGGTTTTCTAGCTGTTTCTTCCATTCATCAACTATTGATAGCCTTTTCTTAAAATTATGATGCAATATTTTAAATATAGTGTACATGTGGTATTAGCCTGATTTTTTTAATCCAAACACATGAATATAATCTTAATCTCATCAGCAGTGTACTCCACTTTCAGAAGCTGACTGTTAGAGTTAACCTTTATAGTTTCAATCATATACTGTGGCAGTTGAGAGTGCGGTGCCCTGTAAACTGGCATAGTTTGAACCTATAGTATGTTCTTATTGGGCGTGTGACTCTGCTGAACCTATAGTATCTTTAGCTAGCAAGTATGCTTTCTTCTGAACTACAGTTATCTGCCTGCTGCTCCAATATTGCATCAGAGTATGCTTGACTTCTGTTTGCACTATGGAAGATATAACAACAAGCTCTCAGATGATGAAGTTGTATGCCAACCATTGGCTAGATTGTAGGTTCAGGATCTGTAAATTGGTTCCTGCATGCTCAGTTCTATAGAGATTTTTTTGTGTGTGGCATTCTGGCCTTGCAACAGTGAGAACTCTGTGATCCATGGTCAAAAGCTTATCATTCCTTAGGGAAGTCTATCCAGTATTCCAGTGCAGCGATTGCATGTACAAGACTTACTGGCTCTTTTTCACTCCTTGTAATGATCACTAGGTGCTATAATTGTTGTACAATTGTATTACTTGTGTTTGGGAGCGTGATGCTGAATCCAAGTTCCTATGTGCAAATGCATAATTATCTGATGCTACTACATTGAATCTAGGTTCCTATAGTTTTTTTTTGTTAGCACACTACTATTTGCATCCACATGTTATTCCTTCAGGATAAAAATAATACTACTTTCACACTAGATTGACGCAAATAATTTGCATCTACATGTCATTACTTGCCACCGGAAAAAAAAACATGATACTAGATCCCATAATCTATGTTTATGCGCGCGCACATCATTATTGTGACCAGAAAATTAACTTGACGCTAAAATGCGTACATTTCAAGTGTTTTGTCTTAACACATTTCAAGCCTATTTGTTATAAATTGAAGAATGAATTTGGATAATAAGATTTTCATTCCCACGTTGTCTTGTTGTTGAACCATAAATTACTCATTTGGGAGTAGAAACACTTTACTCGCTACAACGCGAAGAAGTTGGCACGATGTTTACGGTTGACCACTGCATGATGTGATCAAAATAACCAGGCAGCTTATCCATTCTGCATGGCTCATTACGTCCTGATTGTTTTCGGTGAGCAGAAAACTGCCGGCGCGTGGCTCATTACGTCATGCATCTTAGTTTGTACATTACACATATGATGCCAGCCAACACGATCTGATTTGTACATTACACATACATGACATCGTCACTTTTGCAATAAGAATTAGCAAACGGATTAAGCAAGAGAGATCCCCTCATCTTTGACTATCCAGAACCCAATTTAACAGAGAGAGCTTTCCATAAGAATCGTTGCTGGGCCACGGGCAGAGAAGCCCACACCGGCCTGTGCTCATCTGATGTGGGAAACCAGAGAAGCCCACCACCGGTTGCATCGCGCACGCGGAGAGGAAACCAGGCGCGAGGAGAGGGCGGGGAGCTCGCGCCGGCTCGGGGGGAATGGCTCGGGTACTTATTTTTTACCCTGGATAGAGCGGAGGGGCGCGCAGTATATACATGCCAGCCACAATACTTTTTTTAAGGCACTGCAATGTTCAATTTCAGTATATGATTGAAACTATAACGATTAACTCTAATAGTCAGCTTCTGAAAGTGGAGTACACTGATGATGAGATTAAGATTATATTCATGTGTTTGGATTAAAAAAATCAGGCTAATACCACATGAGCAGCTAATCCACCAATCCAGAGAGAAGATGACGTCCGGTGTGAGCTGAACCTTGTCATACAGCTAATTATACGACCAAAAGGCCACGAAATGAAACATGAAGTATATGTTTGATGCCACTATGCCACATCTGAAATTAAATTCCATGACAGCAGAATCATAAGAAAGGAGAACAGACAGAATACTGCAATACCAAGGTCAATCTATCACACGTGTGCAGTGTTCTTTCACCAACATCCAATCCGCGAGAACCTGGGTAATTAGGACTGTGTACTGACTAATCACTCAGCAAATAAGGGAGATTAGGAAATGAAAAATCAGAACCTGCTGTGATTTGACCAATACAGATTCGATATCCATGTGCTTTATCTTGCACAGATAGACCCGCCGCCGGCATCCAAGCGGATTCCAGTCGCTCGACCTGGCCGTCGCTCTCGTCCGCGTCGCCGGCATCCTTTAGGAACGATCTGGGCAGAAGACCATCTGCTGAGCCACATTGAAGCTGCCGATGGCAGCGAAGGAACCAAAGTGAATCTGCTTGGGGCAGCAATTTCAACATGTGCGCTAGCTGAACAAAACATTTAGGGGGGGAAAAGAAAAGCACAGAACGGAATCACAACCTGGAGGAGACAGGTAGCGTCAAGGACAGCGGCGTCATGTGGAGTAAGCTTAAGGGATCGGAGAGGGCCTCGAGACGTCCGGCGGCCCCGCCTATCCCGCGCGCGATCTCGACCACTTCCGCAAACCGTTCATGACCCATCGACCTGCGGCACGCGGCAACGAGGGCATTGGTGCCGTGTCCATACCCGAACTGCAGGCATGGGGAATGGCGCCGGAGCCACCAGCGGCGGCTTCGACGGCGGAGCAGAGCGGAGATGGGGAACCGGCAGCCGAGGAACGAACTGACGATTTCATTTGACTAAAGAAAAGACCCACGATCTCTAAAATATTTAATTAATTAAATTAGATTGCGATTTTTATTTGAAGAACCGCTCGGTTGGGTCTTGACCAGCGATAAGTTATTCCCACGCTGGCGACTGGGTTCTAACGAAGCGGAAGCCGGGTACGGAATAAGTACCCAGGGTATTATATAGCATTGCTATTTATATATATATATATATATATATATATATCATCTTATTAGTAGGTATAAATTTTTTGGACTCTTAGATTTATTTTGGTGGCGGCGCGGTGCAGGAGCTGGGGCGTGGAGCGGGAGGCACGAGCGGTGCAGGTGAGGCGCACGGCAAGGCAAGGCGACGCGGAGGGCGGGCGGTCGGGCGCGGGCCTCCACTTGATAGGCGCGCACGCCAAGGAAACCGCTGCCGGCAGCACCGGCGGCGCCTAGGCCCAAATGGGCTGGGCAGCCTGACGCGGGTCGAGCTCACGGGCTCGACCCAAACTGATAGGATAGGTTTTTATTTTTTAGAAAATATTTCCCATGTAAATAAAAATCTAGATAATTTATTTAAGTCATGAAAAATACTCTGAAAATTCTATAATTTCCGAGAAAAATCCTAGAAATAGTTTGGGACACGAGGAGTCCAAATGAAATACTTGGAACCCATGAAAAAGAATGTAGAGCCTTATAACAAATAGATTTAGCTCTAGAAAAAATGAGAATAATTTTCAGAAAAACCTAGAAAATTCTTAGAAGGACTTGGTCATCGTCTAGGCACATTTTTGAACCTTTTGCACTAAAAAAACCAATATGCATTGGCATGAATACATAGACAGAGAACAACATTACTTAATTACAAAAAACAAATAATTATTTTTCCTATACCAAATTTCCTGTCAAGAAAATAAATGTTGGAAAAATTTTAAAATTATGAGAAAATCATTGTTTAATTATTCCTTTTAGTCACATCCTAAAATTCAAAAATTTTAGGGTGACACCATAGGTGCTGATTTTGACTCGAGATTAAAGATCCTTTAATCACAAGCCCAAGATCATCCGGAACTAAAAACGTTGGACGGGTTATTATTCCAATATATTTAATATATCCCAAATATCTTAAAATATGCTAACTTTGATGGGTTATTCTTCCAATATATTTCATATATCCCAAATATCTTAAGACATGCTAACTTTGACGAATTATTCTTGTGTGATCGCTGGACTTGCAAGCCGATAGAGGCACACGAGCGCTGATCATCGTCCGCCATGGCTCTATATATATTATATTATTCCAACAACAACGCTTCTGGGTGCCGGTGGTGGCGGGGGTGACCAAGAACCAAACGTGCAGGTGCACTCAGTAGGCCACCTGTGGCAAGCATGCTTGGACCATGACCATCCACGCTTGCCTGCTTCGGTATGCATGGCAGAGTTGTCGGCATTCCTGAGGTACTCCGTATATGCACTCTAGGACATAAACGCAGTGCTTTGTGTCAGCTGCAAGCATGCAAATCAGCAGCTCAGTAGAAATCAAATTAAACACGAAAATTATACTGCAATGAAGAGTGCTTCTCCGGTTAACATTTTATTGTTTTGCCTTTTTTTAGTTTTTACTATGTATTTAGGCATAGCGTGCACTTAAATACATACACTACAAGATTTTCCCCCTAATGTCACGCCACACCATTGCAACACCACTAATTTGGTAGCAATAGGGGGGTTGTATTCCAACCATTTCGTAAAATGGTTGCAATAACCACTAATTTGGTAGCAATAGGGGGGTTGTATTCCAACCATTTCGTAAAATGGTTGCAATAACCACTAATTTGGTAGCAATAGGGGGGTCGTATTCCAACCATTTCGTAAAATGGTTGCAATATGCGCCTATAATGCAACGGACTAAAAGTGTTGCAATATTTGTGATTAGTCGTTGCAACAGGCATTCGCTACTGCAACTAATTTAGAATTGTGTTGCAATTAGTTAGCATTATTGCCATGGCACTTTGGAGTTGCATTAGTATTGATTTCCATTGCAATTACTTGGTGTTATTGCAACTATATTGGATTTGGTTGCTTTTGCTTGTAACTATTGACATGGTTGTTCTAGGTTGCAATAATCTTCCATGGTGTTGCAGTTGTTAGGTAGTTATTGCAATAAGAATTTTGAATGGACGCAATAGCATGTTCCTATTACCATGGCTTTTTGGGGTTGTAATAATCTTCTGTGGCGTTGCAATTGTTAGGTACTTATTGCAACTACAATCCTAAATGGACACAATATCATGTTACTATTGCCACGATTTTTTTGTGTTGCTATAGACTAATGTATTTAGTGGGCCTTTCTTTGTCTAGGTCCCAGCAGCATACATGATTGTAAAGATGAATTTTGATATTCATTACAAAGTTTGACATGCTTTCAATCATGAATAGCATGTAGACAAGTCGTAAAGTATATCAAATAACCATCAATAGGCACATAAAGATGAATTTTGATGTGAAACGAAAATGATACACTTATTCGCAACAAGAGAACCTAATATTTGTAATCATTGAAGGATGAAGAAACAATATATTTGAATTGGTAAAAAAACAACTACCATATAACCTAATATTTATAACGTTGGCAAGATATTAGAGACTTGCATGCTAAAAATCATATTAAAATTAGCTGTGTACAACATAATTAAAAAAAGGAAAAAAAAGATGGCTCACAGGAATCGAACCGCGACCGGCAATTTTAAAAAGTTGCTACAATTGGGGTTCAAACCCAGGTCTCAAGGATCACAATTTCAAGGAGTTTTTTTTTATTTTTAACCTATTTTTAAATAAAATTTTAAAAATAACCTGCCCGGAAGTTTATTTGTACCCGGTGACCTTTTTGCCCATGCCAGCGCACCTGGCGCGGCAGGAAGCCTCTGCCGCGCCACATGCATTAGCGTGGCGAATGCCACCACGCTGGTGCGGCGCGGCAGGCGAGCTAGCTAGGCGCTGACGTGGCCAGGCGCTTGCTCGCGCCGGCTCCCTCCTCCCTCCCTCCCTCCCTCCTTTCTTCTTCCTCCAATAACCTCGAGCCCAACCCTTGCACACGCCGCCGGCCGCCTCCACCCCCAAATCCACCCAAAATCCGGCGATTTCGGTGGGGGAAAAGAGTGAGAATTGGTCAACGCTTCGTGTGGAAGGTATCCCACAACTTTTTCCCTTGGTTTAGCATTCCATTTAGTAGATCGGAGGATATTTATGTGAGCTAGGTTTAAGTTGTTGATTTGAAATTTTGATGAAATGCAATGTTGTTATGTGTTAGATGATGCATAGTTCATACGCAATAGAGTCTCTGCCCACGATATTGACGTGTAGAACTTGTTGAATGCTTCGATTTAGGTATATATTCATCCAATTGTATAGTGTACATGACATGTGTAGTTTTTTTTTGCAATATGTCCATTTAATATCCAATATGTTTAGTTTGTAATATAGTTGCTATAGTTTATATGGTGAAGTGTTTGTATTTTGTAGATGGATTGTTTAATTTGTATGTTTGATGGTGGGATTGTGAAAGTTGGTATGCAATTGTGTAGTGTACATGACGTCGGTACTTTTTTTTGCAATATGTCCAATTAATTTGTCCAATATTTTTATTTCTTAATATAGTTGCTATAGTTTATATGGTTAAGTGTTTGTATTTTGTAGATGGAGTATTTGTATTTTGTCGAATTGATGTATATAGTTCATGTGGTAAAGTAGATGGATTATGTGTTTAAAGTTTATTTATGTATTAATTTATGGGCACTTGATGTGTAGGTGGGATGACATCGTCCAATTGTGAATACAAGCGACGTAGGTGGTACGTGCGTTACGTGGGCGAGTCCAATGCTGGTGCTCCCGTACCTCCTGCCCTTCCGGTACCTCTTTGTAGATGTGGCGTGCAAGCTGAGGTGAAACAATCAAGGCATCCAAAGACAGTCGAAAGAGCCTTCTATGTGTGCAAGTGAACTTTTGATCCAATGCCTACTGCGCCTTGTGATTTCTTTCAGTGGATAGATGGACCCGACAAATATGATCCTAGGATCCGCCTATTCCCATACCATAGCATAGAGCTTAAACCATACCATCAGTTTAGGCGTTGGGTTCCTCCTCCACCAAACCCACCTAGAATGATCGAGGAGGAGAAGCAGGAGGCTGCTTGTAGGCGTGTGAGGGATCCTCCCATGTGCAACTGTAGAGTTGCTGCTAAGCTTATGCGTCCTAACTTAGGGGTTCCACCTAAGTTCACTCCATTCTTTCAATGCTCGCTAAAGACTCATGTAAGTTTATTAGGAGAATGTTAGTATGACGTGTAGCAAGTAGTGATAGTTTTATTGATTTATGCTCACTTTTAATCTTGTCACCGGTTTTATGCAGTATGGGTGGCCGCTATGTGATTTCAATGAGTATATCTACAGGCCAAAGGCAATGTGGCCAACGAAGGAGCAAGTGCGGGAGTTCGAGAGTGGAAAGGTACCATGGCCATGTGTGTTCTCTCCTAGTCGCAGATGCAAGTGTGGTATATTGGCAACAAAAGGTGTGGTGCCTTCTGAGCTTGGATATGGTTCATTCTGTGGCAATGCACATGGCGAGTACTGGGTGAGTAACTACTTGTCTCTTTTGTGTTACTGAGCTTGGATCTTGTTTCAAATTTGTAAGAATATGAAAATCTTGTTGCAGGAGAGAAGGACATGTGATTGGGAAGACTTTTCTAGTTTATTGTTAAAGTTGGGTAGTACATCAGAACCATGGAAGTCAAGATAAACACAAGAACTGATAGAAAAGATTAGGAAGGAGTATGATGTGCCTATACCTGACGGCAACTTGCTTTGGGGGAAAATATACCAAGACATGGTTCGGGAGACTGCAGTGAAGCCTGAAGGACTTTATGCGAAGGAAACTATTATTAAGTATTGGAGGCAGAACATAACCAAGTATCCACGACCTTTAACTGAAAATGAGAAGAGAGAAAATAGAAGGAAGTTGCAGGAGGAGAGGAAGTTGAAGAAACAAAGGTTGAGGGAGGAGAGAGATTACATAGGTTTTGTGGTTGATCCGAATGCGAAATACCCTAAGGGTTCATGGGAAGAATATTTGCAGTAGGTTAGGGTAAAGAAGAGAAGGATTGAAATGGAAGAGTTACAAGAAAAAGAAGAAGAGGCACAAATGGAGGCAATGAAGGAACTTGTTGCTAATTTACCACTCGATAAGGTTAATATTGATAAAAAAGTAAGGGAGTTGTTATTGTGGGGGATGATGATGATGATAAGTTACTATGTGAAGGTGACTCCGAATAGATGAACGTGTTGATTGAGTTGGATCATATTTCTCTTTAGTTGTGAAAACTATGTTCATTTGTGAGACAACTATGTTTATTGTGAGAACTATGATTATTTGTGAACACTATGTTCATTTGTGAAAGAACTATGTTTATTGTGAGAATTATGATTATTTGTTGACAAAATATGTAATATGTTATTTGCATTGGGTGTGCGTGCGTGGTCGTGGTCAATGTTTGCACTTTGATAGTACATTATTTGTATATACTATTACAAGGGCTATTTCGTTCCATATCACAAGTCATTAACGATTACTTACTTTGTTCATACATAGGGAACAAAATTACTTACTATTGCTAATACCACACTATGTTGCAACTACTTGGATAGTTTCATGATATTATTGGAAACCTGCAAGGCAACAAGTGTGTGTGATTTAGCACTTGTGATCTCATATAGAAGGCAAAAATAGAGTAACCACCAAGGCAGTCCTTATTTTCTTCCTTAATCAACGACCAACTTTGAAAATTTATAATTTAGACATAAGCAACTGATTTGTGTAAATTGAAGTGAGGTTTTTCTTTGTTCACTCTTAGGATTATTAGTCTCCTAGAAACCCTTTGCAACAGTACCTAACAGCTTCAGAGGAGGTACTGTTGAGAGGACGTACTGTTACATACCTAACAGGACCTAACAGCTGCCACGCCACCCTAGCTGGTGCGGCAGGGATGTGCTGCCGTGCCAAGCGCACTGAACTTTCAATAGGTGGGAGGGGGCTGCCGCGCCAGCCCAGCAGGTGCGGCAAGCTCTGCCGCACCAGCACAGCAAGCGCGTCAAGCTCTGCCGCGCCACCCTGGCTGGTGCAGCAGGGGTGTGCTGCCGCACCAAACGCACCGAACTTTCAGTATGTGGGAGGGGGCCGCCGCATCACTCTGGCTGGTGTGGCAAGCTCTACCGCACCACCCTGGCTGGCGCAGCAGGACTGTGCTGCCATGCCAAACGCACCGAACTTTCAGTAGATCGGAGGAGCAAGGGGTAGCTGCGCCACTCTAGTAGGCGTGGCAAGCTCTGTAGCATCATTTAATGATATATTGACCTACAAATGAGGAATATGTTTAGGAAAAAGATCAGGAAGCACAAGTATGTCACCAAGCAAACATAAATCATTATACGGATAGAAATCCAACTAAAATCCAGCTTAGTCTTTTACACACATGACGGTTGTACCAGTCTTGTACACACAGATAGCACAAATTGCAACATAGTCCTACAGTATTCTACACCTAGTGCAACACACTTGAGACATGCAAATTTCATTGTCGTGGCCGCCGCTGAACTGGAGGGCTAAAAGGATCTCTCAGGCGACGCTCCCTCCTTGGATGCGTGGGCAGCACATTGTCGCTGCCAACGTCGGTGTGGTCCCGGGAACGATGCCGGCGGGGCATCCAGGTACGAGCTGCAGGTTCCTACGAAAAAATTCAGGAGAAAGCATGAAGGTGTATGACTCTTTGGGAATTAAACTTAACAATTCAGAATAGAATTGGGGGAAACTGGTGAATCTACCTAGCTGGACTCTCCCTGCGTCTGAGTCACAGGTGGAGCATCAAACATGCTGGACATCTCCAATTCCTCACCATAGGTAGGGTTGTCATCCTCAGGCTGGTTACCTTAAAAGTCCTCGCTTGCCTGAGGGGACGCGGGTGCCTTGCCTCGTGACCTCCTGCTAGGACCTGCACAGTGGATGGTGATGCAGTCCTTGGGGGAGTCGCCAATGGAGTCCGCCGTGATTCTGAAGAAGTGCCCTGGCCATTGCCCCCGTGGTGCATATCTGTGGCTGACATGCAGTTCATCTTCATGGCCATTCGCCCGCAGCTTCTTCGAACCCTCTACAACATGTAAGCAGCATAGATTTACCATTATGATATTGAGAGGGTTACAAAGGTAGTATGGGCATCGGTGCAAACTAGGTTGTGCTTCTACCTCTGCAAACTGACGAAGCACACCATCACTGGATCCGACTGCACGCTCCATGACCACGCCCACCTCGTTTGCAAGCCTTGCAAGCTGCTATCCCTGTACACATAGTTTTGATTCCATAATTTATCAATGTTACGATACTGTGATTATATTCCTTCGAAACGGAATTAGACAAACTGGAATCTTACCATATAGTCATGGAGAAGTGCACGCTCAGGTTGTGTCCCATAGCGTGTCACCGTGTCGTACACGTCAGCTATGTCATCGGATGAGTCATACGGTGCATCCTCAATGGGCACATTACTCCAAGATGGCTTCGCTTTAGTTCTCGTGGAAGCACAATACCATCGTATGAACTCATTGTTTGGTCCTGCTCGCCAGTACGGCCCACCTTCAGGATCGCATCTTTGCCTGTTCTCCCACTGGATGAGGTACTGAGCATGCTTCAACCTCCAATCATTTCCTATGGTCGATCCTGCATCACAAATTAGTCAAGTTATTAGCATAACATCTTACATACATGTATCGAAGAAGCAAAGTGGGTAATGATTCCTACATACCTGTGCAGTTGTTGCGAAGTCGATAATTCCAAGGGAGGGCACGTTTGCATCCTACCAAATTGCCACATCACCCTATGCAGCATGTGGAACTCTACGACATAGTACAAGATCATTGGAGTTGTGCACCTGCACAACTGTCTGTCTCTGTAGCAAATCAGTGAAAATACGATCTGGCGCAGCTGCTGATGGTTGTACGGTTCCCATTCAACCTTAAAAAATTGGTAGACAATAGTTATTTCATAGGTCATTATATGGAATAGAGCTTAAAAAGACTGTGGTGATCAAATTACCTGGTGTTGCGTGACAACATCCAACTCATTTGTGTAGGCCCTGTAGCGCCTATACGGATTGCCACGAATGGCTTGCACATCCACACATGATAGAATGTGGGATGAGCATTGTTTCGATGCCATTGCTAGAAATTCAAATAAATCCAATTGTTAGCATGGTACAGAAGTTTTGAGAACTGCAAAGCGGAAAAGGGAAGTTGCCGTTGTGACTTACATCAACGCGAAGATGGCAAGGTCGACCCACGGGCATTCGCTCCTAAATCCAGATCTGCAGCATATACGTACACCCTCCAACATTTGAATCTCTCGCAGTGCATCTGCAAGCCTCACACAGCTGTTTGTACAGCCAGGCGAGGACCACCGAGCCCCAATTGTACAAACGGATGTTGTCCCAATCTTGACCCAAAAGTGGGAGAACCATCCAAGACACCGTGTTCCCGGCTGCATCAGGAGGGAGGAACGTGCTGACAAAGTGCCATAACCAAACACGAGCTTATCTCTGCACAACCTCGTCATTTGCTCCCTTAGGGCAAACATTGAAGTGCTCCCTCAACCATGCGGAGCTCACACCAGAAGTCTTCTTGGAGTTGTCTCCGTCCTCTAGCTCTGGTGGCTTAATCCCAATATGCATTGCTACCATGTCACGCCAATTCTTGCTCTGTATGATTCCCATCACTGGATGCCCCTCCAGTGGAAGATCGAGTATCATGGCAATATCCTGCATCGTGATGGTCATCTCGCCAAACGGGAGGTGGAAGGTGTGAGTCTTCGGACACTACCTGTCAACCATGGCGGTCAACAATGGTCCATCCATTAGAGGGAGACCCGCAACAACCTGAACCACAATGTCCAAGAATCCTGCTCTCTACAGGTAGTGCGCGTAGCGCTCATCCCTCCTAAATGGTGAGTGCACTCTCACCCGTAATGGCTTCAAATCCTGCAAAACAACCAAATAATTGGATATAAGATTATTACTTACCAACAAGCAAATAGACATAGATGGAAAAGGTGGTTTCGAAAAAATATGGAAAGTGAATGCATTTGAGATGAAAACTAGAATCCAAACTACAAAAGCTCATCAACTCTAGAAATAAAGGGCTGCTAAAGTGCTAAGTAACACAGATATGATCTAAATAGCATTTTGAGTAGGAAATTGTGCTGATTGTACACAAGAAACTGGAATGGTGTTCTTCATCACCGTTTTCATGTTAAAACTTAATCACAACTGAGAATTAGACATAGTAATATTTAGGGACAGACTTAGCATCAAGTCATAAGATTTTCAGAACGACTAGTCATATTTTCAACATGCAAGTCAAAACGTATGTTAAGCACTATTGCGAGAAATTAGCAAGCATTGCTGAGAACAGTTTATACCAAAATGTTGCAATTCTCATCCTAAGATACACATTCATCAGCATAAATTTTCACATTGGGACATAATGAAATGGTACGGACTAGTAATGTGCATGCTTACATTGCCAGTTTGTTTTCTACTTCTCTTACAGATATTCAAGGAAACACAACAGGAGCCTCTGGGGACAACTTATTTATCAACCAACCATTGTTTAATCCTGAACTTAAATTACCAACAAAAATTTTGCAAGATATAGTGTATTTTCTAGTCAGATATCTCGTTCACACTATTCTGAGGCTCCTTTTACAAGTAATGGTCATTTGAATAAAATTAATTGAGCATCATTTGTCACGTCCAAATATTATTTAATCAATAAAAATCTATTATCTTTTGTCATAATGCCTGAACTGATGTAGTACCTCGTGCAGGTCGGTGAGGGGGTGGGCACGATGCTCCGAGTCGTACGTGGCCTCAAGAAGCGGGTACGCTGGGGCCGCCATCCTAAAAAATAATAAACAACATTTGTTAGTAAAAAGGTTCATTGTATGATAAGTACAGTAACAATGAAAATTTACTTTCAATAAATGCTATAATGATAACCATGCAAAATATGAGCAACGCGCCTACCCTCATGTTGGAAGACCATGGCCTATTACTGTTCGCCCTGGATTTCACGGCCTTAGATTTTCTATTGCGGCATGTGCAATTTTTAATGATCTTGTGGCACTTCGAGCAAAGATTTTTCCACTTGTCCACATCAAAATTGCCAGTGCCATAATCTGCAGAAAGCCTCCCTTGTGACACGTCCATGTCACCTCTCAAACGCTTCTTCTGCCTCCTTCCTACTTTATTTCTCATCAAATTGGGGTTGGGCACGTACTCTACCCCTTCATATGGCGGCCATTGTGATGGATCAAGGTAAGGTTGAAAGCTAGATTCCCATATTCTAACGGTGTGCTCCCTAGAGTACAATGGTGACATGTACAAGGGGCTTTCATAGTTAAGACCTCTTGCTTTGCAAGCTGTAATGAAGTGTGAACATGGAAGGTGCAACAATTGAGAAACGTTGCATGTGCATGAAACTTCGTTCAGATCCACTCTGTAGTGTCGGTCTCCATGGCTCTCACCCCCAACGTTAGTAGTACCTCAACCTCTTATAGAATATACCATTCTTTATGGCCCGTACGGTTCTGGTAAGTGGTGCACAGACCTAAGCTCAGCCTCTAATATAAATTCATCTGCAACCTTCCCAGTCCTATGACCTTCATCCAACATTGCACATGTCTTTTGCCATCATGTCCACAAAGTAGGCGTTGCATTTTTCAATGGAGTATTCAATAATTCTAGAAACAGGCCTACTTCGGATGCCTTTAAAAACAACATTTAGTGATTCCGAGTAGTTCGTGGTCATAATACCCCAACGCATCCCTCCCTCATCGAAAGCCTGCGCCCATTTGTCCTTATCCTCCTTTTCACCCTTCAACCATTCTTTTGCGTCATCATTCAAGTCCTTCACTAGATGTTCTAACTTCTCATTAAATTCTGTCTCCGTATGTAGCTTGCATAAAGTCTTCAATTTTCCAATCACGCGGTCGTTCTTCTGTCGACACGACATGTTGGCGGCAAAGTGCCTCATGCACCACCTATACACAAGTGGTGGAAAACCATCCATGGTCGTTCACATAATTTAGGAGCCCATGGTGCCTATCCGAGATCATATATACTTGGCATGAAGGTCCAAGTACATGTCGTCGAACCAGTTTCATAAACCATGACCAACTCTCATTGTTCTCACTCTCGGCCAAGGCAAAAGCAAGAGGCACAAGCTGCTGTTTTGGATCTACACCAACTGCCATCAGTAGTGTACCCTTATACTTTCCGGTCAAGAATGTATCGTCCACAAGTATCATTGGACGACAATGTTGAAATGCCACACTACATTGAGGGAAGCACCAAAATACCCTTTGGAGCACGTGCTTCAAAACTCCATTGTCAGGATGCATCATGTCACATGAGTCAATGAACCATTTAACCCCGAAATTGTAGTAAGCCATAGCTGTGAGCACCCTAGGAACCATGCCATACGACTCCTTCGAGTCCCCCCAAAGCAGGGCAATGGCGTGTTGCTTCGCCAGGCAGACCTTTGAATACTTGACACGGTATCCACTAAAGGCAAAGATGGACTCCACGAGGGATGGCACTGATGTCTCGTTGTCTTTACGGATAATGCCTAGGATACGTCGCCCAAGGTACTTTGCTATGCACTGGACGTGCACTCGCTTCAGCTGTGAAGAACGACAAGTATGTGATTGCACAACATTTAAAATCCTCCATTGTCCGGTGCTTGATATTAGTCGAGACCATACACGCCAATGACATCCTTGCTTGCACATCACATTGTACCTTAAGTTCTTGTCAGAGCGAACTACGCTGAAAGGTCTATGTAACCTCACTGCGTAGTCAGCCAAGAAAAACTTCAGCTCCTCAAGACTTTTGAATTTCATTCCATACTTAATCACTAGACTCTCACTAAAGGGTATCCCTTCGAAATTCACCATACTAGATTCACATATGGCTTTGTGGACCATACTTATGTCCCTATCATTGGGAACGGATGGCAGTTCAACATCACGTTCTTTCAACAACCGCAACTCATTCTGGGTGTAATAAAAACATTCATCCATACGACCAATACCTTCTACATTATGCACGGTTGCAGTGTCGAACTGCGGTCCATCCTCTTCATATTGTAACTCCTCGTCCTCATTTCCATGCCCACCACTCTGAGATGGTGACTCCTCCTCTCCCTCGACACCTACTACCCCATCATCCTCGAATTCACTATCTTCGGAACCCATAGATATATCATCATCGTCTATATTTGCTTCATCCCTCTCAAAAGTGTCATTGGGAAAATCATCATTGGCAATGGCCAAGTCAAAAGCAGATTCTGTTTCACCTAACACGTGTTGCAAAATTTCTGACTCCTGGGTACCATTACGATTCACTACCACCACTTCGTCCCTCAAGACAACATTTGGACCAAGCATACGAACAATTTCAACTACAACCTCCAAGCATGCAACATTTGCTTCGTGAACTACATCCTTATAGTGCTTCCAATTTGAATCGGATCCCAAGTTCATGAGAACATAATGAGCTCTAGCTTTCCCACAATCAAAACAGCCTCTCAATGTCATCTCATCCACTCTACATCTATACTTCCTCATTGCACGGTCAACTAAATCAGTAAAAGTTGGAGGACCATCAAAGAATTCAACTGCCTCATTGATATTCTCTAACTCCCTATTTTCTTTCACAATACCACTATAAAACAACGAACTAAACGATCCATCTACAAAATACAAATATTTCACCATGTCATGTACACTACACATTGCACATATTGGACATATCAATTGGACACATTCCACATATTGGACATATTTCCACAAAAACTACACATGCCATGTACACTACATAATTGGATGAATATATACCTAAATCGAAGCATTCAACAAGTTCTACACGTCAATATCGCAGGCAGAGACTCTATTGCGTTTGAACTACGCATCATCTAACACATAACAATATTACATTTCATCCAAAATTGAAATCATCAACCTAACCCTAGGTCACCTAAACATCCTCCAATCTACCAAATGTAATGGTAAAACACGGGAAAAAGTAGGGGGATACCTTCCACACGACGTATGGATGAATTTCCACAACTTTCCCCAAACCAAATCGCCGGATTTGGGGGATTTGGGGGTGGGACGGCGGCTGGCGGCGTGGAGGAGCTTGGGCGCGGGAGGTTCTAGAGGAGAAGGAGGAAGAGAGGAGGAAGGAAGGACGGACCCAGCACGCGTCTATAGGAGGGGAGCTGTCGCGCCAGGCGGGCTGGCGCGGCAAGCGCCTGCCCACGTCAGCGCCTAGCGGGCCCGCCTGCCGCACCGCACCAGCATGGCGGCATCCGCCGCTCGAATGCATGTGCTGCGCCAGGTGCGCTGGCACGGGCAAAAGGGTCACCCGGTGCAAATAAACTTTCAGACAAGTTATTTTTATAATTTTATTTAAAAATAGATTAAAAATAAAAAAATTCAACCTGGAACTTACCTATCAGTCCTATGTGTCTTGCCTGTTTCACCGGAAAACAACATAGGGGAAACAACATAGAAAGATCACATACACCCTTTGTATCCCCAGCACAGCCCCTTGGATTTTTTTCGCACATATTTGGTTTTTATAATTTTATTTTTTGTTTATATTTGAATATATTTCAAAATAAAAATACACATTTGTATGATCCAAAAAACCGATTAAAATCCAAATCATGCATACAAGCATGATCTCAAATTTAAGTGCATAAAATTTAATTACTACCTAATAAATTTAGCAAAAAAGGATATTAACCTTAAGATTTTCCAAAATTTTATACGAGCCTCATTCCAAAAAATAAATTTTTTGCAAAAATTAGCACAACTAAAACTACCTAAGTTTTAGGGGAAAAGAATCCCTAGAAAATGCTCAGGGATAGAAAATTTACGGACGCCCGGTGGAAGGCTTTCATATGGTCGAATTCCTACCGTTAATTTATTCCATTTTGGGCACTTGTACACACAGGCTGTTTCTTCAGGTCCCCTTTTCGGTCAGGCTAAGCTGGTTCCCGTGAAGTAAAAATAGAAAATGAAAGCCATTTTGAGAAAGTGGTAGGAAAAATTGTCAAAAAAATATGCATAAGAAAAATGAAAAAAAAATTGCAGGAGAAATTTTGAAAATAAAACTTTGGAAACCAAAACGTTATGAACAAAATTCCTAGAAAATAGAAACTTGTAGAAAAACTTTGCAAGGAAAAATCGAGAACAAAAGTTATAGGAAAAACTTTATCAAACTGGCAAAAACAAAAAGAATCGAACAAAACATTACGAACAAAATTTCTAAAAATATTACAGCAAAAACTTTAGAAAAATTTGTAGAACAAAAGTTATAAAAATAAAAAAGTGAAAAAAATAAAAAAGAAATACGCCGCTCGTCGGTCCCACCACAGTTCGCCGCCGTCTCCTGGGAGCTCACCGGGCTCATCGCAGCGTGCTGCTGCGCGGGGAGCACGCGGGGCCTGCCGCTGCTCGTCGCGACCGCAGCGTGCTCATGCGCGGAGAGCTCGCCAGGCCTGCCCGCCGCCGGCTCCTCTCACCGCCGGCTACGCCAAGCTCGGGATGCCAGGAGGGTGGAGATCGGAGGGTGGAGCCGGTGAGATAAGGAAGAAAGAGAGAGAGAAATGTAGAGAGATGCAGAACGATTAGGGAGGGGATGCACGGTTATTCGGTACAAACCTATCCCTTAGAAATGGGCCCCACAGTCGAAAGAGTTCTGTAAAAAAAAAGGAAAACGAAACGTTGTCTCCTCAATCGTGAGCTCGTGAATGAGCATTCGACGTAGAATCAGGATTGAGAAAAATAATACGTGGACAACCTATTAATAAGCGTCTCCAGCAGTTTCCTTTTTCCTAATTCAACTACCATATTAAAAATGTTCGTAAAAAATAATACTCCAGCAGATCCCCTTTACCTTTCTCTTTTCCCAATAATTATTGGGACAAATCAATAATTCACCCTAGAGTAACTCCAAGAGTTTTCCAAAAAGTTTTTCCCCGAAACTATATATTGGGGGCTCTTCCAAAAAAAATTTCCCCCAAAAATGTATCAACCCAGAGTAGATCGCTAATAATTAACTCTCAATATTTCAACACAGACCATATCATCGTAATTGGGCCTAGCCCGGTGCCTCCTAAGCCCGGCGTGAACCGGCGCGGACGATGGTAGGCGAGCTACAACAGCCGGCGCATCCGCTCAGGGGAGCACGGCAGCATGACGTCCTCGATGCGCTCGGCACCACCGCGGTGGAGCAGCTGACGTCCTCGATGCGCTCGGCACC
>NC_028452.1:45596687-45598331 GCF_000263155.2 Setaria italica | reverse complement strand
TGGAGCAGGGCGCGGTCGTCCGCCGTCGACCTTGAGCACGTCGGAGCTAGCGACCACCACCCGCTCCCACCGACGCTTAGGACCTAGTAGCCGCGCCACATGGTACGCCACCAACCCGCCGTAGCTCATGCCGGCCACCAACACGCGCGCCACCGGCGCCACGGCCACCACGAGCTTCGCCACACCTTCAACCTGCTGGGCCTCGGAGACACGTGCGCCCGCCGACGTGGACGAGCCACCGAAGAAGAGGAGTTCCGGGATGATAAGGCGGAACCGGCGGGACAGCAGGCCCACCTGGCGTCGCCACTGCCACGTCGGACAGGGCACACGTCGATGGCGCCCGACTGGAAGCGCCAGCAGTGGACCGTGGTGACGCCGTCATCGAGGGGCACGAACGCCTCCACAAGGCCCACCGCGGCGAAGCGGCGACGGAAGTAGGCGTCGAGCAGCGGCATGATGCCCAGCGTCGGCATTGCGGTTGGGATCGAGTGACGTCGTGGAATTCAAGCGGTCGATTGGTGTTCGTGAAACAGAGCGTGGCGTAAATTCCAGGATTGGGGAAGGATCGGTCCCACGCATATATGCGAGGTTACGGTGGTGTTTTTAGCATCCGCGTATTTTTACGGGAAGTATGAGCGAGCTGTTGGAGGTAGTTTTTTTTAATTTTTCCCCCTAAATAAGGTTTTGGGAAATTTTAAGGAGCTTTTGGAGTTTCTCTAAAATTGCCCCAAAACTTTATTTAGGGAAAAAATGAAAAAAAAAACTTACCTTCAACAGCTTCTCCATCCTTCCCATAAAAATACGCGGACGCTAAAAACACCTCCGTCGCTCCGCATATATGCGCGGGACTGGTCCTTCCGCAAACCCGTGCGCGGAGTATTCCCAGCGATGATTGTGAAGGCGGAGTCTTGTTGCTTCACCGAACCACGCCGCGCTCCCGACCCATGGCCGGCGACGACAGGCACCGCTCGGTCTCCGCCTCCGCCATCGTCATCGACCAGGTCGAGAAGACGAGAAGCAAAAGCCATCCTACATCGCCAATCGCACCGCGCGGATGTTCTTCGTCCCAGCCACCAGTAACAATGGGTTACGGGGATACAAGGAATTCATCAAGAGCGCGACCCTGGAACAGTCGGGTCGTATTAGGCTGTCCGCACTTGTCATACTCTATTTCCATACTCTAAAAGGAATATTCTATCCTAGTCATCAAGATTCTCTACTCTATATCAATTTCTCTTGCACCCATATTCCTCTATATCTTATCCTCTATACAAACTACCCCATATTTTATTCCCCTCAACCCCTCCCCTTCTCTCTCCCCAACCGTTCCCCTCCCCAACTCCTGATGCCTCGCACTCCACCCCCACACCTCGTGCACCCCGCCCGGCTCCTCCTGCACCTCGCGCTCCACCCCGCGCGGCTCCTCCTTCCTCGCCGGTGCCGCCCCCTCCTCCTTCTCCTTCGTCACGGCGCCGCCCCCTCCTCCTCCTCCTTCCTCACAGCACCGCCCCCTCCTCCTTCCTCGCCCGCACCGCCCCCTCCTCCTTCTCCTTCCTCGCGGCGCTGCCCCCTCCTCCTTCCTCGCCCGCGGCGTCCCCTCCCCATCCTTGCTACATCGTCGAACAGCCCCTTCCTCATTCTTCT
>NC_028452.1:45379860-45596587 GCF_000263155.2 Setaria italica | reverse complement strand
AAGGTCGTTTGGGCAGTGGCCTTGGGAGGCGGGTAGTGGGCGTCCTGCACGTCCGCTGGGAGTAGCGGACGGGGTGGCCATCCGCTTGGTAGCGGACGCCTCCTAGTACTGCGGTGCGGGATTTTTTCCGCTACCGCGGTACTGGAGGATGGTGTAGCGTGTGCCGGTGCGGACAGCCTTAAGGACGACTGTCTCATGATCAGGTGCGACATTATCATCCCCAAAGAGCTAACCACCGAGGACGCCGTGGTTCCTGGCACCCCCTTCGTGGTGGTACCGCCAGCTGACTGGCCGCAGCCTTCCGTGCCCTCCTCCTCGGCGGAAAGGGTGCCAATGTGACGTTTCTTGTCCTGGGAGAGATGTTTGTCGGGCACCGGTGCGTGCTCGCTGCGCGCTCGCCGGTCTTTGATGCACTGCTCTTCGGCCCCATGAAAGAAGGCACCGCCACGGAGAGCTGAATTCGGATTGATGATATGCTGCCTCAGGTGTTCCAGAGCTTGCTGCATTTCATTTACACCGACTCGTTGCCAGAGGTGAAAGGGCTAAGACGAGGACAGTGCTACGATGGCGGCGGCTCGTTGGGCAGCTGCGCAGAGCGGCTGTTCCAGCTCGCCTCCGACGAGTTGGTGGTCGCCGTGGGTGTGGGAAAAAAAAAGAAAGAATGGGATGGGGAGAGAGCAGGGAGGTGCCAGGCTGGCCCAATTACGATGATATGGTCTATTTTAAAATATTAGATCTAGTTATTAGCGATCTGCTATGTGTTGATATATTTTTGAGGGAAATTTTTTTTAAAAGAGTCCCCAATACATAGCTTTGGGGAATAACTTTTTGGGAAACTCTTAGAGTTGTTCTAACTCTCCCAAAATAAAGGGAGAGTTGTGACTCTCCCGATACGGTAGCTGGATTGGTATGAGATTATTGGGGAAGTGCAAAAACAACTCTCCCAAAAACAATGAATGAGAAATTGAAATATCCCAATCAACTAGTTATTGGAAAACTGCTGTAGATGCTCTAATAATATACTTGTTAACAAAAGTAACAGAGTATCGGCCGTTAGATATACGTATTAGCATAACTATACTTGCGATACATTATTTAGGTTCAGTAGCCTCCTGATCGTGTTCATGGCTACACTTGACGGTGTTCGAACGAGGCCGTCCTCTACTCCTCATCCACCGTGTTCTACCCCTTCAAGGTAGGCGACTGAATTGTCATGGCAAATTTTGCAGTTCTCTTCCAATGTAGACATGGAGGGAGCGCGCGGTCGAAGCGAATGGGGCCGGCGGAGATGCCAATGCAGATTAGGGTGGGGAAGCGGAGAGTCGGCGTGCAACGGCAGCGGTGGAGGCGAGCTGGAGTAGAGGGGCCGCGCTGGAAGAAGAGGGGCCACACACGGATAGGAGAGGAGGGTGTCGGCGGTGGGGGCGCAGCCAGAGCAGAGGGCCCGGCGGCAGAGGGCTGCAACCAGAGCAGAGGGAAAAGGCCACGTGGGGCCACGAAAAATTGGAAAAAAATTGGGTGGGACAGTCCGCATACTCGATGCCGTGCGGCCCGTCCCCAATGCCCAAAGCGTCGCTACTAGGAAAAAAATCAACGATCTGCAAACTCAGCTCAAGCCCTCACTTGACGATCCGTAAACTCAGCTCAGCCTCGCAGCTCGAGCACGGCTCTGTCCAACCCACTGCCTGGAGCTTGAGCTCTCAATCTCCCTCACCGCGCGCTTCGCCACCTGCCGAGCCGCGGCCGTCGAGTCCGGGACCGCCCGTTTCGGCTCCAGGGCGAGAGCGAGCTCGGGACCACCACCGCTGCCAGTTTTCGAGACAGTGGAGGAGGAGGAGGAGCGCACGCGGAGGTGGAGTTCAGTGACAGGGTGGAGGAGGATGAGCAGGAGTGGGCAGGCAGCAACGGCACGGACGCCGGTGAGGACCTAAGCGGCTGGACGCGGCAGTGGCCGCGCCCTCAGGAGCTCTTCGTGTGCAACCTTCTGCGCCGCTGCGACGTCAAGAACCTGCTCCAGCTCTTCAGGCCCCATGGCACCATCCTCTCCGTCGAGGTACCCTGTGCACCTGCTGAGCTGCGAGCCTGAGCTGAGTTTGCGGATCATCAAACGAGAGCCTGAGCTGAGTTTGCGGATCGTTGATTTTTTTTCCTAGTGGCGATGCGTCGGGCATAAGGGATGGGCCGCACGGGATCTAGCATGCGGACGGTCCCCACCCAATTTTTTTTCAAAAAATTTCAGCCTGACGGCATCCTACATGCAAACGGAGAATTTTGGCCAAGTCCACTAGCCCATTTGAATATACAGGGTATCATCCGAACCTACAAATAATTTGCAAAGGTGTGTGATGGCGTAGTCTGTCATGCAAATGATTTGAAGTGGCGGGTAACGGAGTCACTGCCCCTGATAAGCATTTTCTATGGGCAGGTTAGCCTATCACTCGCCTGTTGATAAACATTTTTCCTTTCCACTTTTTAAGTTGCCGATAATTTGTTTAAATCATAGAAGATAGAAAAATACTTCAAAAAAATTGAAACTCCTACACTCAAGTTATAGTGAAGTATAAAGAATGAAAACAATGCACCAAGCTAGCATATCTCAGAACAAATAGGGGTTAAAAGTGTGCAAACCTCAAAGTGTGGCTTGAGGTATATGAGATAGTGTGTGAGAAGTAGGAGTTTGTGAACATTCTACTTTGTGTAGAATTGTTTTGAATATTTTACAAGGTTGCACATCTAAGCTATGACTCCATGCCAATTTATGGAATTCCAGAGCCTATTTTAGGTATTACCACTGATTTTCCACTTTTTCAATTGCTGAGAATTCATTTAAATCATAGAAAAAGGCAAAATACTGCAAAAAAATTGAAACTCCTACACTCAAGTTCACATTGCTATTACAACATAAATATATGCAGAATCGATCACACATTATGGCCTGAAATCCTCATGACGTTGGCTGTAACACATCTCGTGTTAGTCTTGTGTTTTAGATGCTAATTATATACATAACTTCATCATTAGCATTAATCATGTATGCATAATTGCTTTAAATAGTGATTAGTTGATAGTTTCTTTTGAGTGGATTTTCAATGAATGTTTATTCTAAATTTCAATTAAATATGAAAGATAAAGCATAAATATGAAAATATTACCCAAATGCTGTTTACAATGTCAGATGAATCAATTTTGTACTTTAAATATGTTTGATTGTAGAGACAAACTCAAATTACCAATTTGAATTGCATAAACACAAACACATGAAATGCTAGTGTTGGAAATTCTGAAACTAGCTATGTTTGAGTGATGCTTAAAATTTAACTTGCCTAAAGACTCAACTCTTTGCCAGCACCAAACTTGTAGTACTTTCTATCTAGTTTCTACTGAGTATGACCTTGATGGGTGAAACTTCAGTTTAGTTGTTCAAAAACATGATCAAACTCCAGTCCCACCCATGATTTCAGCCTCAACCCAAATTCTGTGTAAGTCTGTAATTGCAGTGAGTTTCTTCAATGTTTGTAGCCACCAATCATTAGTTTTTGCCTAATAACTTTTCAACAACATGAACTAGGTTTTGTAGTACTATGTTGATACTTCACAGTGGACGTGATGCCTTTCAAATATCCACATGTTTGGGCTTCCAAAAACTGAGCCGAAGTTGGCCAAATGAACAGCACCCTGAAACTGCAAACTCTGAACTTTCCTCCTTTGAATTCTTTTTTTCCCCAACTTTGGCTCATTCTATCTTTCAATCCATTCATCTAAACTCCTAGGAGCCTTTAAAAGACACCGTATGTTTCATGTCAGCCATGAAAAGGTGAAAGCTCGTTTTTTTTTGGCCAAATGTATGGTGAGCAAAGGTGTGCATTTGTAGAATCGCTTCTTGTTGATTAAATCTACCAACACACGTACGTATGTGTTATAAACACTTGATTATTTAGCAATATTTGGATGTTGTGGAGTACATGAGTTATAAACACTTTATTATTAGTAGTAATATTTGGATTTTGTGGAGTACCAACCTGTGCCATTTTTTTGACATGGGCAGGATTATCTTGAAATGCGCTTGCACCTCTGAACGCACCGGCGGATGGCTGGCTGCCGTCACTTTGTCGTGTGGACTGAGATAAGTCGCCTGTTGCCTTGATTGTCGACCCTCGACCCAAATCGATGAACAACGAACGCACGAAGGGGATCCAAGAACACACACCCTAATCTTTTATGGATCAATATCCATTGGGTATTTAATCCGAATTGTTTATAATTGCCTCTTGTGCACATCATTAACATGTACTATATATGTCATTTGTATCGCATAATTTAGATTTGCATTGTGTTTGTTTTAACTTTTAATATCTAGATTTTATATAAATGTAGAAGCATGTTGCAGATATTTGCCTTTTAGCTTGTTTTCGCCAACTGACGTATATGTGTTGCAGACACTCTAGGAGGCTCTTTGTTTGCAGTGGAGCCCCTCCACAGGTTGATGACCGCTCTCAGATGGATGTACACCATTGTATGTGTTGCAGACATTAGGATTCTAATTTCTATATTTAGATTTTGTATCAACTCACAAATGTGTTGTGTCCATTTATAATCACACATTTTTATAACCCTAGCAGAAGTGTTAGACACTTGGAAACACATGTGTTGTGGGCATTTGTACTTTGAGCTTTCTATATCCAACTCGAATAGGCATTGCCAAGCCCCCAGGTGTGCACCATGAGCATTCCGGCGCCCAAATCATTGCCAGAGGGGACGAGGTAGCATCTCTCATTTAACCCGTTCATCTGGGCCTCGTCGCCGGCATTATATATCTTTGAATTGTAGCCACAGGACTTTCTCACCTTCGTCGTAAAAATCTATCGGTTTTACCTTAAGGCTGAACATCTCCCTCTCGTCGGCGGACAACTTCATGTACCATCCATAGAATTCATACATCTTTGTTGATAGCTTCCATACCAACTCGGGTCTTACTAGAGGCTTGCCTAGCTCAAATGTCCGTTTCGGTTCAACTGGCGGTGCAGCTGGCAGCTCAACTTGCCCTAGGCATTCATCAAGTCTCGTACCTGTTTCTTTCATGAATTTCAATACTTGTGCTTGTTGATCCAAGGGAATTGCTGCTATCTTTTTAGCGTCTTTTTCTGGTAGATGTCCGAGGTGGGGGACAGCACCACTGGAAGACGACTTTCCTTTCTTTTTTTCTTCTCATCAGTCTTGACTAACACCCGTTCGTAGTTTGATCGTAGTGGTATCCTCTTCTTAGCTTCTTCTTGCATCCTAATAAAAAAATTAATTCTCTTCGATCTATTGGCGGTGGCTCCATTTCCCTTGCTTTTTTTTCTTCGGCCTTTTTCCTGAACCAC
This sequence comes from Setaria italica, assembly GCF_000263155.2. Classification (NCBI taxonomy): domain Eukaryota; kingdom Viridiplantae; phylum Streptophyta; class Magnoliopsida; order Poales; family Poaceae; genus Setaria; species Setaria italica. Next base: position 45,591,224 of record NC_028452.1, on the reverse strand, counting down.
TCCCTGACTTGAACCACTCCCCGGCTGCTGCTTGGGCTTCGGCCTAGCATTCCGCTTGAGTCATTGCCACCCAGCGTTCCTCAGGAGTCACTTTAGACTCCTTTGTTTTCTTCTTTCTCTGTCTTGGCTTGGGAGGAGGTGGTCGCGACTTCTTAAATGATGCCGCAGGTTTCTTGCTCAGGTATGCTCTTAGTCCCGGCGACGGTGATCGGGGAGGGGTGTTATTGTCGTCGTCTTAGTACAACATTGAGCCTCCTGAAATTAAAAAAAAAGATGATATAGAATAATACATTGCCCATCTCCTAATGCTACTGTTTGTCACATACATATGGTTTCATTTCATTTATGCCACATCTTATATATATTGTTAGGAAAATATACCATTGATTTTGTACTAATAAAAGACACCATATGTTTCGTGTCAGCCATGAAAAAGTGAAAGCCTCGTTTTTTTTCCAAATGTATGGTGAGCCAAGTTGTGCATTTGTAGAATCGTTTCTTGAGATGCAAATCTACCAACACATGTACTTATGTGTTATAAATACTTGATTATTTAGTAATATTTGGATGTTGTGGAGTAGTGTATGTGCTGTAAACACTTTATTATTAGTAGTAATATTTGGATTTTGTGGAGTACCCACCACTGCCATGAACTCCAAAACCGTTTGACATGCACCCTCTAGCAACCAAAACTGTTCACTCTAATTCATCTCGCAATCAGAATGCTATTTATAGATGTTGTATTTGCTTTAGAACCTAGAAAGGCTGCCAGGTCCAAGCAGTGCTCCCAGACGTCTGATTTCAGACGCCTGCCCGCCTGGGTGGACCAGCCTGACTGAGCAAGGGTTGCAAGCAAACAGACCTTACAAGCACTCACTAATGCCTGGCAGCTGACTGAGCAATACGCTCATGAAGACAGACTGTGTGTGTGAAAAAAGAACAATTTTTACTTAAATAACACATCAACGCCATACTAAAGGCCGAAAAGGCTCTTTTACCCACAATAATATACACACGAACTGTACACGCCTGGATAAGCTTCAATTCATCTTGATATCGAGGTCCCAGGGCATGCACATTACTGAATCAGGTAAGTGAACACTACATTACCGATCAGTCGAGCACAGACAACGCGGAGCTGAAATGAAATACAGCAGCAGCACTTGGGTACAAGTACAAAAGAAATGCACAATAGCCTCCAAAGTCCCAAACGTGTCATCATTGTAGGGTGATGCATCATGGCCAGCCCAATTTACAAAGACGGTCTTGACAGAGCAAACTAGTGAAAATTCATAGCATATCAGATTTGTCAGTTTGGTTTGATGGACAAAAATGAACAATGAGAATCTGAGACACCAGATTAGCTCCTCCAGCTATTGCACACGAGCTGATCTTCTTTCTTGTAACTCGGGCAAGGCATTCAGTTCTGGTCTCACTGGTTCCTCCTAACTGTGTTCTTTTCAGCCTGCTGTTCACAGACTGCAAGACTGCAACGCAACAAGCTGAATTTGTTACAACATAAACATTTTCATTTGCCAGTGATAAAATATGTGATATTCAAATACCTGCTCCCCTGTGAGCTGTGAAAAGTTGGAGGCAAAGTCTAGATAGTCCTAGTTTCTACCAGATTTACATCCTCGTCGATAAACAGCATCACGGCTGTCATCACAAGCCTGTTAAATTCATAAAAAAATGCAAACTGTTAGATCATGCAACATAGCATTCTTAGGGTCCTAAGCTAGCACTAAGCTTGGACATGATCAGAAATAAGTTATGATATATGGAAACAATTAACCTGGAACTAGCACAAACCTACAGACCGCAATCAGTATTTAGTGAGATATGTAAATGTAAGGCAACATCTATAATACTGAATATATTTACAGATTTCAACTATTGCTCATGGCCGCTTGCAAGTTTAAAAACATGGTGTAAAGATGACCTCATATTTGGATTTCCCAAGTAATATTCTCACTAACCCTTCACACCACCAACAGGAGTTTGAAATTCAGTATATTTTCTGGTGAGGAAACTCAGCTAACCTACATTAAAATATTATAAAGAAACTTCTGTCCTATACATGGAAGGGCCAGTATGAGGATGGAGATCTATAAAGGTTCAATAATATCCTAGGTGTTTTTGAATAACTGACAGGCAGAACTACCAAATGAATGCATTTCACAAAATATTAACTAAAAAAATAATTTGAAGTCAAACCTGTAAATAGTTATAATAAATAGGCAGAAGTAGAAGGCAAGCTTGATCATCCTGTACTTCTTCTCGCCATTTAATTGTCTAAAAATTTCAGTGACATCTACAAGATGTTTCTGAGCCATGTACCTGATTAAAAATAAAATCATATGATTCTGATTTATTATCATAACACAACAAACAACTAACATGAAAGCACAAGAAACAAATAAACAACTTAAATTTACAAGTTAGGTTTGTTATATAGGCAGACACTAAAAGGGAGAATGAAAATGTCTACTTTGTTTGCTTTACAAAAAGCTTAATGCAAAAACTAATAATAATCATTCAGACATTAATGCTTGGCCAAAATTAGATTATCAAAAAAGAATTCGGGACATCCCACTAAAATAAGTTCAGCAATTAATCTGAACAAACCCAAAGCCTCAATGAAGAAAAAAGAACTCAAAATCGACTAAAAAGTCGAACAGAAGCTGTTCCTCTTTCAGCCATGAAAGAACAACAATTGGATGGGCTACAACCCTGCACAGGTGCCATGGCTGTTAAATTGCATAAAAATGGGGATGGGAGTTTTTCCATCCACATGTAATAACTGAAAACGTGGTGCTTGCCTTCATTCAAGGGACTGAAATCAGTTTAGAATACTGCTACATTATATATGTACCCTATACAAGAACATACTAAGATCCACTTTCATTAATCATTGTTAAGGTTAACTATATGTGGGATCAGTGATCCATGCCGATTGCTGAATAATTGTCACAAAAATATCATCAAATGGTTCTTTTCTAGTAAACAGTGGTGAAAAGGGAACTTTTCATGTTGACAAGTAAACTGCACATGGCAGCTTCAGAGTTATTGTAGTCCTATTGCAGCAATAATGAAAGATAGTTAGCTAACAATATTTTGTACTGAGGCCTATGAAATCAGTGCAGGTATAATACAAGAACAGGTGCAGTAACTTTTCGCATCTAATACCTAGACCAATATTTTGAGAGATGGATGTGTTGCAGAACCAAAGAAATAACAGGTGGCCCAGAACAAGTGCAAAACTAAAACGCTCACCATAGATAGAAATACAATATTACCATATCTAAATCCTATAATTGATTATATTCTTACTTAACTGTTCAATGGAGGCTTATAGGTAGTTTTAAAGTATTATGTCCATGTATAAAAAATAAAGATGTGAATCCAGCCAAATAACATCGACTGCATAGTATCTAATGATGAAACAATTGTGCCAGAATTAATGTAAAGACTGAAAGAAAGTAACACTTACAGTTTCACATGGTAGTACGTTACAGGTGCCATGACTAGAAAGGGGAACCAATGAAGGGTCAAGAGGAAAGAAGCACACAGGGCTGCTTGAAGCGAGTATTCTATAAGGACCACCGCGTTGATGCGAGATGATGAATCATATGGGTTGATATAGTCATACTCCAAATCAGACAAACAGATAAGCTGGTATAAAAGCAGAAAGCAAAATCAGCAGGATAATCAACAAGATTGGTCAAGCTAATAAGAAGGGAGGCCGATTGGTACATAAATCACTAAATTTACATACAGACTGTAATTTGCGTATGAATACGACCATAGAATGCAGAAATTAGAAAAGTGTTGGATGTGTTGACATAAAAAGCTTAAAACTCATGACAGTTGGCACAAACACTTTGAGACCAACCAGCCACATTAGTAACACTGAATCAATCATGTTGAATTCGAGCTTTAGACACTACAGCAATGATAATGCAAGTGCCACCGAAGACCAGGCTGGTTTCACATCAACTAAAGGAATTCGAGAATGTCATCTATGATTACATCCACTAGTCCTAGGTTCCTAGCACTGGTGCTAACATTCCAAACAGAGCAGCAAGAACAAGAAGCTTCAAGTAGTGCACTAGCAGCACTTTTTGAACAAGAAGTCAAAGCCTTACTGTCAAAAAATTACAAATCAAAGCACATAAGCGTACAAGTGGTTATATCTACACCAAGAAAATTGGAATATTCTAAACAAATATACTGGACCCTTTAGTACATACATGAATTTGTTTTGCGAATTAATATCAGAACATAGAAGTCAGAATTCCTCAAGGACTAAAAAACGAATTCTCTCTAAACAAAATCTATCTGGCAGTTCATCTTGTCCCCATCCTGGAAGGTATGAATGACACTACAAGAACGGCACCGTTGACCGAACCCGGCATCGAATTCCGTTAACTCCCCTACAAATTCCCGGCAGCCGTATCCCGAAACCAGGTAGGAATTCGCCGTTACCGCGCAAGATTTGGACAAGCTTCGCCGCTAAAAGGTGAGATGCAAAGGATTTTCGTCGGGCTTGCCTGGTACGCGGTGAGGCCGATGAGGACCATGACGGAGGCGAAGGAGAAGAGCCAGAGGATGAGCTCCACAGACATGGCTGCCGCACGGGACGACTAATCGTCGCGAGCAGCTCGGGAGCAATCGATCCAAGAAAGCTACCGCCCCGGCCCCTCTTCTTTCCGCGCGCTTTCTGGAGGAGAGGCCCCTAGACCAGCCCGGTCGCTCCCGTGCCCCGCGCGGTCACAATGGGCGTGGTGGCCGCCGGACACGGGGAGAGGCGGCGAGGTGGGGTGGGGGAGAGGGGAGAGGAGCAGGTGGGGGTACTTGCGTGCGAGGAGTCGGTCAGAGGCACAGAGTAGAGACTGATGTAAGAGGAGGAAAGGTGCCTGCCATTCGAAGGCAATGGAAAATGGCATCCCTTGTGCTGCTGCTGCTGACTTCACAAACCCAAAAATTGTCCCTTTTTATCCTGTTAGTGATTTTTTTAGAACAGCCGGCTTTATTTTTCTTTTATTTTTCTTTTTCCAGAGTAAATTTCGAATTTGATTAGAACCTTTATTACACCGAAGGGCATTTGTCATGTATTCTCGGAGTCATCAGGCAATGGAACCTTTATGATAGCTGCACTTCAGTAAATTTCAAGAGTGAATGCTGACATATCAGTGAAGGCTATCATGGTTGCTGAGATTTATTATCATCCCTCTTTGCTTTGCCACTATCACAGGAAGCCTACGGTAAAACGATGGCTTTAGGCCCCGTTTGGGTTCCGGATTAAAGTTTAGTCCCTCGAATGTTTAGGTACTAATTAGAAGTATTAAACATAAACTAATTATAAAATCCATTGCACAAATGGAGGCTAATTCATGAAACGAATCTATTAACTCTAATTAGTCCATGATTTGACAATGTGCTGCTACAGTAATCATTTGCTAATGATGGATTAATTAGGCTTAATAGATTCGTCTCGTGAATTAGCCTCCATATGTGTAATTAGTTTTATAATTAACTCATGTTTAGTCCTCCTAATTAGCCTCTGAAGATTCGATGTGACACGGACTAAACTTTAGCTAAAGATTCAAACACTCCTACAAAACTACCTCCATGCAATTCCATACCATCTGGAAACAAATGATAACTGGATTTACATTTGGGGCAGTGATTCCTATTCATCTGCCAGGTTCTATAACTTTGCCTTCTCAGGCATACAACCTCCACCAACATTTGCATGGTTATGGCAATCCAAATGCACACCTCGAGTTAAATTCTTCACTGGTTGTTTCTGATAGACCGACTGAACACGAGAAACCTCCTACGCAGAAGAAACTTCAATGCCCAAACTGGAGTGCACTGTTCTATGCCAAAATGCAGTTGAGGAAGACAGAGATCATCTCTTTTTTGAATGCCCGCATTTTGCACAGAGCTGTTGGTCCAAGGTGCATATCTTCTGGCCTTCACACATAGACATACATGACAGGTTTTCAGCAGCAAGAGGAGCAGCGGGGCAGACTTTCTTCACGGACATCTTTCTCCTTGCATAGTGGGAGATTTGGAAAATGCAAAATGCCATAATTTTTTAGGTAGCTCGGCCAAATATCAATCTTTAGACTGTGAAATTTAGAGAGCAAGCTCTTCTCCAAGCAATTCGCTTTAGAGAGGATCGTAGACTTTTGTTTGTACGATGGCTTAACACTGTGTTGTAATTCTCTCCTCTAACTCATGTTCTCTCCCCCTTGCAAGTATTGCCACCTAATTGCTCTGAACTCACTAATGTCCCCACAGTTTGCCCTTTTGAAAAAAAAACATATAGATATTTTTTTAGAAACAAGGGCCAACTTTAACAACATGGCAGGTAGTTCAATTTTTCTTGGAAAAAGTCTATCCCATAACCCTCAATTATTCATTCTCAAAACCAAATGTTTGGGAACCACCAACTATTGAAACCGTCCATTTAACCCCCCTCGGTGGTTTCGTGGGCTGTTTTTCATAGACGTGGCACCACGTCAGCTAATCTGACGTGGAGTCGGATCCGAGTCAGCGAGCGGATTGAAGAGGACTAGACACGAAAACCCGACAACTCAGCTTGGGCAGCTGCGTGAGCAAGAAGACCGCCCGAGACGGCGCGGTCGCCGGCACCAGGGGCAGTAAGGTGGCGGCCCCGCTCCCACGCCATTCCCGGTCGTGGAGCCGGTCAAGCGGAGGTAGGAGCAGCTAGAGGCGGAGGAGGAGGCACCGTCCGAGGCGTGCAATGCCAGCGACGCCACGTCGGTGGAGTCGCCGGCGAAGGAGAAGGCGATGGCGAAGCTGTAGAAGCTAGGAGCGGAGCGGGAGGCGAAAAAGAGGGCGGCGGTGGACGCACCCACTAAGAAGGGGAGGACGACACTGGAGGAGAGGGAGAGAGAAAGCAAGCCCAGGGGTGGCGGAGGTGCTAAGAACAGGTGCGCGAGGTCGTTGTCTCCCTCGTCAGCGCACAGGAGGCAACAGCAGCGGCCAGCAGCATCCGCCGGCACCGCGATCGCGGCGAGAGCATCCCCCTATGGTGTCCAGCATCAAGTGTCGTAGCGGGACGGGCCGTCGAGAGCGCCGTTCGGCAGACGCCTCCGCGCGGGAGGCCAACATGGCGCTGCCGTCAAAACGGTCCCTCACCGCTGCCATTAATGCCGGCGGCTACGGGGGGAGGAGGTGATAGTGCGCTCAGCAGGCGGGACCCGGTGAGCTGTCCGGGCGGCGGTCGGACTCCCTAATGGGCAGTAGGCACGCACCAACGTCCCCCAGCGCGACCCACCGGCCAGTGAGCCCGATGTGCAAGGCGGCGAAGGAGCACAGCACTCCCGAGCGAGCTAGCAGGCCACGGGTCAGAGACGGCGGTGACGAGCATCCGGCGGCACTTGTCAGGTTAGGAGGAGGAGGAGAGCGCAAGAAGGTTGCGCTATGCCAGAACCCCTCAATGGACCCGACTCCACGCTCGAATTAGCTGACGTGACGCCACATCTGCAAAAACAGCCCATGAAACCATCAGGGGGGTTAAACGGACGATTTCAACATTTGGCGGTTCCCAAACATCTGATTTATGGGATGCGGGTTAAAATCTGGATGACGTTGATAGTTGAGGGCTATGGGATAGACTTTTTCTTTTTGTTTCTGTCACCACTGTTGGCAACGTAGACACAAGAGGTTCATTTTGCAGCCCACCACCAGTTTTGCTGGGCCAATTCTGAACCTGCTACGTGGAAGCCCACTTCCAGCTGCGGTCAACGCTCCGCGTGTTTCGTAATGGCGTCACGTGGGGAGAGTCGTGGCGGGTGATGGCGCGCGTGGAGAGCCACGTGCAACAAAAAAGATTCTTCACGAGCACCGCGTGGGCGTGGCACGTGAAGGTTCCGGGTTTTATTCACTCGCTGCGTCCCTTCCGCAATCCCGCCTGATCTGATTCTGATTCCGATCTCTCTTCCACGTCGCCAACCTCCTCGCCCCTCCCGCCCTCCCGAGACCCCAGCTCTGCAACTCGCACCCGCCGGCGGGTCAGGTCAGTCGCGTCTCTCGCTGTTGCTCACAACGTGCTCGACAAAATAGCTGCGAGGTGCGCTGCCTCTTTTTGTGAGCCGATCGGAGCAGAGGGCGTGGTTGGTTACAGGTACGATGATTTGTGCTTGCAGTTAGTTTCATTCGTAGCTTGGACTCCTGCTTTTTTGGGGGAAGCGTGAGCTTGTTCGTATGAACCATAGGAATGTCGAGCACACGCCATGTAACTGCGTCTGTAAGCTTGTTCAAGAGAAGAAAAGGGGAACAAACTGATGTTCCCGCACTGGCCTTTAGCGAAGTTCAGTCCTTTTCACATTTCTTACCGCATTCATGTTTATCATCAGCATGCAGAAATGATGGATAGGTGGTTTTGATTTGCCGGCAGATTTCAATTTGAACCCCATGGATTGATGATGGATCTCATCATCTTGCCACTTTGGGAAACCGTACAGTCCAATAGTGTACCGGTGAACCAGTGCATCTCATCATATATAGCACCAGATGGTTTTTTTTCTTTTCGAAAGGACAAGGTCTGAGTTCATAACTGAGTAGAATTATGCAGCCTGCAATTAAAACCTTTTATACCAATTTTCCCTTTGATGTCGGTTCTGAGGATGGCAATGGGTAAATCCCATTGGGTATGGCCATCCCATACCTATCCCCGCCATAAAAATTTAAGACCGCCATGCCCGGCTGGGTAAATCATACCCGGCAGATCACCCGTACCCGTCAATAGTTTATTTACGCACATGAAAATCAACAATTCAACAGCAACCATCAGTACCGGAGCACATAAAATTAGACAAATAATAGCATATAATAATCTCTACTGCAACCACCAGTCACACAACACCATCACACAAAGTCATTATGAGCCATCACACAAAGTCATTCTGTCATAAGTCATTACATTACATAGACAAAAGGGGTACATAAATAAATCTCCAAGTTCATTGCATTGAACATATGTAGGACAACAATGCAACAAACATGCTGGTCGATTGCTGTCTTGTTGATATGTTGGTTTCCTTCACTTGGGAGTTAGAGACAACTTGCTTTGCTCAAAGTTCAAGTTCATGTATGGCATATTGGCATGGAAGCAGTACAACGAGAATAAGAGTTAGTATGTGTTTAGATTCTAGAATAACAGAATAAGAGCACAATTGCAACAGTGCACACTTGGAGACCCTCTTGAATATCTTGGAGGCAAGACCAGAAGGTGGCAGCTTCTTTTTCCTTGTTGTCAACTAAAAAGGAAAACCAGCAATTAGGATAAAATCAAAGTAAAGAGAACCAAAGTACAAAACTAGAGAATGGACATACTTTTGTACTTGTTCCGCAACCAATCTTGTGAGCATATAAGAGCCTCTATCATTTTTGAAGTCAGCCTACTGCGATGCTCGCTAAGTACTCTCCCACTAGTGCTGAATGCAGATTCAAATGCCACTGTAGTGATAGGAATTGCATAAATATCCTTTGCTATCCTTCTCAGGGTTGGATAACGTACTCCAGCCACCTTCCACCAATCCAGCACCTTGAAACCCTTAGTTTTAAGAGATACCAGTTCATCTTCGAAGTAGCGATTTAGTTCCGATTTGAATCGCACAGCAGATGGCCTTGTACTAGAAACTCTTGCACTAAATGAACATAAGAACTCTATGTCTTCAGTTGGAGCTGTAGCTGCTGCTGATTCGCTATTGTCATAGTCTTCTTCCACATGGTATTCAATCATCAATTCAGTTAACTGATCTATAATTTCAGCAATCTTATCCTCACAAATGTAATCAGTTGTACCAGTTAGCCACTCAAAACACATCAGCAAGCTCAATTTTTTGAGACGAGGATCTAGAAGGGTTGCTATACCCATCAGTCCTTGGATGTCCGACCAATATTTGTCAAATTTGGCTAGCATGCTAACTGACATCTCTTCAATCTTTGTACTGCCACAAGTTGACCACTGTCTGATTTTCTTCCTAATCTCACAAATTAAATTTTTATGAAGTATATGTTGGCAGTACCATATTCATTCAGTTCCGGAAAACAACAAAGTTATATCATTGAACACTCGAAGCTGTTCTACAATATCAGCAACAAAGTTCCTTTCCTCCTCACTAGGCAAACATGTATATTGCTTATCAACACGACTTGCTCTAATGAAAACAGCTTTATAGGGGACTGCAACACTAAGTATCTTAAAGGTTGAATTCCATCTAGTCTTGCAGTCAAGGTTTATCTTATGATCCAAATTAACCTTAACAAACTTAGCTATCTCCTCAAACTTCTCTATCCTTTTTGGTATTGCTGTCCAATAAGCCACACTTTCACGGATATTCTTAATAGCAGTTTTAATATGTTCTATACCATCCTTAACAATCGAATTGAGAATATGAGCACAACAACGCATGTGTAGTAGTTTCCCTTCATTTATAAGCTTACTTTTTCCAATCTTCCTCCCCTGATAAGGGATTGCCACATTGTTAGTTGTGCAGTTGTCAAGGGTAATTGTGGATATCTTCTCATCAAGGTTCCAATCAACCAAGGACTCATATAGTTCTTCACCAATCACTACTTCTGATGTGTGAGGAGCTGGTACATAGATGAACCTATACATGTAACAAATCAACTTTGAAAAAAGACTGCTCTACAATTAAAGTTTACACCTACAGAAATCACAACTCACAAGCATTCACCTTGTCTGATCTAACATGAGACCTTGTCTGACAAGCATCAACTCACAGGGCATGAGACCTTGTCTGACAAGCATCAACTCACAAGGCTTGTTTGATCTAACATGAGACCTTGTCTGACATTGCATTCCTACCAAATTAAAATTAGCTCCATATGCAAGTATCACACGACATAGGCATCAAGAAGCAATTCAAGTTTAATCTTGGTAACTTTCACACGATTTGCAATAGCTCGCTTATCAAATATTGAATATGTATACCTGATTTTAATCGTAAATAATGATGAAGCCCTTGCTGCAAGCTCAGATCTAAACTTCCAACGAAGCAATGAAACATATCGAGCTTTTGGGTTTACTTACATCAGTGGTTGCAGCAACTTGCGGCTAGCACCAGGAGGGCGAGTATTAGTTACTGCACCACCCGAAGATGTGGTTGCAGAAGACGGGCAGCGGCTGGAAGGAGCAGTAGCAGCACCTTCCCGAGATGAAGCCGGAGAAAGAGGGGGTTGGCCGTCCTTTTTCTTTGTCTTCTCAACAGCCGCAGTAGCTCCAGTTCTTTTCTTCTCCTTGGTGGTGGTGTTATTGGGCTTGGATGTAGGAGCGGCGCCATTCTTGGGCTTGGATGCAGGAGCACTGGCGGCGTCAGCGCCGTTCTTTGGCAAAGAACCTGCTGCAGGAGCTCCGCCGACGACTTCAGCTTAGGACCTCCGGATCTTGCAGCTTCAGAGTGTTCACGGCGTCGACGAGCTCGGGATTCGATGGCTTCAGGCAGTCACCGTCCTCTAGGACCTCCACGATGTCCCTTGACGCCGGAGTGAAGGAGATGGTTAGTGCAATAGTGCGGGAGAGAAGGAGGCAAAGGCAAGGAGCGCAGAGTGCCTCTGTGCCTGCAAGTGCAAAGCATATGAAGGGGATTAGGGGAAGGGGAACTGGGGATTGGGGAATCACATCCGTTGCCGACATGGCGTGGCATCGGGGGGTCGGATATGGCGACTTCCTGGCGCTTGGATGCGATGCAAGATGAGGGGGGTGTCGGGCGCTGTTGTTTTTTGCGGCGGCGTTGTTTTTTTGCGAATTGCTAGCGCTGTTTTTTTTTTTCGGCGGCCGGCGGGACTCAGGAGACCGGGCGTCCAGGCGGGTGGGATAGGGTTGGGAGGGGTGGGGAACCTAAGGTTTTCTTCTTTACTTTTGGGCTGGTTATTTTTCACCCATGGCTTAACGAGTATGGGGACTGCTAGAACATACCCATACCCGCGTACCCGATGGGTGAAGGGTTTGGTCCATTTACGTACCCGTGGGTAGTGTGTTTAGTCCATAATCAAACCCTAATAGAGTAAATACCCATTGGGTATCGGGTCGTGGGTCCCCATTGCCATCTTTACGGTTCTTTCTAGTGTCGCCTTTTGTTGTTTATAATTGTAGTGGCGTATGTATAAATAATTTCTTAAGATTTATAACCTTTTGTTCTCCTGGGCATCTGCAAATACTCTTAGAATATGAAATGTTGTGATGGGTTTTGATTTGCTCCTTTGTTTAGGGGGTGAAGATAGAGAAGCTTAATGAGGCGGTCACAACTCAGTGCTCTGGCAAATCTTCAGAATTTCCTGCTCAAGTGCCTCTTAGCTATCCTCTCATATGGCCCAATGCCCGAACACGTGGCATTTATTATGGATGGTAATCGCAGATACGCTAAATCCAGAAGCATCCAGCAAGGAGATGGACACAGGGTGGGTTACTCCGCTCTTATTGAAAATCTGGTTCACTGCAACGACATGGGCGTGAAGTATATCACGGTCTATGCATTTAGCATTGACAACTTCAAAAGAGACCCAATTGAGGTGCAGTTATTGATGGAGTTAATGGAGGAAAAGATCAATGAGCTATTGGACAACCAAAGTGTGATCCACAAGATGAACTGTAAGATCAACTTCTGGGGAAACTTGGACCTGATGTGCGAGCCAGTGAGGTTAGGGGCTCAGAAGTTGATGGCAAGCACAGCTGGAAACACGGGTTTGGTCTTCTCAATTTGCATGCCATATAACTCGACTTCTGAGATCGTCAATGCTGTTAGTGAGGTCTGTGCAGAAAGGAGGGAAGTTTTACAGAGAGACCATGCTGGCGACTCTAATGGTCAAGCTGCAAACAATGGTGTGCATTCGGAGATTTCAGTGTCTGATTTGGACCGCCACATGTATAGCGCTGGTTGCCCAGAACCGGACATCGTGATCCGGACTTCAGGGGAGACTCGACTGAGCAATTTCCTTCTGTGGCAGACAACCTTTAGCCACCTGCAGAGTCCGCACTGTCTGTGGCCTGAGTTCTCATTCAAGCACCTTATTTGGGCAATATTACAGTATCAGAGAGTTTACCCTTATCTAGTGCAAAACAGAAAGCTGGCTAAGAAGCAGCTGTGAATCTGTGATATCTTCGCAAGGAATCACCGGAGAAGGTTCATCAACTGCCGAGGCTTGCCTCTTTATTTTTCTTATTGTCTATGGATGGAAATGTCAAACGGAATATTGCATATTCTCTAGTGACAGGCACAGAGACCAAAGGTGAAAACATGTGTGCCGTGGTAATTGTGTATGTGTGTAACAAACACTTATATACGAGCTTGTACAAATGTTTTGTGGCTCCTGGATTTATAGGCTGCCTTAGGGAAACGGTCTAAATATAAACTTTTTATGAAAAACACTTGGTCTATGCAAAGTAAGTTGTGCGTGAGTCAGTATTGGTGCACTAGCATTTCTTTGTTACGGAATTTGCAAGACAACTAAATAAAAAATTGTAAAGTATCCTTGACCCATAGTAGTAAAGCAACACATGTAAAAGTTCACATTTGACATATTGGAGCTTTCACGTTTCTTACGGGAAGCAAGCTGCTTCTTGTAAAATTCGAGTAAAGATCGTACGAAATTCAGACAAAAACGTGAGGGCGTCTAGTATCCTCCAAGAGAACCAACAATTTGATGCGAGAGGGAGTTCGAATGGGGCATAAAAATAAAATGTCAGGGGGCAGATGCTCGAATGCGTCACAAAGACTACATACCTTTGGTGGCCATCACTCTGATAACTTAGGCACCATTCGGCCGCACTCAGTAACGTTGCAAATACGGAGTACATCCTAACATTATCTCATCGTGATTGAAAATCGGCAGAAGAAGAGCAATTCATCGTGATGGCTTAAATTTATTTTGAAAGCATTTGACGGCTTAATTGTTTCGAGTTATGTGCTTCTGGTCGGAAAAACACGAGGAGAGAGAGAGAGATGCAGGAGGAGAAACAGGTTAGTGTTGGGCCTCTGGATGGGCCTCATAAATGGGTCCAGCTTCATTTATGCTCGTTAGGAGTAAGCCTTCCTCCGTCTTTCTCCAAAGGAGTACCTGCGACTTGTATAATAATGTGAAACGGGGTTTGGTGCATATGTCTTGCTACTCTAGTACTCAACCTGTTCCTGTTCCAAATTGTAAGTTGTTTTAATTTTTTTAGATTCATAGATATTATTATGCATCTAAACATACACTATATCGAGCATTATAAAAACTATACATCTAGAAAAACTAAAGCGACTTTCAATTTGACGACCTGCAATTTGGAATGGAGTAAGTGCTAATATAAAATTCAACGTTATGCCCTTATGCCACAACTTTAATTCGTTATTGATGGAGCAAGCACTCATTCGGTCATAGTACTTCTTATTACTTATTAGGACCAAGTAACAAACGGGGTCTTTGCACAGTTGGTTTACGTGGCTGTTTAGTGAATCCAGAGATTGAGGGTTCGATCCTTTCTCATCGCAGTATATTATCCCCCCAGGCTATGACGAACTGCTCTTGTGGCAACACATGGGTCGCCGCGTACATCTGACCCTCCAGATGATTCGAGCAAACTGAGCTGTTTTTTGACATTATTTTGCTTCCTTTTTCTTTATGAGATTATGCCACAGATTATAGTTCTAGCATGGAATGTCTGGACTGCTGAGCTGTGTGTGCTGCAGAGTTTAGTTGCTTTTGGTTTCGCAATCCACTAGAAAGACAGAGACTCGGAAATTTCAACATGCTGGAATGCAATCTAGACTGACTGAAGAATATAGACAGGTAGATGCTGGAACGCTAAATGTTTCGATGCTGCAAGAATCCCTATTGGATGTGATGGACGCAACCAGCCACTTCTGCTTTTTCGTTGAACTCGTTCCTCGTAGATAAGCTGAAGTATGCATGTGCGCTTTCCTTTTTTCTTTACAAGTCTCTCATTTAGATTTTTGAAGTATTTCATGACAATTAAAAAGTTAACTCACTGCTGTTGTTTTATTAGCATATGCCACGTAAAAAATCATAGGTCACTTACTCATGCATGAAGATGTGCAATACAAACATAACAAGTCACTAGTGTTCTATAAATTGGTGGACTTATTTGTAGTGTTATATACTTACCAACAGTGCAGTTTGCCTATGTATTATATATGGTTGTAACCTTGGTGTTAAGTTGAATGGTTGAAGTGGTTATGTGCGTCGGCGTTCCCGATTTGGATTACTGATTCCTGATCGTGTATCGTTTTTGACATCCCGTATTTTCGATTTCGCTTTCCCGACCGACCTTCCCGTTACAGTTACCGTTCCCGTTCCCGCATAAAAAATACAGTAGCGGGAATAGTTAGGGTGTTTTTCCGACCGCTTTCATCCCTACTGCCGGTAGTCTGGTTGGTTTTGATCATGTTTGGGTTCGAAACCGCAAAATCTCCCTCAGCTGAGATGAAACGCTCTGGTGGCAACATGGGTCATCACACGTATCTGATCTCCAGATGACACGAGCTTAACTGAGCTGATTTCTTTTTTTGCCAATAAGTGTGCTTCTCGTGAATTAGTTCTTGTGCGAAAGGTCTGGATTGATGACCTTTCCTACGAATTTTTGGTTGTTGCTCTTTAGTCTACAGGGGCTCAGAAATTTCAGCTTGCGCTGATGATGCCATGTAGAGATAGGCTCGCTCTAAAGAATAGACAAGTTGGCAGTAACTAATTTTTCATGGCAGGAAATTCAAGGCGGACCGATGACCAAGATGTGTAAAAGTCGCATAGTAGTAACCGGTGTACTAACTCGAGTAACGGTTAGCTTAATGTTGGTCTATACGCTGTGATGCTTAATTGACCCGCATCATTCGCTCAACAGTACGTTTATATTGTTTCTCATTCGAGTAAGGGAACAAGCGGGGTGGTGGCGCAGTTGGTTTACCTGGCTGGTTGGCGAATGGCCTAGAGATTGAGGGTTCGAACCCTTCCAGCCGCAGAATTTCCCCCAAGCTATGATGAAATGCTCTTGTGGCAACATGGGTCGTCACGCGCATCTGACATTCGGATGTTTCGAGCTTAGCTGAGCTGATCTTATTTTTTCTCCCAATATTTTGCTTCTTCGTTTCCCTAGAGATTTTGCATTCTTTTTGCCAATGTTTTGCTTCTTCTTTCTTCTCGAGATTATGCCAGTGATTTGGTTCTAGTGCGAAAAGGCCTGGTTTGCTGACCTGTCTTGCAGATCTTTTGCTGCATTTGATTTCCATTGCGGCTTTGCCCTGACGCCATGTAGCTAGGCTCTCTGAAGAATAAAGACAGCAACAAGGTTTATTTTTTCAAGGCAACATATACTGACCGATGACCAAAAGTTGTCACGTGTCAGATCAGAATACGTCCTGTTTGTTTCCGCTTATAAGCGGTTAATCGATGGAAATAAGTAAAAATCCCGTCAAACACTTTGCTTATTTCTACTGATTCTCGCTTATGTGGTAAGCCGTTTCAGAGATTTGAACTATGAGAAGCGAAAATGAAAAGCGAGAAAATCTTCACTTAGATTATAATCCAAGCGTAACTAGAAGAAGCGTATCAAACAGGCTCTAAATAAAATCACACAGTAGCAGCATGGTAGTAATCGGTGTACTACCTTGATTATTGGTCTATACGCTACGATGCTTAATTGACCCGTATCATATCATTCTCTCTAATCTGGCATCTCTGCTGCTGCTGCTGCAATCTGTAGCTTGCAACACGCCAACATATAAGCTTCCTATCCAATCGAAAGTTTGGAACTTGATGATTTGATTAATCAGGTAGGTGAGTAAAGTTGCATGGTGTGCTTAGTGGAATTATTTTGGACAGAGGAACCCAATTTACCTATAGGTTCTAGAGACGTCTGCATAAAATTATGGGCACCAAGTTGGATTTTAGTTCGGCTTATCACCCACATACTGAAGGCCAAACAGAGAGGGTAAATCAAATTATGGAGGATATGTTGAGAGCCTGTGTCCTTATCAATGGCAAGGACTGGGAACAGAGTTTACCCTATGCAACAACAGCTATTAGGCCAGTTTAGGCATGTCAACATTCAAGGCTCTCTACGGAAGAAAATGCAGAACCCTTTTGATGTGGTCAAAAGTTGAAGAGCGCACTTTAGTTGAACCTGCCTTTATAAAAGAGGTGGAAGATCGAGTGGTCGAAATCAGAGAGAAGCTGAAGGCAGCGCAGTCCATGAAGAAAAGCTACTCGGATAAGAGGAGACGAGAGTTGAGTTTCAATGAAGGAGATTTCGTCTACCTCAAGGTCTCACCAATTCGAGGGACTCGAAGGTTTCAGGTTTAAGGAAAATTAGCCCCTCGATATGTTGGACCATACCAAGTACTGAAGAGAGTTGGAGTTGTGGCATACCGTATTCAGTTGCCTGAAGAAATGTCAGATATATATCCGATGTTCCATGTCTCTCAGCTAAGGAAATGTTTGAGAGTGCTTGAAGAGCAAGTACTGGTGGAAACAATAGACTTACAGAAAGACCTTCGGTATCAAGAGGTGTCTGTCAAAATCCTAAACACTATCACCAAGAGGACAAGAAATTCAGTGGTGCGGAGTGGAATCGCGGCGTGGCGGAGGAGCAGGAGGCCGGGTGCCACCGTGCCGGGGTGGAGCGGGCGGGGTGTCGAGTAGGTGGGGTGCCGGCTGGGTGTGGCCACGCGGGATGGCGGCGGGGTGCGACCTCGTGGGACGGCGCACGGCGGCAGCCTCGCGGGACACATGTGGGAGGCGGCCATCGCGGCCTCGCGGGATGGTAGCGGTATGGGAGTGCGGGGGGTGCCTGGGTGGGTGCGGTGCGGAGTGCGGATAAGGATGTTGCTTTTAGTGGGCTGAATGTTTTCGGTGCCCCGATGGAGCTCCACGAGTGATTTTAAAAACCCGCCCCAAACCCGCAGTATTTCGGGTATGCGAACCCAAAAAACCGTGCGTGAAAACTAGAAACCAAAACCGAAACCCATGGATATCCACCCCGAAACTGATCCGCTGCCATCCTTACATATGCTATTTCACACCACCGACCACCTATGTCGCTGCACGCCTCCAAGGCCTTGTGCTCGCCCAACCGGCCACGTGTGTTGCTGCGGTGGGGCCATGGGAGGAGGTGGGGATTGAGGAGGATGGGCGCTTAGGCGGTGGTCGCATCTTGCTCTCACGTGGGGTGGGGGATCGAGCATGCGGTGCAGATGTGGCAGAACCACCCAAATTAACCTGGCTAAAGTGAACTCAACTTCACCTCACATGCGAACTGACACTTTAATCAAGTTAAAATGGTAGTCTGTCGGGTTTCACCCGATAAACCATTTGTCTCGGATCGAAACAAAGCATACTCGCACGAAGATGAGTCCCGAGATTACAACAATCCAAACAACTTATTACATGTCCCAATTCAGTTATTACAACTCAAGAGTTCAAAATGCATATAAGTAAAGTTTTCAGAGTTCAAGCAGCGAAAAAATAAAGCGAGCAATACAATGGTGAAGCCAAGGCGCTGGCCTCACTGCGAGCTGCGAGAGCTGCATCACGTTGTTATCCATGGCCCCCCACCCAAATGACATGCCCGTACCACCACTACTGCATCTTTTCCATCAAGCAGCTCAACACGCTGGGGCGTGGCCACCGTGTTGGCCTTCTCCACCACACTCTCACTCTCAGAGATCTCCATCACGGTACTCCTTCTCCCCTACCTCCTCGCCCTCGCCAAGTCGCCTTCACGCAGCGTCCGGGAAAGCCCAACCTGGCTGCGCCCGTCCTCCCAAACCTCGATGATGGCTCTGCAAATATGGGGTTGTTGTATGGATAGTCCCAAATATGGAGCTAGACATTAAGACATGTCTAACATGGAGACTAGAATATATAGAACTAGTTAAAATAAGGAAAGTACTCGTTGAAATAAGAGTAGGATTTCTCTAGTAGCATCCAACAAGTTTTCTTGTATTAACTGACCTATAACCCCTGCCCCCGGATATATAAGACGAGGCCAAAGCAATCCAATACACCAATACAAACATATGGGACATAGAGTATTACGCTACGCAACTGTCCAAACCTGTCTAAATCGTGTCTCAGTGTTCACCTTTGAGTTCTTGATCTCGATAAAATCCCACCAACAAATCCACTACCTCGGGATACCCCTCGGTAGGTTGTCGGTCTAAATACCGACAGCTGGCACGCTAGGTAGGGGTACTGGAGCTGATACAGGGACAAATGGAAAATGTGAAAGGAAAAACGTATAACTCCTTCTGTGCGATACACATGGTCTTAGGATTTTTTCTAGAAATGTAAATTTGATTGATAGTTAACCATTATTTCGGGATATGATACAATTTTTCTCCAAGAGGTGGAAACATTGCCATGTCCACTGCCTATTTTTTACTCTTCAGCCTACAAAACTAGTCGGCTAATGGCTCGGGGGCTGTGTGACACGTGTCCATCAGCAAGGTGTTTTGATTTTTCTCAGATTTAAAGGGAAAGGAAACAACCCTCAGCCTGATTCTTTGATTCAACCTAAAACTCATGGGCTACTGCATATGGAGTGCGACTTTCATTGCACTTCCATATAAAATTCAAAGATGAAGATTACATAATCCAGTTGAATGGGGCTTGAGCACATCATAGCCTCATGGTAACTTTGAGGAACTTTGAAGATTCAGCTAGACAAAGTACTCAAGGAGCACCAAACTACTCAGCGAGCATCTGGAAAGTACTTGAGGGATGCAACACTCAACTAAGAAGTACTTGGGGGCTTGTCGGATGTACATCTATGCGCACCAGCAGGTATGGACAGCCCCAAATATGGGGCTGGACATTAAGACATGTCTTATATGAACACTATGGTGCAAGATGGCATAGTAGATCATGGAATCGATAGAATTAGTCGAGGATAAGTAAAGTACTTGTTGAAATAAGAGTAGGTTTCTTCTAGTTGCATATGACTAGTATTCTTGTAATAAGCGATCTGTAACCCTGCCTCTAGATATATAAAGAGAGGCAGGGACCCCCTCAAAAGCAATCCAATATGTGGCAGAACCGTCCAGTTTAAACTAACTCAAGTACGTCGATTCAGGCTCTGAGCGTCCAACACACACCACGTACTTCAATCAGTGTAAACCCAATAGTCCGTCGGGTGTCCTCAACTCACCCAAAGACTCCACTTTCAACTGATACATCCATATATTCCAGATCGCACATGCAGGAGCTTGTCACAGATATTACAACTTTAAACAAATAATTTACAGCAATGGGATATTACAAACCATAAGATAGTTGTCTTTCCTCATCTTCAGGAGCTTCTTCCTCCAAGCACAGGTCATCTACTGACCTTCTTCAACCGCAACAATGGTTACACAAACCTTGAGTACAAAGGTACTCTGCAAGACTAACCCTTCAATGGATAATACTTCAAGGGCATGCAAGGCTTTCTTTGGGTTCATGCTGACATAGGTTTAGCAAGCAAAGCTTACTAAGAGTAGGTCCTTAAAACATCTTTTATTTCATCTTAGTTGCTAGACTTCTTATATTTTAAAGCTTTGACTCCAAGCCAAAACAAGCATGCTAACATCATAAAGCATTTATAACATCATTAGCAATCAAATTTAAGATTATGGTCAGAGATCAAGCGGTATTCATATCCCAGAAGAGCGGCGATTCGAATCGATTTACATCCTGCAGGATGGGGAGCTAATCACACGACATGCACGTGGCACTTTTCCATCTTCAACTTCTGTCACCTGAACTGAGCTCACATAGCTCGGGGTTGTGTCCTCAGGTACATCATTGTCTGGTCAAAGGTCCCATGAGTTAATGCCCACGACCCCGCCCACCGGTCCACGTCAAGTACGGCGAGTCACAGTTCAAACTTCGGCACCTCAAGAGTACATTAGTTTATTGGATCCCACATAACGGCATGTGATTAGGGCATTCAAAGCATGACCAAATGGCCACCAATCAAACAGACCTTATATCCATTATCCGAACAGGACTAGAACTTCAACTTCTTCATCAACATCTTTTAACATCAAACCAATGTCTTGCCTGACTCTTCATTAAACAATTTTTTTGCACTCTAAAAAATTTTAGATGTTATCCTTATGCAAGTAACAGGGAATTACTTGACTTCTACGACACTAGCAGATTAGACTTAACCTTTAGCTTTTAAATAGATGGCAAAGATGTCCTTAAAACAAGGAAGTTAGGAATGCATAAAAGGACTCCAATCAACTCCTAGACTTAATTGACAATCATGAAATAAAGGAATTTGGCCTCAAATTAGCAAGTTTAAATATGATTAATGCACCAGGGCTTGCCTTGCTCCTCATCGAGGTCAGTGGTCTCGGCGATGAGCTCTGTGGTAGCTTCGGGACCTTGCTCCACCACAATCACATCCTCACCTTCCTGAGCTAGCTCAGACGAGATCTGCACGTACTCCACCTCCAGCGGCTCCGAATCTACATGTAAATGATGCAATGAATGTAAGCAACATAAACTAACTATCCTCTTAATTTTATAAAGGATAACCAATTCCAATAAGAGCTTGTTATATTTTTCCTAGAACAAGAGTTATTTACCTAACCAAGGAATAACTATAAAACAATAAAATAGGATTTATCCTAATTTTTTGAACACAAGAAAAGCACTTAAACACATTTTAAATTACTAAATTATTTTAATAAATTATAATGGTCACTTATTTTTATTAACTTTAAAATAGCTTTTAGTCCTTGTTTTGAATTTTTCCTAAATTTTATCTATTTAAGGAGGCAATTAAAGGAAATACATGATGTTTAAATATACATCCTAATTTTAAAAGAGGTTTAAATAAGAAAAAACAAAATATTTTCCTATGCCCTTTTATGATTTTATTGCGTGATACGTAAACATATGAACTCAATAAAGTTAGTTTCATAAATTTTGGAGTTTTCTACAAATAGTTATGAATTATGGAAGTTTAAGCCTATTGAAATGCATTTTCAAACGAAAACAGTACTACTTTGCACAAAACCCCCTTGCTTCCTCTCGATTCATGCTCGTAGTCCTTGGACTTAACAAAACAGGGCCTCCAGCCTTGACCGAGGCCTTGTGAGGTTGACCAGCGGCGAGCTTCCTCCACAACAAGAAGTACCCATATAGACTCGGCTTGGCACGGCGCATCCACTGGTGGAGCTATTGGCGACAGACAATGGCTAGCAGCTACGGCGATGGTGGTGACGCGCGGCACAGCGGTGGCGCAGCAACTCCAGCGGCACGGTGACCAAAACTTGGACAAGAACTGGCTCAAAAGCATCTACGCGAGCTCTCGCTTCACCTCCTCCAGCTCGCGTCCTCAGCGCATGGCTCAAACGAGCTCTCTTCATCGGCGGCCATGGCCACGGTGGGTTCTGGCTAGGGTTGCGCATTCCGGCCACCCTAGCAATCCTCTACCCCAATGGGCGCACGCATGAGCATCTAAGAGCTCCAAAGGGCTCATTACTGCAGTAATATTGGACGAAGAGGGCCGGGAAGGTGGTTCTCACCGTTGGGCATCGATGGTGGCCAGCGTAACAGGACAAGGTCGGCGGCAGTGCTGCAGCGGTTTTCCTTGGACAAGAGGTGGTCAGGGTTGTTGGAGAGGTTGTTATGGTGTGGTAGGTGAGAGGAATCGACCAGAGATGGCTCGTCGAAGACGAACTTGGCGGTGAGGTGAGGCGGGTGGAACTGGACGGGAGTGGGCAGGAAAAGAAGATGATGACGGCGGCACTGTAAACATTCAAAGTTTCACCATGATCCATTTAGCCTGCCTGCTTTGGCCTCTTCGTTCATTGTCGCGTGGCAGCGCGAAAATTACCGACGGTTGCTTAGGCGGTGGACAGCGGCGCACGGTGAAGCAAGCACTGCTGCTGCCACCGTCAGTTGGTAGTGGGCGTCACCTCCCACGCACCACAAAATAGAGTAAAGCAATGCAAGCCAATACAGTAGAGCATGCATAACAAAATTGACTACCTCACCCGCTACTTATGCACTAACCACATCACATCACCAATTGTAAGAGTGCCCCGGACGATGCTCCCCACCACGATCCCAGCCAACACCCCACAAGACGGTCCAGCAGGCCACTGCGTCTCGGGCGGCAGAGGGCTAGAATGATGGTGGCGGAGGGGGTGAAGGGGCAGCAGCCGGCGGTTGGAACCGCCTCCTTGCGCCCCTCCCCATCCCCCCCCCCACGTGCCGTAAAGCATCCACACCGAGTCGATGCCGAGGTTGGCTTCGGCAAAGGTGTCGTACTCATTGATGCTATAGAGACAGCTGCGGTCCGGGTTGTCTGCAGTATCCAACACTGCCGAGTAGTAGCTTGGAGGAGGAACGGCTGTCAAGAGTGTACACTGCTCCGCCAGCCTTGCCGCAAGAGTAGAGCTGTTGCAATTCGGCGCCATTTAGATAGATGTGTTGTGTTTGTGGGTAACAGTTAACTCAAATGAAACCAACTAACTGCAGACCGACTACTCTAGCTACTTTCATTGATCCATGGTAAAAAAAATAAACTACTATTGCTGTAAAGAACAATTGTATACCGATCCTACACACTCCATCTTCTTTATTGGCCAGGAATGGAAACAATTTCATACCTGGCCACTGACACCATGATGTCATAGGGCCCGGCACGGGTGCGGGTTGGGAGCTCGTAGTTGCTGTAGAGTCAGACATGAAATAAATATATGATCCAACAAGTCTTTTGCTGCATGCAGCTAGTTCAACGCAGTGCGTGCACGGGGTGAGTGTTGAAATATGCGATGCGTACTTGAAACATTCTAGAATATTATGGAGATCTTAAGACTAACTTGGCCATGTATAAGGATAAGATCATGGCAAGATAAAAAGGTTCTAGATAATTGGAGAGAATACATGAGCCATAATTGCCATGCTTCATGGTGAAGTGTAGAATACTCTAGAACTAGATATTTTAGCATGGTAGAAATATAAGAAACTAGATAAGAATGAGGAGGGTTCTAGAGTTAGAATATTTTGTATCGAAGAGTGTGGAAGTTGTCACATGGCAACACCATAATGATCATTAGCACCTATAAATAGAGGTTCTCCCCTCCCTCCTATCCGATTTCTCAACAGTGAGCGAGGTCAACTAGTAGCATATACATGCAGAATGTAGTATAATAAATAAAGACCAGACAATGAGCTGAGAGACTATAAACTAAGAAAGGATCCATCGATATTTGAGACTTGAAGTATTGGAGTAATATACAAAATCATGTAATTGGGGAATTGGTGTAATAATATTGTAAATATGTATTTTTCATCTCTTAAGTATTTTGGAAGTGTCCTCATATTTTAATTGGTGTAAATCGACCCCTTAATTTATTATATCGATGCACTAATCATCCCCATTCTAACATTTTTTCGTACAATATTTGGTTAGATACATCATTTTTGTCAGTATTTTACCGTTACCGTTTTGTCATTGTATAGGTTAGACATAGATTTTTATACATATACATATTGAAGTGTGCACTCAAATCGTTTGTTCTCTAGCTTCGCCCCTATCGGTTGCTGCTCCAAGTGCACAAAAGTACAGGCTCTTCTTGAGTGATAATAGTCCAGAAGCAAACATAAACTCTTCAAGCACCATTAACCAAAGTTTTAGATTGTTCATAGATCTACAACCAATTGATAGGAATTTTGCCCAAAGGATCCACGGTTTGGGAGATAGAGGGTTCTGAACTTTTGGCCAGGAACTGGACACTTTCAGGTTTCAGCCTCAGACTTCATTGCATTTTTGATAGAGTTCAAAACAGCATAAGGTTCAAAATTTGAGCTCCAAACAAAATGGACAGACTCTGTTTTCTATAATCAGCAACTAGTCCAAGGTGTCCACTGAAACGAACTGGATTTCCATGAGGAGAATCAGACTCCCTATATCCTCGTGATAGTTCTGGATCAGTAGCTATCACATACAGAACTCATTTCAGCACAATATCACATCCATACAACGATAACAGTACAAGTTATTTATTAATCCCAGAATATGAGAGTACGATCCGATACATGCCCCTTGGGCTAAACAACACAAATAAATCCAACGCAGCAGTAACTAGCTTCTGGAAGGGTCTCCATCTTCACAACCATCTCCACAGGTATTCTTGAGCGTAGCACTCAACCCTCAGTCGTACCATCCATCATAGTTGTTGTCGAAGTCGGACTCATAACCTGCAAACTCATGAGTTGTCCCCAAGGATTGGGACAGGTCCACATCACCATCCGTATGCAAGCTTTAAGTGGCCTAATACTAAGGGTCAACAATATAGTCAAGGAATGGGCTCGGGTTTCCTAAGCAGCAGTAAGCATAAAGGCATAAAACACCATATCCATCATCCCATCCTCTCAACACATCGGGCATACCTGCCTTGACAGGGTCCCTATCACCAACATCCTAACTCCATACTAGGATCGGGGCGAAGACTCACTCTCTTCGCCTCTAAACAACTACGGCCGGATCCTAAAAGGAAAGGGAGCAACTTCCCCTCTTCCCAAGTGCAATTGCGGCTCACTTCTCACAGCTAACTCTAAGGGGGAGGTAAACATATCCCAAAATAATGGAGAGTCGTCGTGACACAGGATTGTTCATGATCGAGGATGCAGCTATATGTATAGTTTTAATTCTGCAGAGTGTGTACACCTGGACCCATCTCGGAGTGAGCCCAAACGGTCCGTCGACCGAGAGAACATCACCCTATCAAGCGAAGGACCTGGGAGTTACAATACCATCCTGCATCCGGGCTCGGATGCGATCCCCTGTAGTGGACTACCCCGGAACTGTGAAGCACTCCCACCGGGGCCAATCAGGGGTAAAAGCAAATCAGGGGGCAAAAGGTCAACACCACTCCCCCCTACACTGATACTCTATCCTATGGAAGGTATGGTACCGCACTTGCTAGTCTCGACCTAGGCCTAAACCCATAATTCGACGAGTGGCGTGCACGTTTAACATATTCCTGTAAAGCATGGTGACCCAATCGGTTTCAGACCGGGTCGAGCTCCGAACTCCCAAAAGCGACTCCACAACGTGGTCCGCAACGGCACCCATAATAGGTATTACCCCTAACTCCTATGCTCCTCAATCGTGTACTCGCAACAAGTACAAAACAGGGAACGCCCGAGAACAGATCCCAAGCCCCCAATTCAAAGATTGGGTTGTGTAAAGCTCACCCCCATCAAGTATCCCAAAAACACCTTCTCCCACACACGCCCAAGAATCCTAATCACAATATCCCATACACATGCAAGCATCGCACATAGCATATGTAAGTAATATGGCATTAGGTCAAACAAGGATTCAAGGTATAAAGTAGGCTATGCATGGTTCATCATCATCATATGAAGAAATTAAAGTGGTAGCATACTAGTTAGCAATGCCTAAGGGTGTTCAAATCAAATGGGTGCGAACCTGAGTAGTCTTCCTCCTCGTAGTGGTCCTCGAACGGCTTCGGCTCTGGGTTCAGCTCCGAGTCTTCGGTGGCTCCTAATTACACAATTATCATAATTACCGGGGATCTATTTGCAATGAAAATCCAAAAGAGATCCATAGAGGACCCAAACAAGAACAAGGCCTAGTCTATCGTGTGCTTCATGATTTTAGAAAAATTATGAAACCAAGCACATTGATAAAAAAAATATGTGTTACAACGGAGCTGAAGATGTTTGAATCAAACATAAAAGATATTTTTGTATGGTAACTCAATAAAAGATAACATAACAAATTATACTCACGAATAGCTTTTATGTTTGTGCTAAAGAAATATCTTTTATGGTTGAAGCCACGCGAATATTCAATATGCGTAAATGAAAATCATGAAGTATGTTATCTATGTTTGTGCATTAACGTCATTTAGGCGCTCAAATATTCCAAACTTGATACTCCTGAGGGCGGCCGCGAGTCATGACGAAGAGGGTTGTAAACTAACTTTAATGCTTCCGAACGAGGACTCCAAATGGCATGCGACCGCGAGCGATGACAGGGACTCCGATCTAGCTAGTTCCTAACAGCATGGGGCCACGAGCGGAGACAGTGGAACCTTCATGATGGAAGGTGGACGGAGTTGCCTCACTGGTGTTCCATCCGGCAGTACTAGTGATGTGATTCTGAGGACTGCGGTTGCCGTTGATTGATGATAGCATTGGAGGCCATGCTGATTTTGAACCATCAGATTCGTTCCAGGGGACATATTACTATTTTGGTCTTAAAAAAAAGGCTTCGTTCAAGTATGTTTTGTTCAGATCTTGCTTGTTTGTCCTCTTTTTCACTAAAGGTAAGATCCAAAGTGATAGAGAACAACACAGAGTAGCTATGTGGTTACGATGGATGCGAATGAGAAGAAGACTTTTATCGGATTTGATTGTAACTTCTTTCTTGGCATGGTCTATTCTATATTATTTTGTGTTTTCATTAATATAAATCAAGTACAAGATGCCCTAGGGTGTCTTTTGTGCAAAAAAAAATGCTAAGCAGGACAATGGTCTTTGGACTTTAGTAAAAGAGCATGTAGTGTACTTGTTAGCCCTCTTGAAATTTAAAATGTTCTCATGTACAGTCCTCTTGAAACTTGGATGATATAGTTTTTCCTCTTGGTGTATAGTCTAATTCTGATTTATTATACTAGTCCATCAACCCGTGCTCCCGCACGGGCTAATATTTTTAGAAGCTATTGCATATAAAAATTATTTAAAAATTAAACTCTTAGCTAATAATCAAAATTGTTTACCTACTACTCTCTTATTTTTCCAATACTTCAACATAATAATTATATAGATATGTACCTATCTTTGTCGAGTTGTGATTGCTTTTTAATCAATAATTACTCTATGTACTTTTTCATCCATATTCATACTTTTTCCATTTTGTATCACACCTCCAATCCTTCATACATTATGTTTAGCATACAAATCAATATTTTTCATCAATTCCTCACATACATGTATAAATGGTCTAAATGGTGGCACTCATCATGTGTATATACTTTAACTTAGTATTTTTATATTAACAATGACATAGATAGGTAATTTAGAATCATATATTAATTTTCTTTTTGACATTTCTGTATGATGCACATGAAAATAATTAGATTAAGATTTAGGTGTCTACTTTAGGTTATTTTTAATATCGACATACGTGGGTAGCATAGATAAAATTTTAGAATGATTGCTTTATAACGATGTGTATTAGTAAATTGGATGAAGATTATGAGGTTACTTTATATTATTTTTTATAATAGCTGAGCTCGATAATTTAGATATAGGTTTAGAGCTCATTTTTTAATATTTTCACCATGATAGTGGCAGGTAACTTTTTAGAAAATATAATAGATCAATGGCTATGATTATTAGAGTTTACATGATTGGTGTTTGATGTTTTTAATTTTTATGAGAATTTCTCTCTTTTTTATAGCTTGTCTCGTGGGAACTAATGTGGAGTCTCCAATGGAAAAAAAATGTGGGGTTACCTCATGTTATTTTTAATAATAGCATGTGTGGGTAATATAGATGCAAATTTAAGGGGTTACTTAAAATTAACTAATAGTGGTAGGCAATTCAGTTGCAAATTAGGGGGTTATTTTAAATATTGTTTATAATGGCATAAGTGGGTAATGTTGATGAAGATTAGGGGTTACTTTAATTAGTTTTATATAATGGCAGAGGTGGGTAATTTATATATAGATTTAGGAGGTTACTTTAGTCTATTTTCATAATGGCATAGGTGGGTAATTTTTTAAAAACATAATAGATCCAATGGCTATAATGATTTGAATCTATCGATCGATGGTCAGATGTTTTGCTTTTTTGTGAAAATTTCTAGGATTTCTCTCTTTTTCTAGAGTGTCCACCTAAGAATCCTAGGTGGCTTCACCTGGAGGCTTTAAAAGGAGCCTCCAATTAGTAATAGTAAGATTGTCTTAAACATGAATCCAATTTCAGTTAACATCTTTGCATTTCGTGAGATAAGTAACATTCCTGCGAAACAAGTTTACCATTTCCCTTATCATAGTGTTCATTTCATTTTTAAAATTGGCATGGTTCTTGTGAAAGGGCCACGATAATGTAATCAATGACTTACTTATTCATATCATCATGATTTGTTTTACCATACCAACATGTAGCACGTGCGACACGTGACTTACCAGTAACTCTAAAAAGACAAGGTTCAGGCGATAGCCAGCTCTAACATCATATGGTACATAAGCTAGCAAAACACTGAACTGAATTTAGCTATTACAACAAATCCAATTGCTCTACAGACAGTGGTAAGTTTGAGGTTTTGAACCAACCCATTTGCGCCATGTCCTTCGCCATAAGCAAGACTTGCCATTAATGTGGGATCAAGAACAAGATTTCACTGGGTTTGTTAGGGAACTTCCGTTGAATCGCCATCTCGTTCATGTTCTTCTTTACGGTCCATGGTACGCCTGCAAACGAAAAGGTCTTTGTTTTTTTTATGGCAAATTTAATTGGCATCTAACTTGCTGGTAAGTCAGCTGCCAAAATAGGAAAGCCTTCCTGATGACAAGTCTCTTAGCTTTTTGTTCAGCCTTGTATCAGCAATATTTATGCAAAACCCAGTGGACATTGATTACTTTTCTTCAAATAAACTTTTTGCGCTGATGAATAAACATATCGCTCTGTTTTTTTTTAAAAGCCAAACTTGTTCTTCACACATTCATAAACAGGCGGTAGGATGCATGACTGCAAAACATCAAAACATCTCTGCACAAAGTCCCCAGTTCAGCCCAGAGTGACCGAACAAGGCCATTGTTTCCATCAGCCATTAGGAGCAAAAACTCACTCCACACCACCAAAAAGTGCACGACAAGCTCCGCACCTTATATTACTAGATATATGCCCCCAGCTTCCTAGCTACTTTGCAATCTTGGAGATGACAGACTCAAAAGCCCCCACCAGGGCCTTCACCCTGCTCTTCCTCGTCTTCACGAGCTTGCTCGCCGTCTCCTCGATCACGTTGTTGTACAGCCTCTGGCTCTTCTTCTTGTCCAGCGTCTTCTGGTGCCTCAGCGCCACCGCCGGCACGACGAACCCGGCGCCCGCGCCACCGGAACCGCCGACACCCCGCCTCCGGAGGCTCCTGATCCTGAGCTGGATGCTTCTGCCAGTGCTCCCTGACGAAGGATCCTCGCCCCTCCTGGACCTCAGCCTCGCCGGCTTCTTCTCCTCCTCCGGCGGCGCTATGGGTGCCTTGGTGCTCCTGGAGCGAAGCTTGAAGGTGCCTGCTGATGAGTTCTTGCTCGCCTGCCGGGCGAATGGGTACCGCACCGACCGGCTGCTGATGCTCATGCTCATGCTCTTCACCCTCCGGTGAGCCGGGATGGGCCTGCTTGCTTCGGCTGCAGCGGCGTACTCTTCTTCTTCGTCAAGGGAATACATTGGTTTCACTTCTTTCGCGTTGGTAGCTTCATGGACCATCTCTTTCTCAAGGTCACGCAATAGGCTCGCGCGGCTTTGTATCAGGGAAGGGGAGAGGATTTGGTACCCTTGGAGGAGTTCTTGATCAATGGACATCTTCTCGACGAGCAGTGCCGCCATGGGTTTCTTCCCTTTCGGAGGCTTTGCGCTCTTCTTGTCCAGTGTTTCACCTTGAGCTCCTACACCATCACCCACTTGTCCAGTGACGATCTTGGTCTTTTCGTGTGACTTGTTCCCCTTCACCACATCCTCCTTCTCGGCCTCGCCAGAACCGATGATCGGGGCCGAGACCTTACCAGGCTGCTGTGGAGAAGATCCATGAGGTGGAACCGTAGTATCATAGGTCACGATGTCCTTCCACTCCACGCTGTCGCCACCTCCCTTACTCCCCTTGCCGGCGGCAGCCGCCTTCTCAGCGGCCCTGCTGGAATCGCCGACGCGGCGCCGGAACACCGACCGCACCTTGCCCATCACCCTGCTCTGGCTCTCAGCCGGGGCGGCCGCCGCCGGCTGCTTCCGGGCCTTGGGATGGGGCTTCTTATTCTTCGTGGCCTCCTTGTCCTCGAACGCGTGCGTGCCGCCGTACTTGCAGACGTGGTGGCAGGACCCCGCCGACGGCTTGAGGTAGCCGGGGACGGGCTTCGCGCCGCCGCCGTGGTGATGAGGCGGCGTGCTGCGTCCGGCTGACTTGGCGGCTTGAGCGGCCATCTGTACCTCCATTGAAGACCAGGTCAAGTTGCTGACTGCTGTTCCGTCGAGCAGAGTGAGTTCCAAAACTTTAGGAGAGCGTAAGTCTGCAGGGAGCGAAAATGGTTTCAGGTTTGGGTCTATGGGATGGATCGAACTCCGATTCTCTAGAACTTTTGCCTAAATTGCTAGCGGAGCACAGGGAACATCAAGAACTCACCGACACCCCCGCCGCGCCGGATTCGGCTTCACTCGCCGCGCGCCATGGCCGCCAAGCAGAGAGCTCACCGGACACAAGGAAAGCAGAGCTAGGTCGTAGCCGTCTTCTTCGCGGCTGCTTCCTGCAAGTTTCAGGGTGGACTGGTCGCGCCTACATGTATATATATCCTGCCGTGCTCAGGCACCAGGAGCTCGAGATGAAGCATGAATGGCATCAATGCATGGGGCCGCCGGGGGTAGGAGGCGATCGGGTCAAGAAAGGGAAACGGCGGTCGGTAGCAGCTGCAGGCCGCAGCTCTCTGTTCTTTCTTTAATGGCGCGGCGTGGTGTGGATGGCGATCGATCAGGGCGGAAGAAGCTGCGGCCGGTCAGAGATTGGTGGCAGGAGGAGGTCAAACACGGCGGGAGACGATGAGCACGTGGGTGGGGTCTCGGTTTGATTTGAAGGGGTTAGGTGCGAGTTCGCGCCATTGGACTGGCTGGCTGCCCGGCGGGGCCCACCGGTAACCCACGTTTGAATTTGAACTGGTTTTCATGGGTACTGGGGCCAGGTACAGCGAGCTGGTGGCGACTGTTTTTAGACAACGCTTGACCGTCCTTTGGGACACTTGGTGGTTAGTGGTTACACTTAAACATCATCAAGAATTCTTGGAAACCGAACTCTCGATACTCTAAGATTGCGCGCGAGTGGAATGTTCCATGCGAATAACCAGCTAAATTTAACTGAACTTGCTATATTTTAGCTGGGTAAATATTCTTCTAGCTGGTTGAAACCTAGCAAAACTAGTAAAAGATCAAACTAACCTTCCACCTCCCTCAGGAAAATCACCTACTTCATTAATCAAATTATCAAGTTCCAAATTTTCGATTGGATAGGAAGCTTATGTGTTGGCGTGTTGCAAGCTACAGGTTGCAGCAGCAGCAGAGATGCCAGATTAGAGAGGACGGCGCACGGGGCAGAGATGCCAGATTAGAGAGAATGATGTGATACGGGTCAATTAAGCATCGTAGGCGTATAGACCAACGTTAAGCGAATCATTAATCAAGGTAGTACACCGATTACTACCATGCTGCTATCGTGTGATTTTATTTACACGTTACTAGAGTATTCTGATCCGGCACGTGACAACTTTTGGTCATCGGTCAGTAGCCTTGACTACGTTGCCTTGAAAAAAATAAACCTTGTTGCTGTCTATTATTCTTCAGAGAGCCTAGCTACATGGCGTCAGGGCAAAGCCGCAAGCTGAATTTTCGGACTCTAGGTGGAAATCAAATGCAGCAAAAGATCTGCAAGACAGGTCAGCAAACCAGGCCTTTTCGTACTAGAACCAAATCACTGGCATAATCTCGAGAAGAAAGAAGAAGCAAAACATTGGCAAAAAGAATGCAAAATCTCTAGGGAAACGAAGAAGCAAAATATTGGCAAAAAAAAAATAAGAGCAGCTCAGTTAAGCTCGAATCATCCGGATGTCAGATGTGCGTGACGACCCATGTTGCCACAAGAGCATTTCATCATAGCCTGGGGGAAATACTGCGGCTGGAAGGGTTCGAACCCTCAATCTCTAGGCCAATCGCCAACCAGCCAAGTAAACCAACTGCGCCACCACCCCGCTTGTTTCCTTACTCGAATGAGAAACAATATAAACGTACTGTAGAGCGAATGATGCGGGTCAATTAAGCATCACAGCGTATAGACCAACATTAAGCTAACCGTTACTCGAGTTGGTACACCGGTTACTACTATGCGACT
This sequence comes from Setaria italica, assembly GCF_000263155.2. NCBI lineage: Eukaryota > Viridiplantae > Streptophyta > Magnoliopsida > Poales > Poaceae > Setaria > Setaria italica. Next base: position 45,558,046 of record NC_028452.1, on the reverse strand, counting down.
TTTACACATCTTGGTCATCGGTCCGCCTTGAATTTCCTGCCATGAAAAATTAGTTGCTGCCTACTTGTCTATTCTTTAGAGCGAGCCTATCTCTACATGGCATCATCAGCGCAAGCTGAATTTTCTGAGCCCCTGTAGACTAACGAGCAACAACCAAAAATTCGCAGGAAAGATCATCAATCCAGACCTTTCGCACTAGAACTAAGTCACGAGAAGCACACTTATTGGCAAAAAAAGAAATCAGCTCAGTTAAGCTCGTGTCATCCGGAGATCAGATACGTGTGATGACCCATGTTGCCACCAGAGCGTTTCATCACAGCTGAGGGAGATTTTGCGGTTTCGAACCCAAACATGATCAAAACCAACCGGACTACCGGCAGTGACGTTGCCAGGATTCTCAATTTAGATATTCATTGTGATTTTTTTTCAATGCAATACACAACATCAAAAGTGTCAGCACAAAAATTGTGAAAACTCGCTAGATCCTCATAGAAACCCGACTAGTATTCTTGTTTTTATATCTGTATTAGTACTACATGATATATGTATCGAAATAATTATCCTATTGTGCTTAGAGGCGCACCAAGAGACTTGTCACGTCTTTTATCAAAAAAAAAACAGAGATTTGTCACGTATGTAGAGCGAAGACCATGATTCTGAACCCAATCGTCGACCTACCACACAAAAGGAGCGTATACACACGGTAACCGTTTTGTGCTTATGGTATATGGATGAAGTAACTAAGATTACGGTGTAAATATAAATTGACCTCCATGTCCCTTTTGGCACCTAAGATTTTAGAGTGATGGCAACGAGTGAAGTTTCGAGTCTGTGTCTTTTTTAGTGGATTACGAAACCAAAAGCAACTAAACTCTGCAGTCCAGACATTCCATGCTAGAACTAAATCAGTGGTATTCTCATGAAGAAAAAGGAAGCAAAATAATGGCAAAACAATTATCAAAAAAAACAGCTCAGTTTTGCTCGAATCACCTGGAGGTCAGATGTACGCGGCGACCCATGTGTTGCCGCAAGAGCAATTTCGTCATAGCCTGGGGGATAATACTGCGGTGAGGAAGGTTCGAACCCTCAATCTCTGGATTCGCTAAACAGCCAAGTAAACCAACTGTACCAGGACCCCGTTTGTTCCCTTGTCCTGACAAGTAATAACAAGTACTATGACCCAATCTAGCATTCATCCTCCATCAATAACGAATTAAAGTTGTGGCGTAACGTTAAATCTTATATTAGCACTCCCTCCGTTCCAAATTGTATATCGTTTTAATTTTTATAGATCTATACATTTAAATATAGTATATATCTATAAATCTAGAAAAATAAAAATAACCTATAATTTGGAACAAATTGAGTACCAGAAGGCATATGCACCAAACCCCGTTTCACATTATTATACAAGTCGCAGGTACAATGTGCCTATGGTTCGTCAAGGTAGAATATAATATAATCATTCGTACACATGTCGTGGCTAGCTTAGGGAGGAATATGATCTGTTAGGACTTTATTAGGTCAGGGGTTTATTTTGACCTCAAATGGAACGTGAAGCTAGCTCATCAAGTTGGTATACCAGTTACTCCGTAGTAGTAGCTTGTAAGCTAGGGATTTAGGTGATTCTACGCATTGTTATACTTGATACGGCAGCTTGGCCATCTATCGGTAGCCTTGACTTTCTTGCCTTGAAAAATCGTTGTTATCTTCTTGTCTCTATCCTTCGGAGTCAGTCTACTGCATGGCACCATAAGCGCAGGCTGAAATTTCAGAGCCCCGGTCTTTTCGAGTGGACTACGAAATCAAATGCAATAAAAATCAGCAACACATACATACAGGTCAGCAATGCAGACTTTTCCGTATTAGCACTAGTTTAAATCACTGTCATATAAATCTTAAAACGTGCATTCGCGCATTTTGTGTACTTCATTTTTTGGCGAGCATGCATGTTTTTGTGTACAATTCTCCGCTAGTGATTGGTGCTGGATGACTGCATTCTATATTTGCACAAGGAAATAGGAAGGACAGGTAGAAATTGATGATAACATAGCTAAGCACGGGTGGTACTGGTACATACGGCCGCCCATATCGGCGCGCGGCAAGGACGGGCCGCCGCCGGCCCCCAGCGGCGCGGCGCGAGGGGCGCGCCGACCGCGGCGCCCCCGTTGGAGTTGCCCTGAGCAGCGGCGGAGATGAGGTGGGCACGCTGCAGGTGGGGCAGAGGAAAGGCAGACGAGGAAGGACGTGCGTGACGAAGACATGAGAAGATGAGCAGATATTTTACCTCGCTGGACGACCTAACTCGCGATGCTTCTAGTTCTAGCCAACCGGACTACCGGAGGACAAGCTGGGCAGGCAATTAACCGGAGCCGTAAGGCAACGATCGGGCGGTAAAAAAAATGTTACCGACGTGTCCGCTGCGGTTACTCGCCGAGCTCGCCACTATTCATACATGCCAAAAAATTTCGAAATCTGTACTCTAAGAGAAGCGGCGGTGTCCAACGGCAAGCTATTACACATGTAGTAACTGATTTCTCGTAGATATGGCTGCCGTGCTCCTCATGGAGCCCACTAGCCACCACCGCGGTGCTGTGCAGGAGAAGCATGATCCTCTGCAATCGTCGGCAGACGGCAGCCCTCGATGGCTCACGTCAGCGGCGTCCGACGGCTGCTGCAAACCACATTAGCGGCGAATCCCAGTTGACTGGTTTTGTTTTCTCATGTCTGTATTCTGTAAACAGAGCTAGCTCATCACATTCATACGGAAGCACATGCATATAACATATGGCCCTCAAGAGTCAAGATTGAAGCAGAAAGCAAGAGTTTGACAGGAATGAAGGGAATCGGCCTCTGGATAGTGCCTCGGAAGACTCGAATTCAGAATAATTCACTTCTCTGGTTACTTCCCCGATTCCAAGGAAAAACTTGTCAAGCAGCCCGCATTCAAAGGATGCTGCCCCATCGACAACGCCCGCAGCGGCGTGCACGACGCAGCGTGCAGCTGACGTCCATCTGGAAGAGGCGGCGGACTCCTCACGCGAAGTGGAACAGCATCGGCAGAAGCGGACGGCAGGAATGGGCTTGCCGCCGTGGAGCATCGCTGCCTCGTCGGTCTGCTCGGTGCCTCCGTTGCCGCTGTCTTCGAGCGCCGCCGTCCTCCGAGGCGATAAGGCAGAAGGAAGAGGTGAATGCGGATCGGGATGGCACGAGCATGGACTGAGCACGGGTAGGGCCGGACCTAGACGAGACCCAGGAGGAAATTTGTTAAGAAAATGATTAATCAATTCTTAGGTTGCTTTAAGATTCGTATAAGAAATTAAAAGAGGAGTACCGGAGCAGTTCTCAACAAACAATTGGCGAAAAAAAAGATATCAGCTCAGTTCAGCTCTTGTCATCTGGTGTCAGATGCCACTTAATCCTTTGTGGCCAGAGGCGCACAAAGCTAATTATACTGGGAGTAAATTACATCCACTATACAACAACTTATCAGGTGAGTGCAGATTGATCCAACAACTTGTAAAACAATCTAGTACAATAACTTGATAGGTGGATGCCAATTTATCCAACAACTTGTAAAATGCTCAATTTAGTATAATAAATTGACAAATAGGTGCACCTACAATCAGTGGCGGAGCTTGAGCAAAGCAACCGGAGGGGCCAACCTAAGTAATCAGAGAAAGTAAGCTCTAAATACTAATGAACAGTATCCATTTTGGTATATATATGTAGAAAATTGTGTCTCACAGGGGCCGTGGCCCACTATGGCATCCACTAAGCTCCGGCTCTGTAGATCCAAACTTTACAACAATAACATTTTAAGCAATGTAGATGGACATGTGTATTATTATTTTTTTTATCAATAAAAATCATAGATCGTGACTAGTCTGTTGCTTCTGAACTATGTACATAACTTATTTGTTTATTAGGTAAAATCGAATCAAATTTAGAATTACGCCATTGCCATTACCGAAAGACTACAGTCCATAAGAGAGATCCTGAGAGTTTAGGTTTTCTTCTACGTTTCTGCTCATGTATTAAACAAAGCATGTTTGTTTCTGTTATTTGAGCTCATTTTTACTTTCTAAACAAATACATGAGGTTTTAAAATATTTGTGTGAAATTTGTAAAAGGTATTGTTAGTATGTATTAACATATTCAGTTCTTTACTGAACAAAAATGCAAATAATTAAACATGTAAAAATAGTGAGGGTGAACTTATCAATATTGAGTATGAAATTAAGTATTCCTAATTAAAATTAAACCATTGTAAAAAAAATAATAATACGAAAATATAACATTAATTTTTCTAAACGTTGAAGGTTCTAGTCCTAGCCGAATACGTTACCATTGCGATATAAATATCAATGGTCAAATAATGCTCAATAACTTGTTTTGAAGCGAATATACTCTAACCTAGCAATTAGCAAATATGTTGTTTGTCATATAATTTGGACTGTAAATGCACCAATTTTTCAAGTTATTGCACTAAATTGAACATTTTACAATTTTTTAGACTAATATGCACCCCACCTATCAAGTTATTATACTAGATTGAACATTTTACAAGTTGATCCCACTTGACAAGTTATTGTATTAGATTGAGCATTTTACAAGTTAGTGGACCAATCTGCACCCACCTCACAAGTTGTTGTATTGCGGGTGGAATTTACTTTTATATTGGGAACATGAAACAATTTTTTTTGAACAAAGGAACACGAAACAATCATCCGAAGGCCTAGTCGAATGAACTCCGTTGGCCTCAACACAAGACCAAACCATCCAGCTCAAAAGAATAGAAAAAAAAACGAACCAAACCATCCGGTAAAAGGACAGTAATTAGAACTAGGCGCTGATAGACAGAAGAAACCTTTACAAAACCGGGATCCGTGGACCATGATAATGCAGGAAGTAAGGTTTGCTAAAATTTCCCTGCGTGTCCTAGGCTCCTAGCATCATACGAAAAAGAAAAAAAAAGGTGGACCAGCTCAATCATGCTCGCGTCATCAGGCCAAAGCACAGACTGGCGTGGCGACCCATGTAGCCACCTGAGCATTTCATCACTGCTGGTACAACAAATGTGGGGTGAGAGAGGCTCGAACTCTCGACCTCAGGATAACTCAATAGCTATGAGACCTACGCGCTAGCCAACTGCGCCACCACCCCGTTGTGTTTAGACTTCGAGTATAATAGTTTTATACTTTCCTCCGATGATTGAATGCCCGCTGCAGCAGATACAAGTCTTCCGGCGAGAGGGACCCAGGCTGCAAACGGGATTTTTTTTTTCGAAAGGGAGGACTATATTAAAAGAGCGTACAGTACAACCCTGCATTTTTTCAGGAAACACCCTAGTACATCAGATAAAAACACACACAAGGATGCCTCCTTCATCGTCTTCAACGCCGGCGATTCCATTAAAGCACCAGAGGCCGGCCAAATCCGCCTTCCGTCATGCTGAGGGACTCCATGACATTGGAAATGATGCAGCAGCCCATACCTTGGAGCATCCATGGCACATCGATCTCAATAACCACCCATCAGCCGTCCCACCAACAAGAGCAGAAGCAGAAGAAATCCACCGCCAGCATGCAACGAGCTGCTAGCCGGAAGAGCAATCCATGGCCATCGACAAGGACATCGACGCCCCGGAAAAAGAAACCCTCGCAGGGAAGAACAAAAGATCCCCCTTCCACACCAAAAGAGGGATAAAATATGCTCCGGCGATCCAAAAGGAACGGGTTGGAAGAGCCTATGGTTGCTATCCAACAAAACAGCAACCCATGAGAAAGAAGTGACACAGGGAAAAGGGAGAAACAGAGACCTGCCGCAGCAAAAGAAAGGAGCACACACCATGAGGTCGGACCCACCGGAACAGATCTAGCGGACACCGACGCCTCCAAAGAAGAACATTATTTGCCGATGAAGTGGCTCCCACCATCCGCCACTCCCGATCAACCTATCTACACCAACGAATGCCGGTAAGCAAACCCTAGCTCCGCCACCAACCAATGACGGCGAGCAATACTAGACCTAGGAAGACACCTACCTAGCCTACATACATCCGCATGACGATTCTGCAATCCATCTCCCTCTCCGACACCAAACCGGAAGCGGAGGTCACCCCGAAGTCGCCCTTTTCCGCTCCTCTGTCCTGTAGCTGGGGATAAAAACGAGCCGAAGTTTACCCATTTAGGCTGCAAATGGAATTGTGTGTTTGCTGCACAACATAACCTCACCTAGAGCTGCACAACATTCAGATTTGGTTTCTGACGAATTCGAAAAAAGGAAAGAAAGCACAAAATCAACACCCACGTCGTTTACATGAGGTGCACCTGGATTGTTAGAACCGGCCACAAAGGCCCATATACTAAACTCTGTATAAAAACAATAACAGGACCTGGAGCTGTTCGATCATGAACACCGTGAGACTAAAATGACACACATATCTTCCAAGTTACTCAAGGCATTTGATCCTTGAGCTAAATTCTAGTCCATGTCACATTAAATCTTTAGAGGCTAATTAGAAGGACTAAACATGAGTTAATTATAAAACTAATTACACAGATGGAGGCTAATTTGCGAGACGAATCTATTAAGCCCAATTAATCCATGATTATCACATGTTTACTGTAGCATTACATTGTCAAATCATGAACTAATTAGGCTTAATAAATTCATCTCGCGAATTAGCCTTCATCTGTGCAATTGGTTTTGTAATTAGTCTATATTTAATACTCCTAATTAGTATCTAAACATTCGATGTGACAGGAACTTTAGGAGGGACTAAAGAAACAAACACCCCCTTACAAACATATATGCGCACTCACTTCTATGAACACTCATACACCCTCACCTTTTGAGTTCATATAACAAAATGCGAGATATGTCTTCTGGATGATGAAGTCACCTTGGAAGTCTTGTGTCAATGGGTCCATGGTAGCAATGAAAAATGCATCCTCACTTCACACCATAGACTTTGTGAGATATTTATGTTTTAACTTTGATTAGTACCTTAGTATGAGATCATTATTTTTTTCATACAAATCTACACATGTAATTTTTATGTATACAAACTAAATATTTTAAGAACTATTGACATTGATTATATTAAAAAAATACTACATTTTAGTCAAAACATTAAATGTTTATGAAAAAAAGTATTTAGCCACGTTGAATATGTCAGATGAGGGGGGGGGGGCATGCCCCCCTAGTAGATCTGCCTTGAGTCCTCAAGAGAAAAGAATGGGAGCGGACGTGGATAATATCTTTCTTTGTTTTAGGGTAGGAGAAATCCATTAAGGTGAGCAGGCGAGTGCATTATTTGATGAACTGGTTGTATATGTTATTTTGCATTTGGAGGGAGTAATCCCTAATGCACACGCCTTTGCATTGGTGGAACAAAGAAGTGGTAGCAGAAATATTCCTCTTAGAATTTTTGTGGCAAGAAAAATTAAATTGAATGTTGCAACTTAGAATTTTTGTGGCAAGAAAAATTAAATTGAATGTTGCAAACCTATGAACTCTCCACATCTGCAGCTTGCTGCTTCAATTTTGCAACAGTGAAGAGCAATGGATACTGAAGGTGAGTCTCTTTTGTTCTAAAAGAAGTGCCACGCGATGCTTAATACGAATTATGTCATTTCCTGATCTATATTAACATGTGCACTATTTTCTTGATGGACACGCTGAAGACAAGTATTGTGTCAGTGCATCTATAATTTCTTGAGTGAAACCATAGCTCGATAAAAGGCGCCGTCTATTTTAGACCATGATGTCGGCATGTTTATTTTGTACCCTCATAGAATCGTGTGTGCCTGCTAATCATGGATTCTTTAGAATCCATTGTATATTCAAATTAATGTTTACTGAACTAGTAAATCTGGACTTTTTCAAAGTAAAACATATCTCACCCTATGTGGACGGAGGAGGGGAGTACACGTAACTCAAGGTTCATACCTTTCGTCTCTCCTCCGGTTAACAACCTACGAGCTCGACCTATCTTTGTTCAAACAGGTATTCAAAACCGAACAAGCACGCAGGTTTACTCCCTCCGTCTCATGTATAATTCTAGTGTTTGAAAAATCTCATAAAAAAGTACAATCCTAGAAATTAGATCTAACTACCTGTCTAATTAAGTGTTATTTGCATGTCACGAATTATTGTATGTGGCTAGGTATGGGAGTCTTTTCACAACATCACTAATCTATTTGAAATACATAGAATTGCATTTTTATGGGACAGAGGGAGTATCAAATTAATGCGATCGAAGAACAAATAAGCTCTATTTCCTCGGAAAGAAAAAAACAACGGTAATGCGACAGAACATACCTTCGAAATTTAAAAAAAATCGGACGCTCCGACATATGTTGCAATAGTTAAGCATTCTTGTTGCAACTATTGTTTCTGCATATTTCACAGTGAATGTTGCATGAAATATAGTGTTCACGTTTATCCTAGAGTCGAATAACTTAGTTATTTTTACATATTATTTTTCATGCCAACAGTGGCCGCTGATATTACACTAGGTAATTTTTAATATTCCATCGAAACGTCCGATTTGAATATCCGAACACGTCTTCGGTTCGGCCTGTCTGCGAATTTCTCGTGTGGGGAACCCCTCCTCACGCACGTTATCGAATCCAGCGGACGGCGCCCAGATATTTTCAGCACAGTAGCTATCTCTTTCGCGCTAACACCCCACTTGAATCAGTGGTATCTGCACTTTTCCCGGAAAAATATGTAGCTAACATTCTTTTCCGAAGCATGACACTTGACACATTTGTTAATGTCTCATGTGCATGTACGCTCACCTAAATAAACACATGCACACTCATCTTACATCTACAAATGTCCATGAAAAACTGGGCCAGCATAATCAAGCTTGTCACATCTTCGTTGTGGATTGTGTACCGTGTCAACTTAAAATCAATAGGCAACCCAAATACCCAAACAGTTTTCCTAGATGTGATGAGTAATTCTCGTTAAGACTACAATTGTGCCGGCTTGTTTATGTTTTACATGGGGGGCGATAATGAACTTAACTTTGTGCGGAATTTAAGATTCGAACTATGCAATGCTTAAAGAAATTGAATATCAGAATCTTTTCTACTCCCTCCGTTTCAAATTGGAAGTTATTTTGACTTTTTTTAAGTTCATATAGGTGTTTGTATGCATCTAGAGATACACTATATTTAGGTGCATAGTAAAACTTTGTACCTACAAAAGCTAAAACGACATACAATTTGAAACGGGGAGAGTATTATCTTAGAAAGTGGTGCATGCAGTAGTATATGAAAATCCATAGCCATGACTCTTAGATTTTAACGGGGTTACCATCTCTATGCAAATTGTGACCATTTTGTCGAGCTATAGTCTTTGACAAACCAGATCATAATAATTCTCTTAGAGCTGAAATCAAATAAACACTTTCGTTCCTGGCTTTAGGTACGTACTCCGATTCTCTTAGAATTGAAATCAAAGAAACACTTCTCCTTTCTTTATTTTTTCTCTGCATATTGCAAAATACTAAAAGTATTTATACTGCATACAGAAACCAAATAAATGACATTATTGATAAAATGAAAAGGTGAAATTGTGTTCCATCAAAGTAGAAGATTTCCCTTGTCCCTTGGATCCCTCACAATCGGATATAGCTATTTCTTTTATTTTTTGAAAAAGAAGAATTAATGAATTATCATCAATTTGTACTCATTACTCATACACCCTACTAGACACTAATACCGTACAACCTCGAGGGCTGATGTGCATAAGTGCTCCAACGCCCCCACAAACCAGGGGATACTTCCCTGACGAAACCCGCTTCGTTTCGTTCTCTTCCCACTTCCCAGTTCCCACCGCCTCCCGTCATTCCCCTCGCCGCCGCTGCGCCGCCTCCAGCTCCAGGCCTCGCTCGCCTACCGGCTCCTCCCAACGTACCAAACCCTAGCCGTTCCCTCCCTCAGTGCCTCCCTCCCTTCCTGCGATCAAAGCTTCAGTTTTTCGTTCCACTGACACTGATCCTTTTGTTGTGCTGATCAACTCGGAGTCCCTGCTCCCCGATTCTGCTGGAATCTTCAGCAAATTCCGTTCCGGCCCTGATCCGAGGCGGCGGGGATATGTCGGACTCCGAAGACCACCAGTTCGACTCCAAGGCCGACGCCGGCGCGTCCAAGACCTACCCGCAGCAGGCCGGCACCGTCCGCAAGAACGGCTACCTCGTAATCAAGAACCGCCCCTGCAAGGTATATCCTCTGCTCCAGACCTGTGCGTCCTCCACTATCTCCATGATTTTGTTGTGTTGTGTTCGTTTTAGATCTCGATCTGATTGCCGCCGTAATGCTGGATCTAGGTTAGTCGCATTGCAGCCTGAATGCTGCTGCGTGCAAAATTTCGATTTTTATTCAGAGTAGAATATGTATGACTGGAATGGATTGAATCCTTGGCGGACGACTGGATATATATGATTTCTTTTTTCTCTGGGTACAGTTATTTTGTATGCTGTTTTGTGCTCGTGAATTTTAGCTAGTGAACAATTGATATTTTCCCTGGGTTCAATGTGCATAATATAGGCGATGTTTTCCCATTTGTTTTGTTTTCTGAAGCGTTGTATTGGAGTGGTGGCATACTTAATCAGATCAAAATTATATCTTTAATGATAGTTATAAAACTTTTAACGTGGTTAGTTTAGTTCCTTACCAAAATTGTTCAGAGATGTTCGTTAAAAAAAAATTGTTCAGAGAGGGCTTCGAAACTCACATATGGATTGCATAACTGATGTTACTGATCCACTAAACCTTGATGCGAATTTTGGTTGACCATACTGACAGTTGGAACTTGATTTTTCTTGGTTGTACATTTGTCAAGAATGGAAATATTACAAGCCTGTCTGCTAATTCATACTTCCACAGTTTCAGTGAGCTAAGTGAACGGGTACTTCTGACTTTGGTGTACTGTATTAAGTAACTGCTGCCCTGCAGTGGTCCATATAATTCATATTGTTGGACCACTAGTGCACACTGGTACGGCTGTAAACTTGTCTGGGATTCGGTACTTCCACTGTGTGAACTGCATAGATGGTCCGCTAGCATCCCTATTCTGCTGTATATTTTGTGCATATTCAATATTTTCTTCTTGATGCCTCCCAGTCTATTGATCGAATTCCTGAGGACCAAATCACTGATGCTAGAAATTTGCAATTATCCTGTTTAGCTGTCACACTAGAATTTCTTTTTTGTGCTCTAGTTTCCACGTGTGCACTTCAAAAGGTACTTTGTGTTAATACCTTCACGTGTTCTGTTCTAAGTTTGGGTTGTCTTTATTTGTTTAAGGTACAAATGCTTCTTTGTTTCTTTGCTATGCTGATAGACCTTTTTCCCTGTTGCTGGAATCATCTCTAATCATATGAATTTGTAACAATTGTGCAGGTTGTGGAGGTCTCAACCTCTAAAACTGGGAAGCATGGTCACGCAAGTGTCACTTTGTTGCTAGTGACATCTTCAATGGCAAGAAGCTTGAAGATATTGTCCCATCTCTTCACAACTGTGATGTCAGTACCTTTACATTTCTTGGGCTCTTTAGCATTAGAATTGCTTTCATTGTCAGTAAGATATCAATAATGTGATCTGTTTACAGGTTCCTCATGTGAATTGCACTGAATACCAGCTCATTGATATATCTGAGGATGGATTTGTAAGTCCAAATATTTCTTAACGCTCCTGCATGTTCATATTATGTGATTCCATATTGACATGAGAAATTAATTTTTTTTCAGGTGAGTCTTCTGACTGAAATGGTAACGCTAAAGATGACCTGAGGCTCCCAACTGACGACAACCTGCTTAGTCAGGTATATACTGAGTTACTAACTTACTTTTCTTTTTTCACAATTGTAAATTCATAAAAGTAAATCGGCAACAGGAAGTTAGGATATACATGACTAACTACTATTCTTTATTATGAAATTGGTGGTGTCAAGAATTTTCTTTTATATCAGCAATTGCCCTGGTAGCTTATGTCCTCTTTTATCTTTGGTGGAATTGAATGTTCATCCGTTTTATCAAATCATTGATGAATTCTAGCTAGATTGGCTTTTCGTCATTAGATGCCCTCATAGACTGCATATGCATCCGTAGGATTATTTATTATTTTTTGTGCCCAACTAAATTTCCAAGATCTGGCACCTTGTAACGCAATGGGCCTTGGCATGGCTATATGGATTTCCACACCAAGGCCCATGGTGGAATGACCAAAATAGACAGATGTTGAAAAATTAGTTGGAGGGGCTATTATTAAGTAATATATTCAAATGGGTTAAAAAAATCACATTATTACACTATTTTGCTGGTTGATGAAGTAAATACAATTTTATCTCTATTTTATCTGTTTTGCAGCAGTACCATCATGCTTTTAAGCATTTAATTTAAGCATTTAATTTGTGGCTACATTTATTTTCATGGTGGTTGATGGTTGCAGATCAAGGATGGCTTTGGCGAAGGGAAGGACCTGGTGGTGACAGTCATGTCTGTCATGGGAGAGGAGCAAATCTGCGCGCTGAAGGACATTGGCCCGAGGAACTAATCTCGCGCCATGTATCTCCTCAAGGAACGTTTTGGCCTTTTGGGTATTAAGGAGCATGGATTGCACAGCTGCAACCAGTACGCAATTTTATCGGGTACCTGATGGGGCTTATCAAAGCAGTAGGGGATTGTACTGCGTACCTTCATCAGATACTTATTCATCTAGAGTCCAATACCTCATCCAAAACTTCCGCCTGTTTCTGTTATCCTAAAACCCGGCAGGCTCATCGACCTTCTGCTTAGCCGGCAATGTGGAGTTTTATTATGTTTATGATTAAAAAAAGGGTCAATCTGATGAAGCTTGTACTGCCTCACACTGGAGCCTTATGATTCTTCTGTTCTTAGGTACTTGCATCTTGCAGGTCTGAGTTTTAACAGCTACAGGGGATGAAATAAAAAGAAAAAACTGTGATGTTAAGTTGGGCAGAAGTTACACCTTTCTATGCCATTTTTACCATTGGTAACTCGATATGCTGTAGTAAAGTGATGGAATTGTGTTGTGTCTGCCCCTATCAGACTATCAGAGCTTGTTTATCAGCAGCACGCTGTTTATCCTGATTCCTGGGGTCGCTTTAGTAGTTTTGTATTTCTCACTAGCTTGGGAAATACGCAAAACCATAAAGTTCTTGTAATTGCTGGGGTCGTTTATCTTGTAATTCTTTGGACAAAGATGTACATTGAAGCTCGCATGTTCTGTGAGCTTAATCCTCGTGCTTCGAGAACATCATAACTTACGTTAGGAAAATATTTTTAAAAATAATTTCCATGATTATTTTCTGATGACACGTCATTCTCATACAAAATATCAAAACACACGATGACAAATGACACGAATTCTCGTTGAAAATATTGTATAATAAATAAAATTGACCAAAATGCTTACGATGGAGCCCTGCAGGGAATGGAAGTAAAACTGTGATGTTTAAGAATACCAGTCGCATCAATGAGACTCCTCTGCAGTAGTTGAATCTGCAGCCGAGTCACTGACCCACGTATCAGTAGCCTAACTGTCGAGATAAGCACTCCACACATATCTTCGCGCGCCATTTTTGCCATCGTTTTGCCGTGTCCTCGGGTATATCCTGAAGCGAAGGACTGGAATTGTCTGGTGTCCTGTCAGTATTACCACCAAGTTGCGTTACTGTCGCTGTCAGTGTGTTCTTGTACGGCATCTCATCTGTTCGCCCGCTATCAACTTCATACGCTGACGTTGCTTTTGCAGATGCGTTTTTTTCACCGGCGTAATAAGAGTTTTTGCGAAATTACACTGTCAGTAATTGCTGGGTCTCTTTCAGTTGGCGAATTTAGTTGTTGCTTAGCACTGCCTGATAAGTGATAACGTGCAACTAAAATATACCCAGCATTTTCTGCTTTGGTTCATCGTTATATTCATATAAAAAAAGCAGCAGATTCGCAATTTTTCTACATGTAATATGCTTAAATAAAATAAAGTTAAGACAAACACTAGAAGGATATCACATCCTTGGAGAATTCAAAATTCACTGATCTTTCAAAACCATTTTCTTCTACACGTCATCCTCCTCCTATACAATAAAATATCTAAACAATAAAGCATTATTTGCCCAAAAATTCTTGCTCCGAAAGTGCCTGAAAACGCTGAGATTGCTACAGCCTCTCCACTCACAAACCTCCCCCCCTTTTTTGGTGACAGATTGGCTGCACCTGAAGAAAGTTGATGATGGCACGTGCCGGAATCGACCCACTGCAAAGTGCAAAGGACACCATGTTTGTCACATTTCTGCACACCCCCCCCCCCCTTTTTTTCTCTCCCAAATTCACCTTTCTGTGCGATCCAGTCCCTCTGATTTGACAGCACGCGCCCTTTTCCAAGGATCATCGACGTGCCCTCTTTACAAGTTTGCGTGTGCAGGTTCAACCACCTTGCCAAGCCCGTCTCTGGCATGTCCAAATCTCTTCTGTTGTGTGACGTATCCACTCAGCACCGTGAGGATAAAGGTCGTGCGCACGCGCTCTTCGTCTTCTATGTGCTAAAATTAAATTAACAATGGGGGTTTGAGAATGCTTCCAACTTGTGACATTTGGTGATGCATCCACTTGAAAAAAGAAGGAAGATGCAGTGGATTTAGACCCAATTACCTTGCGAGTATTTGGAGTGTTTTTTTTTAAAAAAAAGCTTTCTTGTGAATTTGTGTTGCACCTGAAATTTGTAAAATTTCTCTAACTTATAAACGTTGCTGAAATGCTGGGGACGCATGTGTTTGGACTATTTTTGATCTAAAGCGTCAGTTGGATTGATAGGGCGAGGCGAGTGGGATACGATCTTTCACAGCACAAAGAGGAGTTGTGTAGATGGGGTGGAGTGAGTAATGCTCCACTTCGAGCTTGTTTGTTTTGGCTGTGGTCTTGACTCTTGAGAAAAAAAATTGATTATAGATTGTAGCTTTTGAAAAGCTAGTTCTCTAATCAGCATTGGTTCGTATCTGGCATATAATATGGTTGAAATACAATATACTCATTGCATTTCAAAAATACGAAGAATTTTTATTTTCATCCTAAGTCCAGCATAAATTTTGACTAAGTTTATAAGAAAAAAAATTATAACATCTACACAGCACTAAATAAATATTCTATCAACATATTTTATGTCTAGCTTAATAAAACTAATATGCTATCAAGATATTTTATGTCTACCTTGATAAAACTAATCTGATGTTATAGATATTGGTAAATTTTTTCTATAAATTTCACCAACGACTATGAAATTTGATTTGAGACAAAACTAAAACCTCACATGATCCGGAACCGAGGTAAACGGAGGAAGTATCGCTAGTGACACCGTTGGAACGTCATCACTAGAAAATTAGCACAAGGATACGGACAGCTATCATGATCCCAATTATTGAATCGGCAAAGGTACCCCCAATTAATCCGTGATGTATCTATGCAGGCAGGTTGGCAGGCTGGAATTTCTTTCATGCGGGATCATTCAATGCGGTGGGGGCTCCGACGATGAGGCCGCGCTCGCTGATACGAGGTGCTAAATTTTAGGAGGATTATATCGGAGATTCGGATGCTAATTAGGAGAACTAAACATGAGCTAATTATAAAACTAACTGCAGAACCCCTATACTAATTTGCGAGACAAATCTATTAAGCCTAGATTCGTCTCGCGAATTAGACTTCATCTGTGTTTTGTAATTAGACTATATTTAATACTCCTAATTAGTATCAAATATTCGATGTGACAGGTAACACCCTCTTAGCTGTTGGATGCGCCGTCGTCAGCCGCACGCGGACGGCGAGGTGTGGCTTCTTGTTGGACTTTCGTTTTTCCTCTTTTTCGACAAACAATTCAGGAAAAGGAAACGTGCAAAGATATTTGTATCTCCTTCCTCTGGACAGAAACGAGACAAGTAGTCAGAGCCGACTTCAATTGCAGGTACTGCTAGAGTGCTAGTACATGTTTATGGTGCTAGAAAGTTTTAAAAAAAAGAGAGAGTAGAATATGACTGAGCGGCATCTATTTTTATCGTCTGAAACCGACTAAATACAAGGTTTGGCAAGTATCTGAGATCAAAATTTCTGAATTTAATTATAATTATATATATTAAGACCTTTCAGATATGCAAGAAAACAACTCCAAAAATCATGCGACAGCTTGAGTTGTGCCAGCTTACATTTTATTTTATTGTTGTACATGGTTTGTTGATACCGTACGTTCATTTAATAGTATTGGAAATGAAACGCCTTGCATTTTGGTCCGTACAATGAGGATTAAAGACATTTAAAATTAGCATGGTTGGCTTTGGAGGTGAAGTAGACGAAATGAAACCGCCTAGACCTCCCATTTGGATAGCTGCAAATAGCTTTGTTAAAAATTTGCAAGTGATGTTGATGTTTCACTCTCCCATCATTTTGTTTTATTGAGTACGCACTCTATTACATATGAATACACACTCTATTACTCCGTAGAATACAAAGCGCGCCAATTGGAGCTACCAAGAATTAACACACACTAAAGTAGTGATGTATAATATCCTTATTTTATTTTATTCAAATCAATCTTCTTTATTTTTTTAAAGAACCGCACAAGATAGTGCGAGTTTATATTGATATAGCAGAAAAATAAACGACTATAGCTCTGGAAGATCATAGGTAGGAAAATAAAAATAAAAATAAAATAAACAAGGTTCGCCTAGTTGGATCGGGACGTCATCGTGGGTAACCACTCATCAACGCGGGTAACAACCTTTACATGGTTTATTAAAAATAGAATACAAGATATTCAGACAAAATCTCACAGATTTTTTTGCTCCAGTTAAAGCTGAACTGGGATATAGCTGTACCTACCCTCCTGGCGAGAAATTTAGCAAGCCAAAGGAAAAGCTTATTGGTTTCCCTCGCTCTCTCCCTCTTCAAGCCTTTTTCTTTCTTTCATTTCTCCGGAAAGCCAGCACATCACAGGAGATAGAGCCGAAAGTCAGACACTGCTCACCCAACCCCAAAAAAACCTCCGCAAACCAAAGTCAACGCCGGAAACCAAGAAGAAGAGGAGAATCCCTTCTCCCTCTCTCTCTCTAGACCTCTTCTCCCCCCCCTCTCTCTCTCTCTTCCTTGCTTCCCGCGACCATGTCCGCTCGCCCCCCGCCGCCGCCGCGCCCGCACCTGGCGCTGCCGCCGCGCTCGGCGGCGGAGTCGCTCTTCACGGGCGCCGGCGACGCCAGCCCCGGCCCGCTCACGCTCGCCTCCGCGCTCTTCCCCTCCGACGCCGACGCCGGCGGCGGAGGCGGACCCGGCGGCGGCGCCTCCTCCGGGGCCGCGAGCTTCACGCAGCTCCTCACCGGCTCCCTCCCGCAGCCGCAGCAGCAGCAGCGTGAGGCCGCGGAGAGGGGGCGGGGTGGCGGGGTCGCGAGGGCCGGGCCGGCGCTGTCGGTGGCGCCGCCGGCGTCGGCGTCCGCGGGCGCGTCCGTCTTCACGGTGCCCCCAGGCCTCAGCCCCTCCGGCCTGCTCGACTCCCCCGGCCTGCTCTTCTCGCCGGCCATGGTACGTCGTGCGACCGTTGCTCCAAACTTCGTGCTGGAAATGATTAAAACTTCTTCCTTTTACGCCGTGAAAGATTGGATTTTTGGATCGTGTTTGTGATTCTTGGTTATTGGTGAGCGAAATCAGCTCCGGTGAATTCAATTTTGTTTGTGGCCTTTGGTAAAATTGGCTATACTGTAAGTGCTAAAGAATAAAAAGGCATGTATGCTGATCGCTTATTCTTAAGAATTGCCTACGGTTGTGCTTGTAAAATAAAAGAGTTTAACAGGTTCCCCAGTGCACACCTCATGGATCTCATGGATTGTTATTAAAACATGCTCCATTTCAACTTTAATCTGGATAGGTTATATCAATCCGTTAGGCATCCTCATTTTTCTTTTGGGTGATGCTGAGTAATCTGGAAGAATCACGTAATCTTCCTTTGTGTTTCAAAAGCTTGTAGAGCACTACAAATCTGGAATCTGGAACTTCTGAAAGGTGGCGCTTTTACAGTTTCATCAGTGCTTTTAGCGAGATTGACACATCTAGGGTACTGATTGGCCCCATAGGTTTGCACCAAAACGCATAAAGCCATCTTACTATATTTGTGTGTGGTCCTGCGGTGCAATGAATAATATCATCCTACTAAGACAGATAAGTGATGCTTATTGATCTTTTGGATATGGCAAGTGGTGATAGTACTTTGCCTTGACGGTATCAATAATTGTACTACCGCCAGCCTGATCAGTTGCAAATTGGCATGCTGTGTTGAGAATCTTGATCTATCGGTAGCATCCTTTGGAGACATGTTACTCAGTTTGGGGTGGTTATACTGGTCTCGAATTTGTTCTTGACAGCTGAATCTGTCAAAACAGTTCATAGTTTGTATCCATTATTCAATATTCACAATGTCTAGTAGGTGAAGCAGCAGAGCGATGTGTTAAACTTGTAGTTGCACAACTTTTGTTAATGTTGAACCTGAGCTGATTAAACCAGTTTCAGCAAGATGCATAATTGACCGTTTGGTGGTGAGAACAATCAAAATGTTGTAGAGTCGGTCCAGGACTGCTGCAGTATTTCCTCTCCTTAAGCAGTATCCATTTCTGGGGCATCTGCTTTAGTCCTGAAGAAAGAAAGTGAATTGATATTTTCTGATGACAACCTGTTCTGTATTTTTACAGGGGGGATTTGGAATGTCGCACCAGCAGGCCCTTGCTCAAGTTACAGCACAAGCAACCCATTCTCCACTTAGAATGTTTGACCACATTGAGCAACCATCTTTTTCAGCAGCTGCAGCATCGTCTGGAGCTCTACAACATATGAACTCTAGCGCCAATATGACTGGAATGCCAGAGATGGCAATTACAACAGCAAACAATGACAATGCATCTTTTCAATCAGCTGAGCCATCTCAGAGGTATCAAGTCAATGCTCCTGTTGATAAGCCTGCTGATGATGGCTACAACTGGCGGAAATATGGTCAAAAGGTGGTGAAGGGCAGTGATTGCCCAAGGAGCTATTACAAATGTACTCATCCCAATTGTCCAGTCAAGAAAAAGGTAGAGCATGCAGAAGATGGTCAAATATCTGAGATCATATACAAAGGAAAACACAATCACCAACGTCCACCAAATAAGCGGGCAAAAGATGGCAACTCTTCAGCAGCTGATCAAAATGAACAATCTAATGATACCACTTCTGGATTGTCAGGCGCCAAGAGAGATCAGGACGCTATATATGGGATGTCTGAACAGGTATCTGGTTTAAGTGATGGAGATGATATGGATGATGGTGAATCAAGGCCACATGAAGTGGACGACGCTGATAATGAGAGCAAAAGAAGGTATTTTAGCTCTCAATACAACCCCACTGTCCTATTAGATTGTTGTTCTCATAATATCCATTCTTTCATTGTTCAGAAATATACAAATTTCTTCACAAAGAACCTTGTCGGAGCCTAAGATTATTGTGCAAACAACTAGTGAGGTTGATCTTTTGGATGATGGTTATAGATGGCGCAAGTATGGGCAGAAGGTAGTCAAAGGAAACCCTCATCCAAGGTATCTTTTTACCTCATCACTGTGATTTATATTGCTTTCATATCTGTCGCTCTTCCTTTTTTCTTGGAATGCCTCTATTGTATGCAAGGTGTAGGCGACATTGGGATTTTCCTGTTTTTTGTGTTGATATTGTAGTTAACTTGTGGCAAAATGGATATTAATATGTCATCTATTGGATAACATAATATTATCATTCTTACTTTCACTACTTCATGGTACAATCTTTCACTTTGGCATTTGTAAGTCGTATCTTTTGGTTTTATTTTCATGTCTCTTATATTCTTCTAAGAATCATATCAAATACTTGAAAATCTGTTAGGAATTGCATGAGAAGGGCTCTTAGACTATTCATTCGATACATATACTAAAATTCTGTAATTCATGCTCCAGTACAACTAAGTACTCACTTGTACCATGATAACGTAATGATGCTATTGTCATGCCCCAGTTGTATTATTAGTGAAGCACACTATCTTAGTTCATGTCTCCTTGAAGCTTGTCTTGTTAATTAATGCATGATCTTCTCCCCAAGCGAGTTGGATAGGGTAGCTACATGGCTACATGATATCAAAACAGCACCTTTGAAAGGAGCCTACCTCATTTTCCTTGGCAACATTCCTTTTCATTTCTTCTTGGGTATTCACCTGAATGCAGATAATTTCAGCATATTTTTATGCAGTACATGAGTGTAGCCACTATACATGCACGCTTACTTAATCAACAGTGTGTGTGATGCTGGATTGATATTATGTCTTAAGTAGGAAAATCATCACAAAATGCAAGTAAGACCCTAGTTATGCAATGGGTAATTTTAACTGCAGCCTCGGTTTTGTTTTGAATGTTTCATCCGATACCCCATCTATCGGTTTCAGCAATGGACTCATCTGTTTGCGGAATTTAGTCTCAAATAGCTATTACCACAAAAAACTAAAAAGTAACACCTCAGATTGTCTTCCTTGTGCTTATCACTGCACAGTTGATTGCTGGTGGAATAAAAATCATAAAGATTATCCGATCATATGAAATTAGGAAGTATTAGTATATCCACATTGAAAAATAATACAGCAATATGCTGTAGCTTCTACTTAAATGTTGGCAGGTTGAATGCTTGATCACAGGCGTTCTTATCAAGCTTTACCAAATCTGAATTCTGGTATTTGCGCTGATCCTAATGAAAGCCTACTTCTTCATGCAATTCTGACGCCTTATCATTCTCTTTAAAATTCAGCATCTACACAGTACATAGTCGGCATTCAAAGTGAAACTTAAGACTTTTAGAGGCCATATGTTTCCTAAAAACCTTGGATCATGAACTTTCTCATTTGTCTGAACCATGTTTTCATGGTTAGGCTAATGAGAATTCACTGTTAACTGCAATATTGTTTGGTAGGAGTTTGAAAGAAAGGGTAGACTAGTTGGACATTGAAGAAAATGGAGTAGCTACAACACTAGCCCAGTAAAACATTTCGAGAAAAAGGCAGGGTAGCTAGATAGAGGATTACTCTGATTTGGTTTGAGTTATCAGTATTTTCTAGATTGTCTTTTAACTCACTGAAGCTATCTTTGGCTGGGGGTAAAGGATCAGAGGAAGATATAACAGAGAAAGCTTATGGTACTAAGATAGTAATAAGTTTTCTTGATGTAAGTGATAGATGATTTTCATCCCTGGAGGAGATCCTCGTGAGGTAAAAATGACCTTTTCTTAAGGTCAACATTATTCCTGAATCTGCAGATGTAATCCTAAGCACAAGCATATTTCTTGAAAATGTTATTTGTTTTTAGATAATGGATTACTTGTTTTTGCACAATTGAATATTTTGGTTGATTTGCTGATTAGTTGGTCGTGATCAAATTGGGTACTTAATTTAGGTATTAAAAAACATGGCATGTGCCTTTTGTACCTTATTTGTTTCACCATTTACTTGTTTACCTACATGATATCTCTCTCTACCTGTAGGAGTTACTACAAGTGCACATTCGCTGGATGCAATGTTAGGAAGCACATCGAAAGAGCATCGTCAGACCCTAAGGCTGTCATAACAACCTATGAAGGAAAACATAACCATGAACCACCGGTTGGTAGGGGCAGCAACCAGAATGCAGGAGTGTCACAACAGAGAGGGCAGAACAGCATATCTAGTAATCAAGCTTCACTTTCGATAGCAGACTACAGCATCACTAACCAGAGGCCAATTGGGCTATTACAATTCAAGAGCGAACAATAGTAACTGCCATTTTGACTCTGTTCGGAACCTTGCTGTGTTATTTGGATGTTCTTTTGGAAAATATCAGGTGCCTGCAATTCGTACAGTCATATGGCATCAAAGGTTCATAAAGTTTGATAATTCAATGGTATCAGTTTGCAGTTTTTTACCCATAGATACCCAGGATAGCTGATACAGCACCATCCTTTCTAGTTTGTACATGTTCTTAAGTGGAAGCATGCAAAATGTAATACCAGGTGCTTATACATGTTTATGATGGTTTATAGATGGATCAATGGTATACATGTATATCTTAAGATTTTATTCCAACAAGATCTTGTATGTATTGTAATAAGATTGAAAAGAGAGGTGAATGTACAGATGTTTTTCAGTTAAGCTTTCTTGTTATAATTTGCAAAATTTATCAGAGCCACCCCAATGCCCAATTTTAGGCCAGTGTTAAGTCTGTTTCATATCTAGTCCAGTTTGCTATTTTACGTGTATATATTTTTCCCTTGAAGTATTACATATCCTTAGTCTTCTATTAGCACAAAAGCATATGGTTATATGCAGCTCTCCTGCATCTTCGAGAAAAATAAAAGCATATGGTTGACAACCATGGCCTGCTAAAATTTTCCAGTTCAGGTGATGCTATTTCTTGTCAACTCCCAGGTGCTGTAAATTCAGCCTGGGAAAAATATCTTAATTTCCCTTTATTTCTTTCTAGTAAATAGTAAAGAAAAATATATGAATTAATTAAATTAATTCAACTGGAGGTTGATAGTTTATTTGTTGGGGAAGAGTCGATCCTTCTCATTTCAGGATTGATCATCTTGAGTTCTCTGTTGAGAATGGAAATGAAATAATAAATAAGTCTTAAGCAAACTATCAATCGTTCATATTTGATTTCTATAGAAGAGTGAAATGCTTTATCGAAGGAAATAAGAAAAAAGAAACCCAGTGTCTAGCAATAAGTGATTCATGTGTACATGCATTAATGCTGTCTCAGATCAACTATTGGCAACCCTGCCCCACCACTAGATGAGGTACACTAGCTTTTTCTCAACTTTGGCACTTCCACTGTTTCTAGCCTAAAGGCAGTAACCCAAGGAAAAAATATTTAATCTATGTACCTCAGCATATTTGCAATCTGATCTCACGTATACTATTATCACTGTACAAAAATTTCATACACATCACTGTCAAGATCTGCCAGAATGTCATAATCTAATGTTACTGCATCTGCTCAGAATCTCAGGTACTATTATGTTAGTTGAGCATAAAACTTTTGAAGAAAAAGAAATCATTAGGTCACAACCTCCATGAATAGTTCCAGAGTGAAATTTGACAAGGACATTTGATCCTATGGTAAGCGGTGCCTTAACTTATTTTTTTGTTCTTCTTAGTTAGAGGCTTCCTGAACAACACTTGAAGCCAAAGTTATCTTTGGCTGAATGCTTCTGTCCTGACATGATAACATCACCTAAGTACGACTAATCATGTGTGATAGCATCTTTGAGTTTTTTTTTTTTTTGGCTTGGACATCTCCTACACCTTTGTGTGGAAATTGTATTATAATCCTTGCATTGTATCTTGTAAGTATACAGCATGATGCTTTTATGCTTGTGTCATGTACCCATTTTTAGATTCTACTACTACGATATTTGTTTGAACCCTCAGTTGAAGCGGAATCTGGCAGAACTAATCAATATGACTTAGCTTCTGGAATTATTCAGCTAGATCCACAAACTTTCTGATAGCCTCTAAATCGAACTTTTCGAAATGTCAATCGAACAGTGAGTTGTCTTAAACGTCTGAACAATGTTGGGCAGGCCATTTGGTGGTCCTGGATGACAGTTGATCTATTGCTTACATATCAAATGTTATTCTGCTAAGAAAACATGCACTTAGTACCTACATTACTCTTTGTTGAAAAATTACGTTATGTTCCAGTGACTGTTGCTACTGGTTTCGCTAAACGACGAATGCAGAGGAACTTTTTCTTACCATGGATGTCCTAGGAACCTTTTTCTCTGTGTACAATTGTTTCTTTTTTCCAGCAATCTGAATGCTAACAATATGAGGTCCTGGATCCTGGAAGCACCGTACTTTCCTCTGATGTTTCCAAACAAGCCAGTGCATTCTCACGCCAAAAAACGTACTAAAAGCCAAAGCTAAACACGATTACTCTAAGGTCAATGCAAAACATTTGTACTCAGTACTCATCTCCCATTGGGCCATACCAAAAGCCTATCTTTTTCATCCTCTCAATTATTATATAACCTAGTCCCCAGGTACTACACCTTTTTGTTATCCAATGGTGCCCAAAGTCCATGTCTCTTACTGGAACAAAGTAGTTGTAACATTGTGGCACTAGGAATCTGCACATATTCTCCCAGATCTGGATTGGATTGGAGCCTATGAATAAAGTTACACACAAGAAAGCTGGTACAAAATCATTGAGATTTTCACCACTTGCTCAAGCAGCACTCACTGACTTCTCCCCAAGCTGATCTGGACATGTCCATAGAACCACATGCATGTGTATAGTGGCATGCCCTCTTCTCCTGTGGCTTTGCTTTGGAATCAAGGAAAGATGCACTTGGAAATGGTGGGGCTCAGGATCTCAACAACTGACCCAAATTGCCGGGCAACTTTGGGTGGCATGTCAGGGTATGGATCTTATCCATCAGATGATGCAGATGCAGTCACTTGGAATTGGAGTAGAGAAAAAATTTGCGCGTATTAAATGCCCGAAACACACGGCATGGTTTAAGGATACTATGATCCTTCCTGTAAGTTATGGTGAAAAGCCTGCTAATCTGCAAACTGTCTCATACTTATATCCCTGTAAACATTGACCATTTATCTGAACAGCATCAGAATACAACAAGACAACACTTCAACATATATGGCAAATGTCATAGTAACCCACAGGCAAAGTTATGGGTTATTTATATGAAATTTTATAGACCCTTCTGCTGTAATTATTTACAAATGTCCCTCTTACCAATCTGATGGACCTGATGCTTGTCCTAACACTAATTAACTGCACCTATATGTCCCCAGAACCAGCAGTTAACCTTTATAAAGATCAAGAAAAAGGACAGAAGAGGAAACCAAAAATCAAGATCATCGCCATCATCAGATGTCCGACCTCTATGTTCTAGCAATTAAAATTGCAAGGGGGGAAAAAGCAATCAGACCCTCAAGTCCTCCTTGCCATCCAGCTCCAGCTCCAAGAGGTGGCAGGAATGGCTGGCCTTGCAGGTCTGGTAGACCATGCTGGTGATGACCGTGTCGAGGACACAGATCATGGCGTGGATGTAGGCGACGAGGAGCCCCTCGCAGAGCATCCCCGCGGTCACCTTGCCGGTGAGCGTGTACGGCCGCATCACCCTGAGCTGGAACAGAGCCTCGACGGCGGCGGCGGCGAGGCTGGCCGGCAGGGACGCCGCGACGGCGGTGGCGGCGTCGCCGGCGCGGAGCACCATCAGGAGCGCCTTAAGCATGGCGTGCGCGCCGCCGCGGCCCTCGGCGGCCGCGACCACCGTGGCGAGGTTGCACACCGCGGACGCGTTCGCCAGCGCCACCGAGTAGACGATCACGCCGGCCGCTGAGAGCGCGAGCACCGCCCTGCCGCTGCCGGAGCCGGAGGGAGCGCCGCCCAGCAGGTGCAGCGCCTCGGCGGCGTTGAACGCGGCGAGCAGCGCGGCGAAGACGGCGGCGTTGGCGAGCAGGAGCGCGAGGCAGTTGACGACCTGCGTCCGCGCCATCGCCGGGTACGACGATCGCACCAGCTCGCCGACGGCGGCGGCCGGCGGGTGCTCGCGCCGTCGCCGCCGCTGCTGCTGCTGCGGCGGCGGCGCCGAGCAGCAGCAATGCACGGCGCAGGCCTTGGCGAGGAGCAGGAACGAGAGAGAGAAGGGAAGCGCGGTGAGGAACGCGCAGGCGCGCTGGGAGAGGCGGTGGCTGAGGAGGAAGAGGAGCTGGGACGCCGGCGGGAACCCCGCGGCGACGAGGACGCGGCGGAGGCGGTGCGAGAGGGCGTGCGACGGCGCCAGCAGCGCCGGGTGGGAGCGCGAGAGCAGCGCGGCGGCGGAGAAGGGCAGCGCGAGGAGCGACGCCGCCGAGGACGCCGGGTGGTAGTGCCGGAAGAAGGCGTGCAGCGCCGTGCGCACGACCTTGCCGGCGCTGCCCATGGCCTTTGATCCTCCTCGTCTCACTCGTGCAGCTGCTTGCTTTCGATCTCGATCTTGATCTTGGCTTTGATCCTTATAAATGTGTGTGGGAGTGGTTCTTGTGGTGTTGGTGATTGGTAGTGCGGAGGGAGAGATTGGTTGATCGTTTGGTGCTATGTGGTGTTGGGTGGATGGATTTGAGGTTTTTGTTTTGAGAACTTGAGATGGATTTGGGACTGTGGGAGTGTGGCTGGATGGGGTTTGGAGTAGTAGTGTGTATGTGGGTGTGTGTGGTTTAAGTGTTTGAATGTTGTACCTCACATGTTAGGACTTGAGTGGGATTTGGTTTTATGGGAGGGGTTGGAGTTTTTTTTTTTAAACACGGTGGGGGTTTTGCTTTAGGTAGGGCACTAGAGATTAGAGAGTGAAAACTATTTCTCAGTAGGATAAGATGTGGTATTTGGCCTGAGTAGTGATAAGATGCGAATGGATGTGCACCCCCTTTCCTCGAAGGCGAATCCACCCGCTTGAGGATGGGTACCCATTTGCTACCATGGTGATCAAATGGGTTTAAAAACTCCTGAGCGTATTCACATAGACGAGAATGCTCTTCCACTAACCTCATGGAGGCATGTTAAGATGATATGAGAACTCTATGTACCTCACGTATAAGGTTTAAAATTCCATTTAACTTTCGAGATGACAACCCCTCTCCTAAAGTGGAAATGGAATTGGTAATAGCGGGATCTCCCTTGGTGTGGTGGGCCTGTTGCATCCCCTAGTCTCGAGATTCTATCATGGTTATTTCTTAGGAGAGATTTGGTTTTACGAGTGAGGATCGGATTTTCTTTAGGTAGAGACATAGAGTAGTACTTCCTCCATCTATATTTATAAGGCGTGGTATGACTTGACATGATCTTCCAAATAATATTTTGACCATTCATTTACCTGATATTATATTGATTATGGTTATAAACTTATAATTATTGTAGAGTATATTTGAATATGAATTGAACCATATAAAATTTGCATTATAAAAATAAAAATTAATAGTCAAATTATTGGTCAAAGATTGCAAAGTTTGAATCCTTATAAATAAAAATGGAGGGAGTAGTAGGGAGTGAAAGCTATTTTTTAATAAGATGCAGTATTACCTTAGAAATGTTGATGCGCCTCCTCCCTATGTGCCCTGGCATGGAATCCGACCCTTAGGAGATGTGTGTATGGGGCTCCGCTTGACACTCTGGTCTGCCTGGTTCCCCTACTCCCCATCCTCACTTCCCCATTCAGTTTCTGACCTCATCTGTGCCCAAAAAAAGGTAGCGCACTCGCACTCGCACCCTCAGTTCCTGCTTGAATTTAGTTTGGAAGAGAACAGAATGGCCTTTTGCTGTTCATTTTTCCCATTTCCTTGTTCGGCACCCTTATATTGTTTTCATTAGTTTAGTGACTCCGAGCCCATCTTCATTCATATTTATTGCAATTCATACCTAGATATGGCTTTTGGCCCTTCTGGATCGAGGATATGCAGTAGTACACATAAAATAAGTAATGCAGTACAAACATCATACACGCTCCAACCTTGTACGAAAAATAAGTGTTGACAAACCTCTATGATAAGCTCAGCAGAAAGAAAGAAAAAAAAAAGATACTCCCTCCGTATAGGAAAAGAAAGTCGTTTTGGACAAGGTTTGGATCAAACATTGGGAATATAAATCATGAATAACTTTTAAGTTGTTGAGTTTGGAAATGTGAAAGACATATAAATAGATTTGTCTTGAAAAATACTTTCATAAAAATATACATATATCACTTTTTGATAAATATTTTTATAAAAATAAGGAGTCAAAGTAATATTTTGGAGACCGTGTCGCTGTCCAAAACGACTTCCTTTTCCTATGTGGAGGGAGTAAGTACATACATTAAAAAAAAGAAGAGATAAGTGTTGGAGTGGTTTCCAAGCACAGCAACGACAGCAAATCAATGTATCGGTTAGCCGCGTCCTGTTTTCTGCTCCCAAGTTTGAGTAGTTCCTTGATCAGTGTAATTAGGTGCGTTTTCCCAACCCACTCAACCTCACTGATCAGTAGTCAGTAGGTAAATGATTTGATTTGATTGATGTACAAACAAATGAGAAAGCAAATATGTATAAACTTGAAAGAAACAACTCCAGCACGTACGCCTTGGAATTCACTGCAACCTGAAGCCATATTCGATCGGTTAATTTTGAAACGTACCACCCGTGTGTACAGCCAAAGGGCGTCAGTAGTTTTTGAGCTTCTTTCGTCGTTGGTGACGGTACAATCATCACTGGATTTTGTAGCCTCATAGCCTGCACATCCTCTTGCCCTAGTACGTCCGTACAGATTTGACGGGCTGTTCTTGCAAACGATCCTGAACAGCTCACTAGCAAATCACGTACACATGCATGCAGGTGCACCTTTAGATACGGCCCGGAAAAATGTACGTCCGTGCGTCGTTCTAAACTTGACAAAGAGTTTCTTTTTTTCTGAATGTGGTGCATCCGTACGAGAACAGGTAGGAGGAGGGTGTTTCGTTAATTTGTAATCAAACCAAGCATGTGAAAATTCAAGTTAAACAAACTTTGAATTCAAGTGACAAAGGTGGCATTTGCACATGCCTTTAAAAAAGTGGAGTGGATTCACACAAACTGTCTCAGTCGGACATGCCTTTGCCAACAGAATGAATACAAAAAAAATACTGTCTGCCATTTGCACTTCGAGGAAACGCCAGTCCGTCTCGGCAGCCACTCGCTATCAAAAGGTTCCACCAACTTTATTCAGCCCCTACGCGACCGCAATTGACCGACATTAGCTCTGATCGCCGACACACTAATCAGTTATTAGTGCGATAAAAAAAGGGGCCATTCCGGTCCATCACATGATCACTTTTGTAGCAGCTCACATCTCACCATCAGACCACATTGCATGATCCAATGGGGGCACAATTATCCTTCCAATCTAAGCCATCATTACCGCAAAATAGATGGCTAGGTCATATCAGGCCACTGAGGTGGCGGCCAGCACTGGTACATTACGTTCTCCGAGTCACTATTCTAACAATGTTTTTCTTCCGGAATGGTCAAAATGAAACAACAATTACACAGACGTTTGCCAATGATACAAATAACAGGCAGAAAAAAAGAACAGCATACGAAAGAATTGCTGGGTAAGTTACTTGAACGCACGAACCTTGGGAAAGTAGAACGACAGGCCCCTGCACTTTTTGTAGCGACACCATGGATTCTGTTGCAAACCACAGACAGGAGCATGTGAAGCAGCTCACCTGTTCAAGGGCGTGCTGTAACCCTCCATGGGAAGCCCGGGTTGCCATCCATTTACAGGTTTAAAACAGAGTGAACAGGGAGGTCCCTGCGCAAAATTGTCAAAGACATCAACCAACTTCAGAATGCGACACCGCTGGTTGGCGTCAAACGGAAGGAAGGCATTCTTCCCCCTGGTCTTGAGCTGAATGAGGGGGCTTCTGAAGAGAAATCTTTAATATTCCATTCTCTTCTGCCAAATGATAGACTAGTGAGGCTAGTTCAGTGGTGCAATAATTGGTAAGGCAAAGACAAGGGATCATATAGATCCATATTGTAGACCCTGGTCATCATAGACCGGTGTTTGGCTTTAAGCTGTCACCTAAGGCAGACCAAGAGGCATTTAACAAAGGATTACCGTGATGATCCATCACTCAGGTCTACGATGGTAGGTGAATAGGATATAAACATGAATGATCAAGGACAATGAGTAAGGAAGAGCTAGCACACCATTAATGGCACATTAGATGACATGGGTCGTCAGGGAACACATTTGCCTTTCTTAAACCAGCATTGAGAGACCCATTAAACCAGGTTTAGCAAAATGGACCCATACAACAGCCACAACTAGTACAAAACAAAACAGAGCGATCTGCAAAAATGCTGTCACTTCGGGAAGTGGGGGTTCAGCAGCCCAGAGATTTCGAGAAACCCAACACGATCACGGCCTCCAAATATCTTCTTCAGTTTGTCGTCACAGACTATAATCTTCTTGTTATCTGGATCCTGGTTGCAGGGGAAAAAGAATAAATCAATTGTTTGGCCAGAAAAGTCAGTGCAACAGCATTGAGACATTAACTGCTACAAGAAAGATGCACCGAAGAATGATTGAACTATGAGGGCCATAGACCTGACAACACATGCACAAAACAAAACTAAGCTGTCAATTATCTTAGTGGTTGTGCTATGGCATAATGCAGTAAATTGTCTAAATTTGGATCCACAGAGGTTATTTATTCCAATTGCCCAAGAAACACGAATTTTCTTGGGGGAAATCATGTACAGAATAGAATGTCCACTGATTTCCTGGTTAGGCATGACAATGAAAGCATGCT
Organism: Setaria italica; assembly: GCF_000263155.2. NCBI lineage: Eukaryota > Viridiplantae > Streptophyta > Magnoliopsida > Poales > Poaceae > Setaria > Setaria italica. The sequence continues at coordinate 45,527,625 of NC_028452.1, read as the reverse complement.
GTGTTTGTGGCCCATATAGAAAGGTAATCTGTGATTGTAGGCATGCCACAACATTTGGCTTCACTAATCTTTATTGATTGTTTCTACTTATTATAGAAATAGCACAAGTCCAGTCTTATAATCTGAATGCATACTGGAGATTATCCACATAACCCTACAGTGTATGACCTAACCCTCTGCCTCCGCCATATTAGACAACTCAATCTAATTAATTCATCATGTGAAACAGACCCTTGGATAACTTCTAAACAAATACGGGGATACAGACCAGCTAACCTTGATTAAGGATCCAAGCCTAAGATAATACTTTGGATGACTTTGTGCTTAAAAAAAAAGAGGAGTACAAAGACATAGTGAAATGCTATGGAATCATTGGCAGTATGGGTTTAGGGAAATCACAATGTGGTCCATGGTGACAGGCATAGTAATTACACCCTCCTGTCCTACAAACTATAGTGTCCACTGCCCACCACAGATGGCATGCCTCCTCCTAGCTATCATTCCAAAGTCTACCAGAGAAAACAAGCATTGAAACCAGGTAAGAAGTTTTGCCATGGCATCACTGCAATTATAAAGTCCATGGATTTTTAGAGCCCCACCATTAAGAAACTAAACAAACAGAATAGTGGTTAGTTAATAGCAGCAAAAGAACATGTACCTCTTCACCAACAAACAATGTTCCTATGCTAGGTAACTCCCACATAGCTGCTGTAAGTTTTGGCACATTTTAACAATCAATCATGACAAAATTGATTCCCATATTCACCCCTCAAATTTCCAACAATAGCCTTCCTCGCTCCCACCAAAAAAACAGAGAACAGATTTTACAGTTCCAACCACAAATGACATCATTGAACTTTATCCTCGCTCGTATCACTCAAAAATGGAGAATACCAAACAGCCCAATCAAACAACATATTCGCCAGCCTCAAATTACTTCAACTACCGATTCAATCAGTTCATAAAAAATTGACACAATGTAGCCACAAAATCTAATATCCAAAAAAGCTTAATTTCATTAGCAAACCGTCACGGAGCAGGGATAATCAACGAGGGATGGGGATTGAACCTGGAGGTTGTTGCCCTTGATGTGCGCCCAGACGAGTTTGATGGCCTCAGTCCGTGGCAGCTCCGCGGCGCCGCCGACGAACTCCCGCAGCTCGGGCGAGATCGGCTTCGGCTTGGTGATCCCGCTCGCCGGCCTCTTCCTCCCCGCCCCCGCCCCCTTCCCCTTGGCTTTCCCGACCCCCTCGGCCGTCGCCTCCGCCCGCACCGCCACGGCCCCCCTCGCGACCGGCGGCGCGCCCCGCATCCGCACCGAAACCGCCAGCGGAGCCCGCCGCAGCGCGGCGGGGCACGCGAGGAGCTCGCCGGAGCGGATGGCCGCCGTCGACGACATCGCCGGAGCGCTAGGGTTTATCCGTGTCGTTTTTGGGGATAAGGTTTCCCGGTGGCGAGGTGGCCGTGGGCGAGCGAGGCTGCTGGCTAGTAGGCCGGCCGGGCACGTCTTGGCCGTCCGATGGAGGGAGCGGCGGATCGGACGGCTGAGATCGCCTCGAGCGCGCGCTTTTGAAATACTTATCCGCTCGCTTTTCAACGTGGGAGAGAACGTAACGGGTTGGAATGGGTCAGCTGGGAAACTATCAAACATTTGTCACTGAATTATGGGCCCAACATGTTGGGTCCAGCGGTTGGTCCCACTTGTCAGTGGGTGGGCTTTTTAGGAATTCAGATGGTGGTTTTGCTATGGGCCTACGTAGTGTGGCGCCAGGAAAAAGGTAGTCTCAGCCCGAAGTGATGGGAAAGCCCATGTGAAAGATCAATACGGCCCGGCCCGTTGTGTCGCTGACGTCAGCTCGTCTTCACCACCAGAGTGAAGCGCTGGGTCCGGGTTCGCCTTTCCCCTGGCTTTCCCATCTCTCATCCATCCGCGCGGGGGGCGAGGAGGGGGAGGGAGCGAGCCATGGTGGTCAGCACGTTCACTGGCCCCGGGATTGGGATCGGTGAGCGGACCAGACACCCCATCCTTTCAGGCGTCGAATATCAGATCTTGCGGTTGCTTTGATTCTCGCTCCTTGTTGATTCGTTCTCTTTCCGTCCGATTCGGTGCAGGTTTCGGCGTCGGCTGCGGGTTCGGCGTCGGGTGGGGATTCGGAGGTGAGAGCCTGCTCTTCCGTCGCGTGGCTGATTGCGTTTTTCCTTTTTGCTGGGTGACGATTAGACTGTTATTCTTTTTCTGAAGTCGTAGGAGTTGGGGTGAGAATTAAAAATCTTAACTTTAGAATTGTATTCGCGAGGTCCTTGTTTGGGGTTCTACGTTCTGGTTGTCGTTGTATCTTAGATTTACTTGGCGCCATTTCAGTTGTAGAAAACTATAAATGGCTAGTATCAAATTATGGACTGGATTGGAGTTTCTTTAGTTCATTCTGAACCCATGAGGAACCTAATTTAGCGATGGCTTCTTTCTGCTGTGATGACTGGCAGAATGGCGTTTGATTCATGGTGGTACACGCCACATGTTTACTGTCTGTTTGTCTCTAACTAGTTACAAAAGGGATTACAGACTTCCTGATGGCATAACTAACATTGTGCGCACGATTTGTTTCGGGACACTTGCACTTGTGTTTACCTTACTTACAGTGGTTGCAAAGTAATCTAGAACCAATTCACTAGACAAACATGCTCTTACTAAATTACATTGACCCACATCTTAACTTTGCTTTTGCGAGTATTCTGCTATAGTTGTTTATGAACATAGGATACCTATCACACCGTGGAAACTGTTCCTTGTAGTTAATGTAAGTGACGTTTTGGACATTGACTCCAGAACCACAACTTTGACTACTACTTTTTATTACAAAATACTTATATAACAAAAATATACTTTTATGGAACTACATTTCAGACAAATCTGATCATGTCATTTTCAAATATCATAATTGGATATATAAAAAAGTAACATGGAACCAACATTTAGAATGGGTTGACTTAAGCAACTCAAAATGTCGTTTATTTGTAACTGGAGGGACTGGTATTCAATGATAATGCCCATTCATTATCAAGAAATGACATGCTTTTGGTTTGCTTTTCTACCGCAGGAATGCCTCTTAACATGTTCGGCTTGGGCATCGGTACTACTTCTAGTCTTTTTAATTACTATATTATTCTACATCACTTATATTTACTTTAAAGTGGATTAAAATTTATCTTGCTAAATTAGGTGGGGGCTGCGGAGTTGGTCTTGGGCTAGGATGGGGCTTTGGCAATGCTTATGGTTGTCAGTATCGATCTTCAAGAGTCCAGTTCCAGGGCATTGAATTTCAGAAGAAGGCAGAAGGAGATGAAGCATCAAAAGTTGTTCCACCGGAGATTGCTGAAAAGTCTCGTCCTTGTGGCTAGTATACCCGCCACCATATAATTTGCACAGCTATGTTCTATGTGTCCTCTGAATTGCAGTTTAATTAGATACCTGTGTGTTCTTTGGTAGCAATGTTATGCTACACTCATTTTCATTTCTGTTGTAACCAGAATGATGTTAATGGATGGAAATTAAACTAGGAAGGAATGACCCTAGTACTAGGACTACATGCTATTCATTTCCTTTTCATGGTCAAATTGCTTTTGTGAGTTGCTCTAATTTTATGTTTATGTTATACAGCTATCATCTCTAGACATGCTCTGAAGTTTGAATATAGGCATAATCTTATTGAATATAAGTTTTCTTAAAGCATTAGCATTATGACCTTCTATGCTTGCTTCTCCTTTAGCGTTATGATATACAAGGCTTAAATTGTCTTTTTAGGACAATCAGTAGGACAGGCTTAAAAATGGTAAAAATACTGCTACTCCAGAATGTTCCAAATGTACAGTTAAAGGCAGGTTTTATTTAGGTAGAACCAACAGAAGGTTAGAAAGAAAAAAAGAAAGGTGAATATTGTTCGTGATCTGTTGGTGGATGCGGTGACTGCACGCTGGAACCGTAGCAACTGGTAAGTAGTATTTCATAGCATCCATGGACCTGGCTTGATGGTGATGGGCACTCCTGTGTCTTTTTCCTCCCTGGAACACAGAGCTGCCTTTTTGTGATTCTTCCAGTGCAAAGTGTCACACATTTAAACAAATGGATGGTCAAGGAAAGCAGCATCGTTCTTGGGTGTGGTAGAGCTAGCTGACTCTGCCTCTCCAGTCCTGAACCAGTATGACTGCCGGAACGAAGCTGCACCACTGGGGACATCCTCCATGACCCATTCAAAGCCCTTGGGGTAGTATATCCCTGTCCTTGGGTGTGGCACCCACAATGATGTTTCTGCTGACTTCACTTCTGCAGGCTCCAGTCGCCTCACAAGGTTAGTGCTTTGCTTGTTCTTAATTCCCCTGCATATAGCAATTTAAGCAGTTACTTCAAAGAGATGAAATGATGCTGCATGTTGCTATTCAAGTCTTTTCAGTATAATATGAGATGTATAATCGATGTTCAGCCATGCTTCAAGAGCAACAAGCTGGAAGGAACCAGAATGAACATCTGTTTGTTTATCGTTGCAGGTTCAGAGTGGATGACTAGTTACCGGAGGAGAGCTGTCGATTTCGCAAGTGCATGGCGGCCCATTGGCACAGGCTGCAGAGGTTACCTAGATGCGGTGGTGGTTATCCTTTGTAGCAACCAGCTGATGGCAATTCCTCCTTGTTTGGTACCTCCCTCATCCTCAACCCAGGTATTTATACACTAGCTGTAGCCTTAGCAGACGCAATGCCACCAGCCCACCACCAATCCACCATGGTCCTGGCAATGAAATATACACCGTACATTCATTGGATAATGGAAATCTGGACACGCTTAGCATACAGTAAAGTTAACTAGGAGTGGGATTTATTGCTGGTCTGCGGGATTAGAAACGATTTTGTTCGCTGTCGCTAGCTTACGATTGGCCAACTAAAATGATGGTTTTGAGCCTCTGATTGGACCCCTCTGGACAAAAAACCATTGGAATTGATGCTCCCAGAATCTGAAGTCAATTGTCATGGTAAGTGCAGTCTTGGACTGTACTGTTGCTACTTTGTAGAATCGTGCGACAGCACCATCGATGCTGTAGCTAGCATTATTAGCAAAGAGGATCCTTGGCTTTAAGAACAAAAGATGGGAACATGACAACCAGTAGAAAGCTATTACTGAAATTCCTTGGTGACATTGCTATAGTTAACTGCAAATAATTTTTGTTATAAAATTGTTCCGGATTTCATATGAACAAGATTGACATGTGGACCAAATTATAGGTGAACTCGGTGGAAATCCATCTGCAATTGATTTCTTATTAAGATTTTGAGCTACTGGAGGGCTGTCTTCAAATTTCCGCACATAGTACATATAACTCGATCCATCATCCACATACATTCTATCTGATTTGATCTGATCAGCACCATCAACAACCGGTTTCTTCTGCACAATAATGGAGAGCATGGGATCCGATTCTCCCCTTCCAGTGTATAGCTGTGGCTCAAAACTAAAGACAAAGCATTTTTTCGCTTCTTGTCACTTCATGCTGCTATTTTCCCAGACCCTCCAGATTTGACAGTGCAGCCATAGGAAGCAAGCACGGCACTACGATTTGTTAGAAAAAGCATGAATAGGAGTTGTACTAGGACGCGTCTGAGAGTGGAATAAAGCTCCCGATTTTGTTCTCATCGCCTTCGATTCCTCTGTTCGATCCGTTGCTTTCATTGGAAGGGCAGGAAATGTTCCGTGCTGGTTGATTATGTTGCTACACACATGAAGAGAAGCGTGTGGACGCATGTTTTTGGCGATTCCTTATCCAGAAGAAATTATGAAGGGGGCTGTCTGCTTGACAAGAAATCTTGATCAAGTCGTAGATTATGGACGCATGTTTTTGGCGATTCCTTATCCAGAAGAAATTATGATGGGGGCTGTCTGCTTGATCAAGATATTTTGCTTATTACTCCCTCTGACCGTTAGAACAGTTTCCAGTACACAATGAACTAAATTTGTGTGGGCACTGGGAACAAACTATGACTATAGTCGTATAGAAATCTTTTGATGCCAAATTCGCTAATACCACTTTTAAAGTGAAATATCTTAAATAGTGTAATTGATCGCATTTCTAATTAAATCGGCAACTACTTGTAGATGGATGGGAAATGAAATGTTCTGTGTATTTTACAGGTTTGCTTCCTCGTTATCCAACACGCAACTATTTATTCTGTTTGTTTTCAAGTCATATTGATACTTTGATGTGTCTTGCTGCCTCTGCCAATGGAGCCTAGATGTCTGTTTGCTAGTAAGCACAAGACTGTTAATGTCAATCTTAGTATGAAAATCGCCATGGTTTTGAACATGTCGAATTTGAACTTTGGTCAAAGTGTAATAGATAAGTTGGATTTACTTTTGTTTGTTTGTTTGTTTGTTTGGAATGCATGGACTGATTGATGGTTTTGAACATGGGCGGTTAATGCCACTGCTAGGGTGAAAAATGCCATGGTTCTAAATGTAATATCTTATCCTTTTGAGATGGTATTATTGCCTATTTATTCATCTATGTCAGTTACAGATGGACTCCAAATGAAACCAATCGCAGCAGAGCTTACCAGGATCTGATATCTGGCAGCACAAGTCTGCAACCTTGCAGGTAGTACTACGGTACGTTTGGCACGGTCTCAGTTACTACTAGTTTCCAATTGAAACTAAGGAACAATCCTGCCTTTCTCGGACTTAGAGGTTAGAGCAAGATAGTAGTAATTTTTAACCTCACAGCACAGGAATCTTTGGGCCATCGATCGTGACGTTAGAGAGTATAGAGATGCTAAAGCTACAATGGGCTTCCATGACAGAGCAACATTGTGAAAGCACAGGGATGAAGATGTAATCTGAACTTTAGGCCCAGCAATAGAATAAAATCCATTGGGCTGGGCCAATCGCTTGGCTGATACCTCAGTCAGACGCACTGATAAAAATTTGGGTCGTGTACCTGAAATTTTGGTACTGTTCACCGAAAGGCTAATTTTTTTATCCGAATTTCGGTGATTTCGACGAGGACAAAAACAAGGTGAAAATGAAATTGAGGACCCTGCCAGACACTCACTAGTACATGATTGGGCTCTCTCCCTGAAAAATGGACACTACAACATGCACGTCTCGGGGCTTCCTCTCTTTCAGACACGTCCTGTTCATACCTTTCAGAGAAGGATAAAGCAAGGACCCCCCCCCCCCCCCAAAAAAAAAAAAAAGAAGAAGAAGAAGGGGGTAACAAAGAATAGAGCATGCACGTCCTGTTCATATCCTTTAGACGGCAGGTCATTTTCATGAACAGGATACTACAACATGTCGCGGCGGTGGACGTATGCACCAACCCGCAACCACCTTTGTCATACTCCAAACTGTGTTTTCTGCTTGGAAACATTTACATGTATTTTGGAGCATTTTTATTAAAACACCGGTCTCAGTTTAGTAAAAGCAGAAGGCCACATGAGGGGCTTATGGAATCGTGTTCATGTGAAGCTAGCGCCATCTTTAGCAGGAAGGGGCTTCTGGCATAGTGGCATGGCATTACCTTGAAGAAAGATGAACCATTTGAACAGAACCACCCCGCCACCCCCGGCTGGCATCTACTATACACAGGCTGGAAAATCAGGAACACACTAAGGAAACAGATGCATATATCTCAGCATTAGGAACAACAAGCAAACAAGAATCCAACTCCTACAATGTATTCTTATTTTTGTGAGGGATTTAACATATATTACTATAGAGAAATTAATTACAAATTTGGAATGAGCTTGATTGATGTGTGCAAAATCAAGGTTCTGGTGTCTGAGATTTAACCTAGCGTCTCGTTTTTTTTTAAAGAGAGATTTAACCTAGCGTCACTTCTAAGTTGTACACTTTCACATTGTATATGCATGACAGCATGAGACGTCAGGCAGAGCTGGCAACCTCACTTCTGACTAAAAATAGGAATGGTCTCTATTTCTAGTTTTTGTCAGAAAAGGTAAAGGCGGCACGAGCTAACCCCTTGTTCACTTTACTCCCAACTCCCAACTTTGGCACTATGCAAAAAGAAGATTCCCCATCACATCAAACTTGCGGTACATGTATGGAGTACTAAATGTAGATGAAATTAAAAACTAATTGCACAGTTTTGTTGTACTTTGCGAGATGAATCTTTTGAGCCTAATTAGTCAATGTTTGGACAATAATTCACAAATACAAACGAAACGCTACAGTGTTGCTACAGTAATTTGGCACCTCCCAAATTCCTCAAGTAAACAAGGGCTAAATAGAAAGGGGTGCGGGTGTCTTTTTTTGCAGATCACCAGAATTAGTCTAAAGTCTAAACTAGCATTCCTGACCATGAGTTCCATGCAGAGATTACATGATCGCTGATAGAGAATTAACACTGGGTAGCTAGTGGCCTGATAATGGCAGAAATAATACACAAAAGCCAAAAGTGTACGTAGCTAGAAGACATAGGGTTAGGCTAGTGGAAAAGGAGACTAATTATATTGCAATTTGATTGCAAGTTAATAAGACACACTGCAAATTGTTTCCAAGACAAAGTAGGTCCCAACGAGATATGCATCATTATCTTGTTCTCTAATGGATCTTTGTTTATACATCGATTATTGGGGGGACAGTGATGTCTTGGGGAGGAAGTGCTATTAGGTAGGGAGTCTATCAGCGCCATGTCTGCAAAGATCCCGTGTAGATTCAGAAGCTATTTTTCTGGATACTGAATACCATGGAAAATCTATGACATAGATCCCAGGCATCAATAGATGGGGTAGCTGAGCCACTGGCAATTTCCATAATGGGTTTTAGCTAAGCAGCGGCATACAATTTAAGTTCCCGGAATGCATGAGAAACGTAACCTATTCAAATATAACGTACTGTTGTCAAATAACATGTCTATTTTAATTTGAAAGCATATGTATGCAGTTTGAAGCATGATGTATGTTACTACTTACTGTTGACTGAATAAAATAAAATGCGTAGTGCTTCAACTTTGTGTGCATTCGGAAAACTTACAACACAAATATACTGGTCTAACAAGTCAAAACTCTACTCTCTCTGAACTGATCGTATGCAGTTGAACACTGGTTGCTTGGAAAATGTAGTTCCACATGTACACGTGGTTGCTTAGTCATTATCCACATAACCTATAGTATTCGTAACTCCTTTGTCAAACTTTTGGCGTCAACGTATTTGAGTACCCTAAAGAGGTTTCAGCGCAACGCTAATTTGTTCAAGATAATAGCCTAGGTCTTATAGTAACCTGTCTTTTATTTGCAACTTGGGATGATAGATGTAGTTGGGATATCTCTATGACTCAATGTAGGTGCTGATCACCTGGACTAGTGGTGTCTGATCACCTGGACATCATGGACTAAATATGCAAAATACAGGTAAGACTTGCACAAGTGCACAACAAAGTATAGGACTCCGGGTAATGTGATATTATATTAAATTGCATGTGTACTTCAAGGCAGTTAATTGTTAATACCTATCTTCTGCTAAATAATCCATCCAATTCACATTTTATCCAAACCAAATTAATAGATGACCTTTGGGTACTTCAAGGCAGTAAATTGTACTAGTTGCACGTCTCATGCAATGATGCAATAAACTAGCTTCATTTTATATGTTGATCTCTTAAACACAGCACCTATCATCATGTTATACTTTGTTCGAGCACTTCTTTTTTTTTTACTGAACTTGATCGACCACTTGAGCACCTGCTTGACTCTCTTGAAACAGATAGTTGTCGTCGGGGGCGCTATAGTCATATATGACTTTATTCAAGGAAAACATTGGTATTAACTTATTTCTGTTTCTTGAATGCCTCCTCAACAGATCAAAATCCAGCAGCAGCTAGGGCATAAAAAAAATGTAATCCTTTAATTTAATTTCTCCGAGGTATTAAAATCCTGCTTGACTTCCACTAGTCAAAATGTAATCCTTTTTCCGAGCCATTAAATTCATTTTAGAAATCAATACCCTAGTCGAATCATCCTGAGCTTTTTTACGGTGCACAATACTACTACTTAGTGATATATAGTATAGAGAAAATCTAAGCATCTATTATTATAGGTAATTTAGTAATTATTACATTATAAAAAGTAAGATTCTAAATGAAATGATCTTGTATATAAATCGACGCAGCAAGCACTGTACTTTGCTGCCGCACGTTCTTCTCCAATCAGCAGTGCACTTGTCGCCTTGACCCTTCGAGTAGAGTCGCGATAGCCATGCATGGACGCCGACGGGCTCCATGCAACCACCACCATGTCTTCCTCTTCCTCCATTACTAGCACACAACGACAATCCAAGAAGAAGCCCAAGCCCAAGCACGTGAAGAGCCACAAGGCGGCCGCCGCTGCGGCGGGCGACCATTGCCAAGCACGGGAACGGGAAGCCACGGATGGCGCCATGATGTGCGCGGAGGATGAGGAGAGGAACAGCGGCGGCGCGTCCTCCGGCGAGCACGCAGCGTCAGCGAGCTGCCGCAGCCGGAAGAGAGGGGCCGCCGGCAGGCACCCGTCGTACTGCGGCGTGCGGCGGCGCAAGTGGGGCGTGTGGGTGTCGGAGATCCGGGAGCCGCGCAAGGCATCGCGCATCTGGCTCGGCACTTTCCCGACCGCCGAGATGGCCGCGCGCGCGCACGACGTCGCGGCGCTCGCAGTCAGGGGCCGCGCCGCGCGCCTCAACTTCCCGCAGCTCGCCCACCAGCTCCCCCGCCCGGCGTCCGCTTCACCGGCAGACATCCAGGCCGCCGCCGCCATGGCCGCCGCGGCCGGCGGCGTCGACGCTGCTGCTCTCGTCGGCGAGTGCGAGGACGACGTGGTGTCGCCCTCTGCTGCCGAGACGTCGTCGCCGCCGTCGTCATCGTCTAGCTCCTCCTGTGCAGCTGCGGGGCCGCCGGCGGGCAGCAGAGACGACGACGACAACGCGATGACGGCAGCGCTGTTCGACCTGCCCGACGACCTTCTGCTGGACCTGAGGGACGGTCTCTGGTCGTCGGAGTATTTCTGGGCCGCAGCTCCGGTGGCGGCCGGCCTGGAGTACCACGACGGCGAGGAGGATGTTCACGGCTTGTATAGTGAGCCGCTCCTGTGGGCGGCAGACCAGTGACGACGACTGATGCGCACTCCATGTCTACACGTGCTTTTTTACTTGCTCGAGTACTGTAATAGCCGTCACTTGCGCAGCTACGAAAACGCAATGCAATCGGTGTGCCTTCGCATGCATCCTTTTGTTTATCACGTCAATTATCCGTTTTAGTTTTATGGTAAGCATTGACTAAATTTATAAGAACCATGAACCGAGCAGGCCTGGGAGCAGCAGACAGTATACTACTAGCCATTGCCATGATCTCCGTGCTTCCAGTAACCGCACATTCAGCTTACGTCTGCTCAGACAGCAAAAAGGCAAAGCCAGCTTCGAATTGGACTGCAGAGCACAGGCCTTATACTATTGGCAGCTGGATGGGCTCCAAGGGTAAAATTGTACTTCATGAAACAAAGCATATAGTGTTGTTACACTTAGAAGCGGGCCGGCGTCTACGTAGACACAAGCTGGTAAAGCAAGTGTACAGGGAAAAGAAATGAAAAGGATGCTCAACGACAGCACATGCACCATCAGCTTCTCAGAAACGAAACCAAACAACGAATTTGATTTGATTCATATATGGGCTAATAAATTGAATGACGAGTATATAGTACTCCTTTGATCTTGCAACAATTTGATCCCGCTTTATATATTGATAATAAGGGAGTATTTGGCAGCACTCCACTCCACGAAAATTAGCTCCACTCCACCAACTTAAAAAAAACTCGTAGCCAAACACGTTTAGCTCCACCAACTTCAGCTCCAGAAAAAAGGTGAAGCTAGGTGTCAAATCCACGTTTTTGTGAAGTACCTCAAGGGGTGCTCCAAAAACTCCAATTTCAGACCCTCATGAAGTTCTCATTATCCTATCGCCCCCCTTGTCCCGTCGTCCCGCTCATCCTGTCGCCCCCCTTGTCCTGTCGTCCCGCTCATCCTGTCGCCCCCCACCTCTCGCGAAACCTAGTAGTGGTGCTGGTCGCCTGGACCGCTGCCGGTCGAGTCCCCCGCGAAATGGATGGCGATGGCGACCCTCTGCCACCGCCAGCTAAACCCTAGCCCCGTGGGCGGCGCCATGTCGGCCGCAACTGCCACCGCCTTGGCAGCCATTGTTAGAATAATTGGGCAAGCCCAATTATTTAATTAATCAAATAAATCCCAAGATCCATTAGTGGTGGTAGTTACAAAAAAGAATAAAACCAACTTGGATGTTAAGAGGATCCCTAACCAACTTATATGGTGAAGCTGTGCTGCACCTGTTGAGAAGTTGACAGAGGGATAGCAGGATGCCACACGCACGCGCGCTCGCTCGTTGAGCCATGCCGAGGCGACGTGATGTATGGGCTTGGTCAGATTTTGCAGTTTTTTGTCAACTGACATTTTCATTTGCTGCATTAACCTGGGCATTCAAAGTGCCGTGCCGAGGCGCGGTGACGTGATGTCTGGGCTTGGTCAGGTTTTGCAGTTTTTTTGTCACAATTGATGACTAGTAAGTTACTTGACATTTTCATTTGCTGCATTAACCCGGGCATCCAAAGGTCTTCTGCTGCCTATAAGAGAGAGGCTGCCTCTCATTCTTTCGTGTGCGAAAAACACTTAACACTAGAGCTTTTGTTCACTGCTGTGTTGCGATTTTGTCATCTCCGTTCTGGCGATCCGTGTGCATGAACTTTGCCGGAAGAGCAGACCTCCAAAGCTGCGCTCTTCACCAAACTCTGCACCCGAGGAGTAGAAGGGCGATCAAGTTTTTAGGAAGCGCGTCTGCTCACTTTTCGTCTACAACTACTTCCTGGTGACGCATCTGCACTACCTCAGCTCTACATTGCGTCAACTCTCGAACGGCTACATCAAACAGGCTCGACTATCAATGTCGGGTAACGGCGCATTCGGTTCTTTTGGAACTGGCCCCGCCTCTGGGTATTTCCTTTTGAACTTTCTCATTCGATTCTTATATTTCACAATACCTATTGTATGCTTTATGTTCATTGCAAATACAATGAATCATATTCCTATTTATACTATCTTAACTGTCATGTTTTATTCTATATTTCGAATTAAAATGAACCGTAAAATACCTCTGATTTCATATTTCGAATTAAAATGAACTGTAAAATGCCTCTGATTCCAACAGCCATGACCGCGGGCTCGGCCTCCATGGCCGCTGCGCAGTCCCCGGAGCCGCGCGACAACCTGTCGCTCGCGGACGTGTTGAGCATCTCCGTCTTCATGGCCGTCTTCTTCCCCCTCTTCGTTGTGCTCCTCGCCTTCGCCTGCCTCCACCTGTTACGACGACAACCGCCCCGCACCGTCCGAAGCGAGGCTGATGTCGCTCTTTGCGCCGGGCACCGGGTGGAAGGCCGACGGCGACGACAGGTCCGGCAGGGGAGATGCCACGGGGCGTCGTCTTTCCGCCGCCGCGAGAACTCATCGCGTGGAGCAGTAGCAGAAGAGAAGAGAAGCGTCTGATCGCCAGCAAAGACGGAGAGAGAAGCCTTAAGCCAGGTTCAGCGCCGACAGGTGATTCTGTTCCAAAATTCTGATGATTCCATCAGTCGATTCTGTTCCAAAGTTCTGATGATTCCATCAGTCTGTTTCAGTAGCGATGCTTCTTCCAAGATTGAATAGTTTTTCCATGTATCTGAACTTTCCTATCCATTCTGTTATCATGCCGTCAAAATTGTTGGAATCTAGTCCCAGGCCAGTAAGGCCTTGAAGGTTCCCTATGCTAGAAGGAACAGAACCTGAGAGTTCATTCTGACCCAAGAGGAGGTACTGAAGTTGGGATGTCAGATTTCCCACAGAACTTGGTAGCTGTCCATTGAGCTGATTTTGAAACAGTGCTAGCACATTCAGGGAGCTGCAGTTTGTCAAGGAATCCATGAACATCCAGCTCTGTTTGCCATTTGCTTCAATCGATCTGATTGAATTCAAGGTTCAGCCACGAGAGTTTTCCTAGAACTCCAAGAATTATCGGCACATGACCTACGAAATAATTTGACGAAAAATTGATGTCCACAAGGCGCGAAGCATTGGACAACGAAGGAGGGATCACTCCACCAATTTGGTTGTAGTCCAGGTAAAGCCTTTGCAAATTGTGAAGAGTGGTGCCAAGATCAGTTGGCAAGTATGGCATGCTCAGGTAATTGCTTTCCAGGGATATGATTTCCAGGGAAGAGAGATTGAAGATGCTCTGTGGAATTGGGCCTGAAAGCTTGTTTCTACCAAGGGCTAACAATGTCAACCGATGCAGCCACTTCAGTTTCTCGGGTATCCTCCCCTCGAGTTGATTCTCTGTGGTTATAAGCTCACTCAACGTAGAGATGTTTCCGAGTGAAGATGGGATTCCTCCAGTGAGGTTGTTCTGAGACAGGTCTAGACTGGCAAGCTCTGACAATGATGCAATTTCAACCGGAATTTCTCCTACCAGTTGATTGCTGGACAGGTCCACGGCCCTCAGGCTTGTGCAGTTGGTGAGTTCATTTGGAATTCTTCCTTGCAATGAGTTGTTCCCCAAGACCAGGAACTTGAGCTGGTTCAGATGACCCAAGCTAGGATGTAGTGCTCCGGAGAATCCATTTTGCGACAAGTTGAGCATTGCAAGGAATGTCAGGTTCCCGAGAGAGGGTGAGATGTGGCCAATCAAGCCTTGGCCAGCTAGGTATAAGGTGGTGGCGCGGCGAGGATGCTTTGCACTGTCACAGGAGATGCCTTCCCACTTGCAGAAATGGATGCTGTCATTCCAGGAGGCTAGGGTTGCATGGGGATCCGAGGAGATGCTGTTCTTGAAGTCTAGCAAGGACAGGCGATCTGTCTCGGTGGAGCAAGTGGCCTTGTGTGATTCAGAAGACAAAGCGGCTATTATGAACAGTACATGTGGGGCAAGCTTCAGTTCCATGGTACCTGCGATAGGCTTCTAAAAAACCACATGTTAGGCAAGATAGTTGACAGTGCTGCAACTTTCAACATTATGGACACAAGAATTGAGAGGTAGCCAAAAACTGAGGGAAAAAGTAGTGCGATACTAACTTGGAGCTGGTTCCTCTTTTCAAGAGAAGACACTCCTGCTAATAATTCAGGTGTTTTTCCTGCCATGTTTTCATTTTGATCATCAGGTTTAGTTTTTTTTTTCTATTTAACAGATTTTAGAACAATGTTAAATAACATCTTTAAAATTTTGTTATTCTAGTTTCATATCAAAAATAGAAAAATTACGAAAATTAGTGAGACTTAATTTATGATAAGTTCCCCCCAGTACCTTATTTGTGACAGCACTTATCTCTGCAATAGAATTTGTTTGTAAAAATGATTGTTCACTTCTGCACAAAACGATGCAACCCATCTTGTTTCCTCAACTTAATATGACTTGGACAAAACCATCGCCCCAAATTGATCACTAGTTATCCAGTAGTAAGTAATCAGAATAGCTTGAATTTTATTAGCTTCTTAATCATTTGATCCAATTCATCCAGATAAGAAACATACCATGGACTCATGTAATCCATAGAGGAGCACAACTTAAATCGCGGCACAAAGATGAAAATGAAGCGTGGAGTCAAATTCAGGGCCAAAAAAAATAAACTGCATCCCTTGCTCCACTTTTGCCTGAACTGAATCAGTCATGAAGAATTCGTCATAGATTAACATGTTTCTTGTAGTGTAAAATCTCTAGATTTTTACTAAATTAAACCATAGTTGCTTCTAAAACTTCAAAAATAAAGCACTATATGTATCCTAATAAAGATCCTTGAAAACATCATATATGCATGTGCTGGTTCCATCATGCATGCAGCCACAAAATCGCCAACCTATATACCATAAGTCCATACCGGCTTGGCCTCCACCACCTAAATGTGTACTACAATACCTTTTGCTCTCCTACGTAAGCAGAGTTCCCGGGTCATCTTCACCAGGAAACTCTTCAACTGGACTAAGTCCATCTTCACCGCTCTCAATTGGCTCCCATGGTTCATTTTCTTGACCCCGAGCGCTAGCTTCAGATCTAGGAAGCTCACCTTTCCATGCAGCTGCCTTGCCACCTGAAACTGCAAAGGCGGCGGCGATCCCAGGTTCCGTGATGTCGTGTATGCTCGCTCTCTTGCAGTTGTCGTGTTCCCTCTGTTTCTCCCTGTTCCGGTACTTCTGGTAATGGCTGGCGATCTGGCTCGCGGTCCTGCTCGTCAGGTACTCCCTCGACATCGCATTCCAATTGCCTCTATAGAAGGGCAGGCCCGCTAAGAAAAGTCTACAAGCATTTACCAGATCAAAGATCAAATATTCAGTGAACAACATATAGGCGTTTGTTAGCATCGTTGATGCCATACATGAAAATAACTACTACTACATATATCTTTCCACTCTCTATTTTGAATTTTGATGCCATACATGAAAATCAATCCTATAGCTTGGTAACGAAGTTATTGAGGCAAGAAGAAGAAGACGATGCACATACCTGTGCTCATCTTCCGTCCACTTCTCAGCCGCCTTCTTATTGCGTTTATCGCCGCCAGCACCAACTGCCCGCTCAGCAGAGTTCTTCCTCGCTGCAACTGGTGGAGCAGCGGGCACCACGGCCTCGGGCACTACTTCTTCCGCCGCTACGGCCATAGCAGCAATCTCCATGTCCCACACGGGCGGCGTCAACACTTCCAGAGACTCAAGGACGTGGCTTAGCTCGGCGAACATGAAGGTGCACCGCTGGTGAATCTGGGCCGGCGTCTTACCGATGATGCCGGAGGCGACGCGGAGGGAGACGGTGTTGCGGGTGAAGAGCAGCAGCTCCAGGAACTTGTCGTCCCTGCGGGTCCACTTTGGCTCCTGCTCCGGCTCCGGCGATGCAGCAAGGGCCGGCGGAGGCGCCGCCGCCGCTGCGGCGTACCCATCGTGGTGCATTGGGGCTCCCAGCAAACAGAACGTAGTCCGCAACTGCAAGTGCCAACGAGATGTCCGTACAAATTGGGCTAGAGTTCTAATTTCTAACCGACAAGAGGAGGTGGAGGTCGGCGGGAGGCACGGACGACGGTTGCGGAGTCTAAGGAAACCGGTTGGGCAAAGCTACCGTATGAGCAGTGGACTTTACCCATCTGTACCTTAAACAGATAGCAAACCTTTAAACGGTTTGTCTAACGTTTAACCGTCTGTCCCAAAAAAAAGTTTAACCTTCACTCGATGAAAGATAAGAACTTTCCGTTTTTTGATATGACAGCGCCTGGACGTCCATCGCAGCATATCGAAACATCACAAATCGAGGGAGAAGAAGACGTGTGTGGTTGGGCTGCGTTGCACGCGGCTGATATCTTTTTCTTGGCCCATGATATCTTTTTCTTGGCCCATAAAGATCCTGTTTAGATTAAGTTAAGTAATGTAGATTCCTACATTTGGTATCAGTTAAGCCAATTGCATTTAGACATGGACCCTAAGGCTGTGTACATTGAATCTTAGTGTGCAATTGAGTCGCATTGTACTGGTTTTCTATGTTTTTGATCTACACAGTAGCATTCTAGTGCGAACTGCTATGCTATTAGGCCTAATCTTCTTCGGTTACATGTTAATGTTCAAGTTTTAGTTCGTTAACTTGATCTGTTAAGTCAAGATTAGACCGAATTAGATCTCAGTTAGCCTAATTACATGCCTAAGCTACTAGATCAGACCCTAATTGAGTTCTAATTCATGTTAATTACGCAATTACAGTTAAGGTTAAGTCTACTGGTTCATCCCAATCCCCACTGGTTAGCCATATCGCACACGATTCACTCGAAAAGGTGAAATTAACTTGAGCATCAGCATTTAGAAGGAGGGGAATTGGGCGAATTGCAGTAGAATTAAGAAAAGAATCCCCAAAGTTCCAATAAAATTCCCAAATACCGTCAAATCCCTAACCCTAAGTTTTACCTCGACATTTGGCCGCGCGTGGCATGAGATCCGCCGCGCGTAGATGCTGTCGAGGCCCTCCCCGACCGGCTGCCGCTGCAAGACGCCTCGGCGTCCACACCTCAGAGTAGCCGGCGGCGCGCCTTGGAGCCGCCTCACCCGAACAAGCAGCCTCAGATCGCTGCGCCCGGACCGCCTCGACTTCGCGCAGCCATCAGCCTTGGCCGCCGTCGTCGTCGCCGGGCTGAGCCGCTGGACATTGGCGCCTAAGACGCAGCCGCCCCGCCATCAGGCTCCACGGCGGAGCCCCTCGACGGATCCGCGCGCGACCAGGTCGCACGCCGGCTCCGGCGAGAGGGCCCGCAGTGGGGCATGGCTGGGGCGGCGGCAGGGCGGCCACCGGCGGCGAGGCGCTTGGGGGGGGGGGGGGGGAGGGGGCGGCACGCGCGATTTTGGTCGACCGAAACGTGCGCCTCGCCGTTGGATCTCAAGAACGGTGGAGATCGCCGCGGGGAGGAAGCTGGGCTGAAATGGCAGCCCAACCATTGGCTGCTGGGCCTAAAGCCCAGGCCGGCGCGGGAACCTGGTTTAGGCCGTAAGTTGGACCCTTAATGCTGCGCGAGCTGCTTACGCCAGAAACGGGCCGTGAGCGCGCTGGGCCGTTTTTCGTTGCTGAGTTTTACGCGGGCCGCTAAATATGTTAGCCGCGTGCAGACTGGGCCGTAAGATCGGCTGAGTTGAAACGCTAGCTGTGCACAGGCAGGCCGTCATCTGCTAGGCAGGCGGGGTTTTAAGTTGGGCCGAGCAGTTATACTTTTGCTAAAGTGCGCAGAGGGCCAGTTGCGGGCTAAAAGTCAAGTTGGGCTGGAGTTAAGATTGAGCACAGTCCACTGTTTTATAAGTTACTATGTTTTATAAGTTACCAGTAGAATCCCGTACGTAGTACGGGTCTTTACCCTCTCTAAAATAATTATCTTCTTATTTTCGATTCATGTTTCATAGTGCTATATCACTTTTCTTCTTCTTCTTCCCAAAATTCTGCACAAGGAAAAGTTAAATAAGTAGATAAGCTATCACAAGAAGAAGAAGAAAAGTTCATAAATTTGATACCATGTACCCTTCTTGCAGCGTGATACGGCACAATCTTCTTGACTTGTTAGGTTGGCTAGTGTGGTGATGTAGAAAATGTACAAACAGGTGTCACCATTTTTGTCGAGAATGAACACTCACTTGTTCACCCGCTTGTTGTCCTTTGGAGTTTGGATATCCTAGTCATCAGGTGATGTCATTTTTGTTGAAAATGATTGAATGGACACTTTGCTTTTAAAAGTCAGTTGTTTGCCTGCATGTTGTACTCCCCAGTTTGCAACACCATTTATTTTCGTTCTTACTAAGCTAGTGCAAAATAGCACTTAGGCCAATTGTATCTTCGGGTGGGCACATAATTGCACAAAACGATGCGACCCATCTTGTTTCCTCAACTTAATATGACTTGGACAAAACCATCGCCCCAAATTGATCACTAGTTATCCAGTAGTAAGTAATCAGAATAGCTTGAATTTTATTAGCTTCTTAATCGTTTGATCCAATTCATCCAGATAAGAAACATACCATGTGCTCAGTTATCAAATGCCTGTCAAATTGTTGCGTCCGCAGATTGCTGCAGGCCCGGATATACATCAACTCTGATGTCCTTTTCTGTCTCCAGTCCCTCCCATAAATCTATCTTCTGTTGAAAACTGGTCTAAAAGTCGTTATCAGCGTTGCAGTTCTGAGAAATCGAGAAGATTGTCCTTGTAAAGGAGATCGATGATCTGAAGATCCATTTGTTCATGTGTTTGTAGTGCCAAGTCGAGACGCAGATTTCGTGGCAAGAGACTCTGAGTCTGAGGTCAATGAGGTGGTAATCCATTAGTGCTTGCTTGAATGTTACGGGCTCATTTTGAGGTCCTGATTGTTTGAGCTTCTTTTGACTTCTCATCCTGACCCAGCTTCTCTGAGGATGTGAGTGGCTGGAAGAGATCAGGGGCCGGGCGAGCAGGGGCCGACGAGGACAAGAAGGGCCCAAGCGAGCAGATCTTGCACAGGGCTGACGAGGACGAGCAGGGGCGGAGGGCGACGAGCGGGCGGCACGAGCTAGTACGGAGGGAGGGTGGCGGGCAGGCAGCGCGACCTGGGGCGGAGGGAGGGCGGTGGGCAGCGCGAGCAGGGGTGGAGGGAGGGCGGCGAGCGGCACAAGTGGGGGCGGAGAAGGAGGCGGAAGACGAAAAAGAAACGTACCGATTCGGTACTTTACCTAGAAGCTCGCTAGAAGTTTGTTTTTTCCTCCTTTCCAGCTTTCCATTGTAACATGGCTTTCTAGAGCATGAGAAGTTATCATTAGCGATTGTTCAACTCATTTCATTGTTATTTTTTGAAGGTAAGAGAAGTGGTACATGTCCGTTGATAACAACAGAGATGGATATATCATACGCAGTGTTTCGAATCGTAATCATCACAGCAAAGAACAGCCAGCAGAAGTAATTGCAGTGGGCTGATTTAAATTTTTGGCCACATAAATTTTAGTCCTTCAATGTTAACATCAAAGATAGTGCTGAACAGTGAAAGAGAGTTTGGGACTTTGAAATTCAAACCCGAAGCTAAAGCTCAATAATTCTGTGAATGTTGATCATAGAAGTTGATGATTGTGGGAAACGTATTTCCTTTTAAAGATGGAATTGGTTATTTAAAATTTATGCGGGTTGCATTATTTTACATTCAAATTCAGTACTCATTCAAGTCACTATATATGAACATTTTGCTAACTAAAATGTTTATTGACTTATAAACTCGCTTAGTATTAATCATGTGACGACTTTAATGTTTATAAATATGATATATTTTTTTGGTAAAAAAGGAGTGTAAAAAACACAACACATGTCTGGAAATATAAAGTTGCTCTTTTTTTTTTAACATTTTAGCATATGTATTGCAGCTGAAAAAGGGGGTCAAATACTCAAATGTAATGGCTATAGCGAGCGTAGATGTATCAGTGAAAATTTATAGTTTTGATTAGTGATCCTATAGCGGATTATTTAAACTAATTCCTAGTCATATCAAAATCATATTTTGGATATTATTGTCCATTTATTTTTAGAAAAATAAAGTTCCTTTAAGTGTGGTATATCTCGCCGACACTTGTGTGTTTAAGTGGAACATCTCGCAAGCTGACATGGTTTTTTTTGTGTATTTATAAATAAAAATTAAAAAAAATACAAAAGGGCACGACGAACACGAGACCTGACACATGTTAGGAGAAGTGGGGAACAACGAACACGAATTCTATTGCTGCCTTCACTTTCATTCGTATCCCTCTTCAAATTAAAATTAATTTAGTAGCGTGTTTCGAACGGATTGGAGGATGAAAAAGATTTGCGATATTACAAAAATCAAACCACGGCAAATTCTTTAAGCCGTTCTTTCTTGGAAGACATTCCAACTTTAGAGGAGGGCGAGAGACTGACGCGTGGGCCCCCCCGCATCCGCTTTCCCCTCGCTCCCCAGTCCCCACAAGGGTACAAACCCTCTAAAAAACCCCCCGCAACCGCCGGGCGTCCACGAACCCAACCGCCGCCGCCGCCATGGCCGCCGCCGGAGCCTTCCACGCCGGCGGGCGCCTCCTCCTCCCGATCCGCCGCAGCCCGCACGGGCCCAGCCCCTCGCCCTGGTCCCACCTCCGCTCCCACCTCATCTCCTCCAAGCCGCCGCCAAACGCCCCCCTCCCGCTGCCGCCGGCGCGCCCGGGCCCCGTGGGCTCCTCCTTCGGGCCCCCGAGCAGAAAGACTGGCGCGGTAGGGGCCGCCGGGGCGGGCGTCGTCGGGTGGTACCTCGGCCTCCTGGACGCGCGGCCCGTGCTCACCAAGAGCGTCACCGCCGCTACCATCTTCACCGCCGCGGACCTCACCTCCCAGGTCGGGGCTCTTCTTCTGTCCTTTACCCGGTGGCGCGCAAAAACACAACGTTTATTTTCCGATCTCGCGGAAATAGGGGCTTGGGTCATCCCACATCGATCGATAGATTCTGCGTGGTAGGATTTGTGCTACATTGTCATCTGTAGAATTCAGCGTGGTGGATTATAAACTGCTGTTGGTATTGATAGCGTAGTTGTCACGGCGATTGGTTGTAAGTTATAACTAGTTTAACCGTTTCAACTATGTCTAGAACCATTAATCTACCAAAAAGTATATGCAAACAGATTGGATACCTCTCCCCCAAATATGTACAATCCGTGAGAAATGGTACGCTTTAATCATGTCAGCTATTATGGTAATGCTCTGCATCATTCTGAAAGTCTACCTTCATTTACATGTCTGTTAGCTGTATAGTGGAGAGCCATTTAAATATTTGGTCAAGCTGATTTAGAGTTATGTATGCCATTTCAGTCAATCCATAGCTATAATTTATCATACAAGTATAGCAGTACTTACTTTTTCCAAATACTCAAGGAAACAGGCTACAGAATGCAGTATCACTTTTGCCGTCAATAGTCTTATATTTGTTTGCCCTATCGAATTGTATCTGAACATTTTGTTTCATAAAAAGAAAGATCATTTCAGTCATAGTATCCCTTGGCTGGACTTCTCGCTGCTATGTATGCTGGTTGTTATTTTAATATATATGGCTAGATGTTGCTTCTCACACAGTTTCATTTGTTTTTGCTATTTCTTCATCAGATGTTCACACTTGGTCCTGAGGAATCACTTGATTTTCTTAGGACCATGCGTATGGCTAGTTATGGGTTGCTGATCTCAGGACCTACCCTCCATCTTTGGTTCAACTTTATCTCGAAAGTGTTCCCAAAAAAGGATGTAGTGAATACATTGAAGAAGATGTTTCTAGGGCAAGCAGTATATGGACCAATTATCAACTCAGTTTTCTTCTCGTATAATGCAGGACTACAAGGTACTATTTGCTCACATACCTTCATATAAACATGTCTGAGATACTCTGAAATGATTTTCTGGGCGTCTTGTTCTGGCCGAGTCGTGCAAAGGCATTTGTTGAATTTCAGGAATTCTCTTGGGTGATGGTTTTCTTACTGTATCTTGATAATGCTACCCTATTAACTCTCGCCTTTGCTGTTTCCGGTGCTGACCATTACTCTGTTTTGATGATGCACTAGCACAAATGATTATACCAGCATACAGCATGCTTGATTTGCAGTTTTTACTAAATTTTTATCTGTATATAACTCTTACTTGTTTATCTTAAAAAAACTGAGAATATGGGTTTGAGTTGGCATTGGTCACTGAGTTCAAATTTTTTAAAGACTCGTTCCCTGCTCCCATGAAAAGAAACTATGTGTCTTCTATTTGATTATCTGTAAATACATGAAGATATTTACAATAATCTTGTTACCAAAGCGGTCCAATTGTTCAAAATCACATCAGTAATATCTTGTGTTCTTGTTTTTATGATTTTTTTTGTAAGATGCAAATATTAATGTAGGATACAAACTACCGGCGCCGCACATGTTAGCATTAATTGTTCTGTCTGCATTATGTAAAGGAAAGGTAGCTATCCATCTGTGAACAGGACTGCATTTATGTTAAACCTGTACCCCTTTTATATTATGTTTTATGTTTATGTGAATGAGAAATGACCGTGGGCATGAAGTTGTGTTAGCATATTTGATCTGACCTGATTACTTCACAAAACTCTTTTATAGTTATTTCCTATTCCAATCTTGGTGGACAGGTGACTAATGGCTCAAACTCCTTATAAATCTTTGATACCTTTTATGTTTACTGATTTGTATATACAAGAATCATTCTGAAGTTCGACTAGATAACTCTCTAAGGTCAAATTTATGCACTGCGGTCTTTTCATATTTGAATTTTTAACCTCACGTGAGTTTTTGCTTAACTTGCTACCTACTGTGCTCTGGGTCTTCGTAGATGTAATTAACGCAACCAAAGGTACAACTCTATAGGCTATACAGAAATGAATTTTCTGAATGTATGAGACCTGCAAACAGAATTGAGGAACTTGCATCACATTCACTGTAGTGTTGAGGACTGAGCTTTTGCAAATATCCAACCAGTCGTACTTTCAGTTTGCTGTCATCTGAATCAAAATCCTCACTTGGTTATTGAATGTATTTGGTACGCTAGAACATTAGAGTAAGAATGACAATGACCAACTTTCAGTGCATAATTAGCAGTGTGAAAATTGTAAAAATCATGGTACAACCAGCGCACTTTCCTCAGGGATCAACATGACTTTAATGCCTTTTAGAATTAGTATTCTTCCAAACCTCTTTTGCTTGTTTGATTGGTCATCCATGTCAGTCAGATGTAGATATTGACAATTTGCACAGGGATATTAAGTGTTAAACTGCACTTTTTTGTTTTTGCTTGTTTACTTTTCAACATATCTTTGAAGTCACAACTATCTGTGAGTCAGTTTTGTCATAAGTGCACTGATTTCTACCCAAAAACTGCAGTCTGTGCCTGAGTTTATTCAATTTCATCCTTAGCTGCTTTAACTAAATTTTACTGTCTGCCAACATAGTTAAAACTTAAACACTCAAATGTGTTTATCGCTTTCTTGATGAGTGTTTCTGCTGCCACCCCTACCACCTACTTGCCTTGAGATGTTTTGATGGTCTTGAACAGCTCATGGTTGATGCTGTTTGTAATTAGTCATTTCAGTTTAGTTTTGGTGAAGTCTATGACCTAGCAGCATGGACCACAGTACTACTGGTCTCAGGATAAGGTTGCATGTAGTAAACATCTATGCCTACTTTGTACTGTTGAGCATGATAGGAGAAATTGCATTCAGATAAGCTTACATGCAGTACACCCTCTCCAAAACTTTAGTAATCGAGACCTTAGTGTTGTAAACTAGGAGTATTTTGTTACGCGGACCCATACGCTTTAATGGCTTTTCTGATTTGATACGCAGGTGAGACTGTCCCTGAGATCATTGCAAGATTGAAGAGGGACCTAGTTCCGACCATCAAAAGTGGGATTTTATATTGGCCAGCTTGTGACTTTATTACTTTCAAGTTTGTCCCTGTTCATTTACAGGTAATTAAATTCCTGATACATTCTATCTGTTTTGCTCGAAGCTTTTTCAGCAACATTTCTGATCTTAAGTTTTTATTTTTTCCCCAGCCACTGGTGAGCAATTCATTCTCGTTTCTTTGGACCATCTATATAACATATATGGCCAGCTTAAAGAAAGCAGATGTGGAGGTGGCCACGAGTACCTAGTTGTTGTCGAATAACTCAACACGGCTATTATCAGTCAATTCTTTGTACAAGGTGGGCTTAATGGATGTCTGGTGGAACTATGATGTTATCTGTCATTTTATCAACCAACAGCTTTATGCTAAAAACAGAGTGGATTCCTTCCTATGCATCCTTTGCTTTAAGTTTAGGTTACAGTGTCCACAGGGCTTCTACCTGCCTATGTTTTTGGTTGAAGCCTTTGTCTGGATGGCAGAATTATACTAGCATGTCTTGAATCTTCCTACACCTCAAAAGCTATAGCTTTTTTGAACTAGATTCTCTGTATCTAGTTATGGTGATGTAAGGTGATTAGGTGAACCTGTTTATTTTTTTGTGACAAATGAGACCAAACACTATTGATCATGTTTGTTTCTTTTGAGCTCACTTCTAAAGTTGCAACGAATTTGCTTGTAATGTACATATAGCAATGCATTTGTTTTTGTTTGAGCTTTGAGTCTTGAGGCACTCTCATGCCAACCCTAACTACTCCCTCATGCCATCTTGAGACTTAAACATTGGTAGAGCCAAGGAGACTGCATGACCTTATCATCATGCCTATTGCTCTCATTCTGGAACCTCAGGGTGGTTACATTCTCAGGCACAAATCTCCGCCCTGACTCTGATTCTGCAGATGTTGATGACGATATTGTTGCTTCGGAGTCTGAGTTGGACGGCTTCTCTTGCTTCCTCCTTCCAGTACCTGTTGCCAGAGTCAGCTCCAGGTTGAAGTCTTCTGCCAGTGTAGCCTCCTTGTCGCCTGAGCTAGCGCACCATTGTTGGCGACCGAGCTTTACTGTTGATTCAGTTTGTCCGTCGGCAGCTATGTTGCAATAGTTTTTCGTCTCAGTAACCTGCATCTGCATCATCAGCTGCTTCTGAACTCGGTACACCCGGTGCAGCTCATGAACCTGAAGAAGAGATCATTGAATAATTTCAGCATTTATGAAGGTTTATTGATACAAACCTCCGAGCAGGCAGTATCGGAAAGCATGGTGTACCTGCTGTCTGAATGTCTGTTCTTGCTTCAGCATGGCCATCTTGATGTGTTCCTTCTCCATCTCTTCCCAAGTCCCAACCCACGCAGAAGTATCGGCTTACTGCCCTGAACGGTGTGCCTGCAAAAGATCGAAGTTTCTGATGTTAGCACCCTTTCAAGTGAAGTTTCTGAATCTTTTTCATTCATCTTTGGAGTATTTTGCGCTTCTCAGACAAGAATGGCCAAGTCAAGTACATGATATGATGACGCATTTAATTTGCATCAGTTAGGCGAATGAGTATCCAAAGATATCATAATAAATGTGCTACATTTTTATGGTTATATGCAATGTACAATATAAGATATTAATTGACAATTCGTCCTATGTGCTTGTACACCTGCAACCACACTGATTTGCGATGCCGAAAATTAGTTTGGATCGGACTGGCCTGATTAGTGCTTATGCATATTGATAAGATATATCTGGAGAAAACATGAGTTATTTCTCCCTGAAGAATGGCTCAAAATTCTGGATAAAAAAATGGATTAGCCTTATACAGTTAGACTATAGGGAACTACTTGCTATCTTTGTGGGTCATACGGTTAAACTTGGAGCTATTTTTTAAAACATTTTTAGCTGAACACTGTGATAAATTTGGACAGCAGCAGTTGGGAAGCATTTTTTAGGTCCCATCAGAGATGCAAGGTTGTGTTGTTTATGGATCGTGTATTCCTTTCCTCTCATTTCTCTGTTTTTCCACAAATATAGAGCTTTGGCAGTCTGCACTTCCTGCACGTAACCAACGTTGTCCTCCACTAACAGAATGGTACCAGAACAGAAACTTTTCTCCGCATCTTTATGCCTAAAATGAAAGCTAGAATAGGTACTCCCTTAAGATGTACTACTAATGCTTAATTATTGCAGACAGAATTCTTGAAGAAGCAAGGAAAGATAGTATATATATCCTAATTTTAACAGAATTATGCCTGCATGTCAATATGTGTCGTCATACTTCCTCAGAAAAACTACCGATGAATTCGTTCCTGAAAGAAAACTCTGAAAAGACGAGAGGAATGAAGAAGAACGACCGGAAGAACACCTCATTTCTTCACAAACTGAAACAACGCTAAACTTTTTAACTAAATAGAAACGAAAGCTCCTTGATCATGAAAGAAGACCAAACGAAGAAATGTTTTTGTAAGCTTCAGCATGCTTCATGAGAGCCGAAGAGCAGTTCTTCGAAACAGCGAGGATCATGAGAGAGAAACAAGCCAAGAACGAGGAAGATCACAGGGGCCTTGAGCTCACCTCTGCCTCGGAGCTCCCACTGCTGAATTGCTGGTTCCTCTGAAGTTGTTGGACACCTCTCACAGGAAGATCTCCTGGTAGCTAGTGCTAGGCAAAAGGCACAGCTTCTGGCCCTGCTGAGAAGCAACAGGCATATGTATCAAATCTGGTGAGGCAGGAGGGGGAGGGGAGGGGATTTAAGATTCTCTCCTGTCATTAGTTTTACTGTCATGGTGGGGCCCCTGTGGGCATGCCAAACAAATCCAAGTCACTTAGGCCAATCGAGTTCATATGTGATAAAGGCCCCCAAGATGCTCCTATGTAGTGCCAAGAAAAGGATAGGACCAAGATAAGAAGCCCCAGCTATTATATTCTTCGCTTGCAGTGCTGAAATTCTTATGCGCCCCCCTTCCGGTGCTACATCCAGTAGGATTTTCGCTGTCGGTATTCATTGATGTATACCTTGATAGCATATGTTTATAGCGCAAGCGTTTCTTGATCTGCAAATGTCGATATATGCAAGTCTCCCTGTTGGATGGTGCAGCTGTTGGTGCTCTCCATTGGGGTTGTGTAGCCATGTTGGTTTTGAATGTTATTTCTGGATCAGCACATCAGAAGGATCACTGAACAGACAACTAGGCATGCAATGTTTTGGATCTCATGCTCACATGTTCATTGGATTAAGATTAGCATCACCAGTTGTCTCAAATAATGTATGCACTCACATTACTGTCATTCAAAGTCAGAACATCTATCTTTGCAAAGTTAGGATCACATGAGAAATAAATATAAAACTGTGCACCACCGATAGAGATGGCACGAGGAATGTAAACACAAGACCTTACCATTTTTACCATGTTATGTATATTTTTTTACAGAGGAGCTGTACCTCTGATCTGTACCAGCAAAACCTAGATCCGGCAGTCAATCCTGACCAGATTCAGAATTGAAGTTGGATCTTGTGTTGGCTTTATATGCAGCCTCAAGATTGGGCAATGTGATTGGGTGGTGAGTTATGTGGAGTGGTTGGTAACAATAGCATGTGTTGGCCTGGTCCCCTCCACACCCTCAGATTTGTGAGGCATGTAATGCAATTGCAAGCAACAAACTGCTCATTCTCACTGGGGGGGTTTGGACTCATTCCAGGGATTGGGACAAGTCAGGCCCTGAAAAATCCAGGGATGCATGATTAGTTCCAGACCATGGTGTCAGCCCTGTCATTTTCTATCTTATTGCCATCAGATGCAGGTCTCCGTCACCTCTCCCCAGGGATTAGCTGGACGTATCTTGTAGATGCTTGTAGACTACTTGACCTTTGGTTAAGAGGACGTGTGATTTTGTTGGACGCTTTGGTTGTTCACAGCCACAATTCTTGTTGCCTGTATTACTGGAAGCACTGTTCTTTGTTTTTTAGTTGTTACCTGGTACAACATCCATATATGCATATATGCAGTTTATTTCAGAGAGTTGTAGTTTTACCTAGTAGCTTCTTTACAAGTTCGAGAACCATGGACAATGAGGTTTAGATCCGCATAAGTTATCTTTTAGAATTGTTTATAAAATTTGTTGTAGTCACCGACTATCAGGTACATACTGCAGAAAAAGAAAGATTGTTAGAAGCAAAGAACTTATTGCCACAATGTGAATTCTACGTGACCATGTATGGGAAACTAGTACTACCTGTCGGTCAATGCCAAATCAATTTTGCTGGAAATTTAATTAACGGAAAAAGGGCTTGAAATATTGTTGAGCTCAATTTCTGCAGCACTATTTCACAATGAAAACTTGTGGCAATCCCTCTCAAAAACAACTAGAATGTGGAAAATGCCCACAAGAAAATCATGCCCTCGTCAACTAGTTCATGGGGTAGCTATCATTCAGCTAGCGATATAAAATGGCATATTTCTGTAGCAAAGTTTTGGCATGTTTGGATGGGTTGAAGTTCAAAAAAAAAATTCACTGGAAATGATGCTGCAGAAAGCCTTCTAAAAAGGTAGGCCGATGGACATGCGTGATGATGTTTCCTTGGATTATAAGGCTTAGGGAAAAAGAGGATGATATAATTTAGAAAGTAAAAAAAAAAGACTCATTCCAATCATCCTATTGTTATAAACAAATCTATCCACCATCATATATTTATAAGAATAATACCATCTTAGCAATATAGGTAGAAAGCCAAGTAACAGACTACAAACTCAACGTACAAGTTCTTCGATCTGTTGCTCTCTCTGTTTTTCAAATTTGGATTCTTCATTACCTGATCGAGTGCGAGAGGACACAATTACTAAAAAAACTGAGGAGCTGTTTATTAGCGATTGCGAGGCTTCTCGTCGTGTTTCTTGGATCGTGGCTAGGCTCTCCTCCACAAATGTCAGGATTCGCTGCTTTCAAAGATACATGTACAGCAACAGGGAAACAGGGACCGGGAGATTTGCATATATGAACACATTAGAAGCCCATGCGTGTTCATATGGTAAGCCGTCCAGAGCACCATCACCACCAAGCTGGCATGTGTGTACTACTATACACCCACAATATGCGCTCCGTATAAGAGCTGGTGTATGATTGTGTCATGGCATCACATCAGCACATAAGATGCTTGTGTTTGTGCTTGGCACAACAAAACAAAATCTCTAGATCTACCTACCTCAGCACTAACCCATTTCTCTTACTTGCAAATAGTAGTTGAGATTGCACATGGGCCCATGCATGTGTGGTGTCTTTGATCTCATATCTATGAGCATTTGAAATCCTATGAAATACAATTATGCTTCTCATGCATATGATTGGAAGATCGAATGTGTAAATATGCATGTGAATTTTGGATAGCTAGCTAGCTTTTGCAGAATTCCATGCGAGACGCTCATAACGGAAATGATGGCTAAAATTATTATTTACTAATTAGATACTTGAATTTTCATTACGTAAAGGAGACCAAGGGTTCTTATATAATCGATTTTATCTCGTTAATGTATACTGATTGTTGAACGAACAAGGACACAAATTATATTATTCAATTGTTCTTGCGCTGGAATTGTTGCTTTGGATCTTCTGTACAATTTTTGTCTTAAAGGTGCATGATAGTACCAGCAGTTTTCCTGTTGGGGACAACACTTGAAATAACCTAAGACTTGGTTAGTTCAAAAAATTTGTTTTGTTTCCAAACATTTACATACCAAATGATTTCTAGGACCATGTACATTATACATGATCAACATTATCACTATATGTACCTTTCGCAAACCACAAAGTAGGACCGAGTCCTTGCACCTTTGCCTCATCTAATAATTAAGGAACATGCTGAATTAATATAGATCTTATTCTTGACTAATTTAGGATTTTCTATAAACATAATAATTTATTTGAACTTCAGACCAACTTGAGCATACTGTACAAGATTTTTCAATCAAGTTCATCATGTTTTTTGTAGGATCAAGTTGCTGTCGCGCACTTCCCTTTGTGAAGATAAACTCCTTGCAAGGAGTTTGAGATAGCAAAACCAGACATCTATGCTTATCTAATACTAACGCATTACATCGAACTAGCTAAATAGTTTTTAGAAACACATCACACAATAATTAAGTAGCAGGTGGCACATATATTCCCCATCTAAAAAAAGAATGGGGAGATGGTTCCAAGTGAAACACATGGGGAAGCCACCTGGTGTAAGGCCATGTCCAACGGTCCAAGCATAGTAATAGCTCTAAGCCAGCAGAGGTACAGTAGCACATAGTGACTCAAGAAGCGTGCGTGTGAGGAGGAGGGGTGTCGGAGAGCTTGCGAGACCGGCGCTTCGCAGCGCGCTAGCGCTACGGTTTTTGCACTGTTTATCGAGTAGAATATTATCGGAGTTTATCGAGTAGAATATTATTTCCGATAGCTCTAAGCCACCTCGTTGGAGGAGGCCTAAGGAGAATCTTTCTCTTGGAAGCCCCTTGTTCGCCTCAGGTGAGGCCCCCAGACAGTGGAGCACGCCTTGCCGGGTTGAGGAGGCACATTGCCTCATCCATGGCGGTCCTGCTACAATGGATTGCAAGCACCATCATTGGTCACTCCAGTGTGTGTACTGCACAGGCATCAGCACCTAATCCCGAGGGGATGGAGTTGAGTCACTGCGTATTACTGTCTCTTTCTTTTTTTTTTGTCATTCTTATTGTTCAATTTCATCTGGAGTCTACTCTAGCTTTGCTTAGCACTAAAGCCAAAGTTTCTGGTGTTGTTTTTGCTGCGAAGACAAATTAGAGCCCGTTTGGCAGAGATCTATTTTCTCGAAGAAATGCTTTTAGAGAGAAACTTATTCTGATTATCCCGAGAAACATGCTTTTTGTGGTTTATGGTAAAATTGGAGAAACATTTCTCAATATTTGAATCATTTGGTAGGGATTCTCCCGTTTCTTTCTTGGGACCAATTTCCCGTTTGGTTGGGATTATTCTCCTATTTTTAGAGAGAGATGGTTTTGGGGAATCCCTACCGAATGGGATCTTAGAATATCACATGGTTTTTTTTCACAAGGATTCTAATCAATTGAGATATGCATGTTCCCTCGTTGGGTTTTAGTTAGATAAATTTGGTGCCATACTATTTAACTTATTCAATAGTAAGAGTTATATGTGAATTCATTGACATATAACATAAGCTTTGCTGTAAGGAACAGTTTATCTACACAACACTTTCTTTTTATACTAATTCCAAATTTATTAGACACATCTCTCTTTTCTTATTTAAAAACACTATACAAAAACCCCAAATATGAATTCTCACTTGGATCCCAAACTCCCAATGACTAGAAATTCGGAACAAACGCTTGAAGTCATCCTGTGAAAACTACCGACCCGAGCTAGTGGAATGAACTGCTCATGCTGCTCATCCAATCCACAAAGCTACTAGCACAAAGAAAGATGGCAGGCAGAATTGTGCGTGCATGTCGCATAAAAAGTTTGGTCAAAAAAGAGGGGCTCAGTTTGCTGCAAAGGAGGTTCCGAAAGCTTAGGGTTCCAGAAGCAATATCGTTAGCGCCTAGCTTCGTTATCCGTGAAGTCATCCTGACGATCTACAGTTGCTCACTGTTCGTGCTGTCGCGTTTGAATTGTTTTCGGCCCTTTTGCTTGCGTTTTCTCGGTGCCCCCAATACATTGTGATCAAAAGGAAAGGGTTGGGAGATGCACTGTAGCTATCATGGTTCATGACTCATCTCTTATCTATCTGCACTTTTCGGTTCAGGTGCAACCATTTTAATTTTGTGCTTGATGGTCCTGTTTACCCAATTATATATGTCTGGGACCTGTTTGCGTCGGAACATATGGATTCATCGATTTCTTTAGGAATCAGGGGAAGTTCTCAATTTTGAAATGAAAGATTAACAAAGAAAGTTAAAATTGGAAAATCAACGTTTGAGCCTGACGGATTAGTAATCCATCCGTTTCTAAACTAGCTAGGACAAACTAATTATCTTATTTTTTTGAACTAATTAGCTTGTCCTAAATGTCATTTTTTAAACACGAATTAACCAATTATTAACATCTCCTAAATGCTATATATTTGAAAATGGTGGGAGTACATCCTTCTGTTTGGGCCAGATTCAGGTACTCAGATTTTTTTCAGAATGAAATATTGAATTGTAATACTACATGCATGAATATGGGTGAGCTCGATGGAGGGAATGCTATTCGGCT
Organism: Setaria italica; assembly: GCF_000263155.2. Lineage (NCBI taxonomy): Eukaryota > Viridiplantae > Streptophyta > Magnoliopsida > Poales > Poaceae > Setaria > Setaria italica. The sequence goes on along the minus strand of NC_028452.1, from coordinate 45,494,437 downwards.
ACCTTTATTCATCTGGCAAAATTGTTATATCGTGCACCAACAAATTAAGAGTGAAACTAGGAGGCTTATCGACCCAAATACAAGAATCTTTCAAAGAAAAAGCTCTCTTAGCAACCCCATGACCTAAGTTTCCAATCTAATTTAAATAACCCTAATGTGTGTGCATGCATCAAGCTTGTACTCTTTTCTTTCTAATAGAAAAAAGGGCAGTTATTAGGAGATAAGAAAAGAAAAAAAAGACTAAACTGAGCCAGAGCGCCTAACAAGTGATGCATGGACCATGGAGGGTCATTGTTGGGCTCATTTTCTGTGTCCGTACATGCCATTTCACTTATTAGCTTTAGTTTCTTCGCATGTTTGGTGAGATCATCAGTCAGCAATTATATTTGCAGAACAATGACTGAATGAGAAGGGATGCCATTATTGGTGCCCTGGCCTGGATGCTTCTCATCACAAGTGGTTTCACGCAAAGTGCTGTGGTCTCATAGAGCAGGCATGCTTTCATCGTGTTTTTCTGGTCGGCCAAAAGCAAAGATAGACCTTATCATAGACACCTTATATTACACCCAACATAACCCTAACATGACCAACACAAAAGGTGGCTTTACAACAAGTGCAAGATCACTGACGTACACTAGGGCCGGGGTACAAGCTAGCTGCATACATCATTCAACAAAACCACTTCAATGATCGACTAGAAATATTCCTCTTTAAGACATAAAACAAGCATATCTATTCTTATGCCAACTTATTAATCGCAAATGACCGTCACATGACCGTGCAACACCTGCACATGTTTGTTATACTCGTACATTGATAGATCTTTGCCGGAAAATATTAATGACATGAATAAACATTTCTTCTATGTTTTCCCGTTGTTTATGGTCAACTACTATAATAATGAACAAAAGGTCATACGCCTTCGACAAGATCTACGATTTTATAGTTGACAACTTTTTTCCTAATGCAAAAAGAAACTATCCAAATGCAGTGACAACTAAGGTAACACGGCCTAGCTCCTTGTGTGAAATGAGCCTGCATATGCATAGCACATCTCTTATATTTTCGTTCTCACTTTGTATACGAAGGGTTAACCTAGCGGTGCTATATTTGGAGTGACAAAGATTATAAGCTAACCCTCACCCTTTAAACTTCCAACGTAGTACTAAATCCACCAATTATAATCACAACGGGATCACATGTGCCAAAGACTTCTACTGTGGTATACTATTGGGTTAGGGAATTACATGTATCTTTAACACAAACTTTAACGATTCTAAAACCATAAAAGATGATTTTTTGAACCGTTTTGTAATGTAGGAGTAGGTAGGGGCTTCCTGATTTTTCAAGTCCATATACGCATCCTCCCTTTTGTGTCAACTCTTTCCCTTACTCTCTTTTTTTCTCTCTTGTAAACAAAATTTATTTACTCCATTCAATAAAATTTGTACTGTCTTGTGCTATTCACTGGAAAAGAAACCTATATATGTTTCAAGTAGAGCCTTAGTGGCTAAGTTGCCATCTTGCTTTTCTTGACATAGAAAAGTCGACAAACTTGCATTTACCTCTGGTTTATCTCTCGTGTCTTTTTTTTGGTGTGCTTATTACAACAAGTACAGTAGCCTTGGTCACAGATCTAGATATCACACGGAATTGACACGTAGAAAGGGAGTACACTAGAGCCGCTTTCCAACTTGGCATGTTGAGTATGGCTCGAATGGTCCCAAAGCGTCAGCACTGAAGACTGCACAGATGCGTGGTTGCAGCTGCAGCTGATCGCGCCTGTCTCACCTGATGCAATCACATTGCATTGGATCTGATCTGAGTGCTCAAAAGGACAAACCTTTTTTTCGGTTTCTCCAAAGCAAATCGAGATAGCCGGAAAACCTTTTCCTCAGCCTAAAAATGACACTTGAACATGTTCTCTTCTACATAATTGGTGGAAATATTATGCGCTTCAACATCACTGGCATGATGCCAACACTTATATGACCCAACACGGCACAATTCCAGGAATGCGCAACACGCATGCATCCATGATATGAACTATGGCACTAACAACAAAAGGGAGGTCTCAATCCGCATGAACACATGAAACTCAAAAGTCACCAAAAGGGAGATCTTCATTCAAATCAACACAAACCTCAAAATACACTGCAATTTCAAAACCGTATCGACCGTCCAAGTACTTATCAGACGACACAAAAAAAAAGGACAGAAAACATCTCGATATCAACCGTCCAAATTACAATCAGATGGTGCCCATGACGAAAGGCACACTGTACCTGTTCAACTCAAAGTCAGAGGATCTGATTCCACTGATATTGACATTCACCAGTTAATGGGAGTCATCAGTGCATAATGGCAGCATTTGCTGTTCTCCTGACATGGACACCTGACCAAACAATCGGAGGCCTTTGGTAAGTGCCCTAAGCAACCCCTTCCTGCCTTTTTATCCTCAACAGTGACAGAAATTCAGTCCAATACCAACTACTGAATGCACACTTGTCCTAACTGATCAAAGTAGTACACAGCATCTCAGATACTGTATGTGCAACAGATGCTTAATCTGGTCTTATCATGCATATTAGAGAAACATATCTCACTCGACAAAGTGAACAGTAAGTGGTGCCTTTATGAGATACATGTCATTTGAAGAGTGTCACTATTCAACCACTACCATGATCAAATGAGGTGTGAACTTCAAAGGTAGGGCATGAAAAGAAAGGCTTAACCAGTTAAGAGAAGAAAGAACTTAGCAAGTTCAAATATATTTTTTATGACATACTTGAAAACTAAACAAGTTTGAAACTTTCATAGGTCCCAGTTCAGGTTTTTACTATGTGGTTTAAAATCTGAAATGGAAATGCATGTTGCCCCATAAAAAACTGTACCTAGCAAATGCTCAGAACAAGAGAAAGAAAACAGTGACACAATATTTCGTTTTCCGTGTGACATCCAAATCATCCTATTTCAAAGAAACAACCAGAATATATGGAACTAGGATGTTTCTTCACGGATAGCAGGGACAGAAGCAAATATATAGTACTGTCATAATAGTATCCAAATTGTCTGTCAACTGTAGTACTGTCATAATAGTATCCAAATTGTCTGTCAACTGTCTGGATTTGGAGCCAAGAAAGTCACTATTGTTTGAGATTACTTAACATAGGATGATTATTGATCATAATAATGATAAAACAAGCACTAGCTAGCAATAGACATGATAATGCTAGGATTTAACTACAATGATGCATCTAATGCTACTTAGCACTTACGGAAAATGCTACAGCTACTTAAGGAAAATGCCATCCGATGACCATCCACCATATCTCGCCAAGCATGCAAGTGACAAGGAAAGAACAGATATTTTTTTACATCTGATTGGACACACAGTATTAAGCAAATGGCAAATGATATCACTATCAACCCAGGGAATATCAGATGGCATTACATTAACTCAAAGAATGAGTATCCATCAATCATTCTGCATAAAGAAAGGTCACCCAGCAACTTTCATGTCAGTATTTATCCTCCCAGAAGCTCATCATCTTTTTTAACAGTTGTTACCTATTTTTCAGATGCAAAGAGTTTGCTAGATGCTTATCACAAAGTGCCCTAGTTGGCCTTGAAGCTCCAGGGACGGTTCCCTGAAGTGCAATGGATATTATGGATAAATTTATCTTCATATGGATTGCTCAATTTTAAATCATTGCCCTGAATTATATTTAAGGCAAAAATTAATTAGTTTCTAAAGCTTATGCCATTAGATTGCTTCCATGAGGGTGACATGCACACTTATACTTTCTTCTACATGTTCCTTTGGGATCACAAAAAGCATCCATGCTGATTTAAAATGCTGTTTATGTAAGTGCACGATAACGACCTACTAGAGGATGATGAACCAAGTTTTACATCATAACCTAAAGTCAAATGACACATAACTAAACTTTCATGTTTTTTAGCGGATAAGTTAAAGTACATCAGTCACCAAAGCCAAAGATATTCGAAGTTGAATACTTTTCTGGATGTCCATATCAAAGCAATTATAATACTTTTATCATCTTCAAAGGTACAGACTTTTACACCTGTCGTTTGCTTCATGTCCCCCACAACAAACTACGTCACGATAACTATCTAAGGAAGCTTTGAGTAGTTAAAAATGTAGTAATGGAAGTAACGAGAGCAAGAACAGGGCCACTCAGATGAAATATATTTATTGCACCTAAGCTTAACAAGTGCCAGGTTAGTAGACAACTGTCTGTCTGAATCTGATTGAAGCATCATGAAAAGAAACCCAGTAGCAGAATAAAGAGAACTAAGCTCCTGATGATGAACTTCTATTTTCACCGGTGCTCAAATCCAGTACTTCAAGTGATCGAAAAGGTGGACGTTCTCCAAACTTCAACAAATGTGCAACTTCATAGACCGGGCGCAGCTCTAAGATGGCTTGAACGTCTAGGTATGAGTCACATGCGAAACACCAAACTGACAGATCACTGCGAAACATTATATACACAATGCTAAATAATAGTAACCATATGGTGTGCACAAGTTACACAACTAGACATGGACGCACACAATCATGGCTACATACAAAAGACAAGGGAAAAGCAGCATATAACAGGTAGTTCAGCAACTTCATAAAAGAAATATAAAGATTATCTGAGAGTGACCATGATTTTTAATGTGTCTCTTTTCTATAATTTTGTGACTTAGTTTCCTGTTCGGGTTTAGAAAAGTCATGTTTTTTTACCAATAATTCTGTTATGTAGCAAGTTCAGAACTTTCCTTTCAAGTTCTTTCTAGTCATAGGATCAATATTTCACCGTTTATTAACCTAAGGCAGATTGGCTCAACAGCAAGTGGATGAACTGATCATGAATTCGATGAGTGGTTGCGTGAAACAATGAATTATAGCACCACACAAAAGGCTGCATTTGGCATTGCAATGGCTTTTAAAAAGCATTGAGATAGAAGCTGGGCCAGTGAGGCTAGTGGTTCAATGATCACTGGTTTGACTTGGCCACATGTCGAACTGGTATATAAGACACTGAGATATTATTATATCTTCTAAGAAATCATGTATGCAGGGATCAATTACTAGAGAGTTTATTCAGACTTATTGGTAGGCAAATCCTCAAATCATGCAAAATCATGAAATTTGGATGAAACGATGTTGTGTGGAACCAAGGAATAATATTTTTGCAATAAAAGCAAGCTCAACAAATTACCTGAAGCTCAAAGCAAGGCAGTGACCTGTTTCTTGGTAATGGCACAACATATGTTTGTTGATAAAACGACTGCACAGCACATCTTTGCAGATCAAGCATAGCCAGTTTTCAGCAGGGTGATGACATCTGCATGGCAATAACCACTCATGAGAAAAATCCAGGACAGTAACATTTTGCTGTATTTTGAATTCAATATATATAAATCTTTTGTGCCACATGGTGATCATGCACTCAATGAATTCTAGTTAACCATCTCCCAACAATTGGTGTCTTGGATGTTATATTACATTGAAAAGATTGTTAGACAATAACGGGATCAAAGACATAATGCTTTTTATTTTGCACGGACAAAGAGATAGTGCACATATAGTGCTAACTAATGGAAAGCACAAATATTCTTCAACAGGAACTCAAATAAAGGAAGGGAAAAATCTTCAGCTGAAGCTTTTGGACAGTAATCTTAATAACCTGGTTAAAATACTTTTACAACACCCTCAGTTCAAGAAGAAATGAGCAACTTATATCTACATACATACAACAACATTGCCACTCATCACTGGCATAAATGCTCAAAGGGTTATATGAACTTATATTGTACTATACAGGTATGCAAGTTACGTCAAGAATTTTTAGGCTAAACAAAGGAGGAGAATATGAGGCCTCTTCAGCACCCCTCTTCTCAATCAAGCCTTGCTTATTATTAACTGAAACTGGGCATCAGTGGGCAGGGTAACTGATTTGTAGAAAAGCAGCCAAAAGCGGAATCTTAATCCCATCCCACCTTCTTAGTGACACACAAACACATTCCAAGGAAGACGGCAACTAAATGCAGATTCCCTTGCTGAAAGCCTTGCGAGAGCTACGCAATATTCCCTCCGTCCCAAATTACTGTTCGTTTTGGCTTTTCTAGGTGCATAGCTTTGACATGCACCTAGATATATATTATGTCTAGATACATAGGAAAAGTTATGTATCTAGGAAAGCCAAAACGAATAGTATTTTGGAACGGAGGGAATAGAAGCTAAGCCATTCTATTATCAGATCTTGCAATTCTCGGACCAGTGCAACCAACACCATTCTGAGCAGTGGGCAGTCAATGGCATCCCCCAGGTAGGTTCAGCAACCAGTCCCAGTGGATCACTGATCACCATTGCTAAGACGTACATTAGCTAGCCAATCTTTTTGGGACATAATTCAGCTACCCTTCACTGCGGTCGATGGCCTAATATGTCTCGCCCAACAAAAGAAACAATCCACAGCTTCTAAGATTGTAATTGGCCTACCACAACATTTTTAGTCTTGTCCTGAATCAATAATCACCTTGTCAGACATAGTTCCTCTACTTGTTATAAATCAATCATCCCATTGTAGTTCACGAAGGTTGAGCTGCGGGGATTCCAAATGATCCGCAGATAATCCGAGCAGGGGGGAGGTGACACGAACCTGGAGCACGGAGAGTCAGGCGGGGGCACGCGCTCGAGGTCGATGGCACCAGCGGGCGGCATGGTGCCGAGGTGCGGGCAGCTGGTCCGCGCCTCCACCCATCCAGCCGCCGCGCCGTAGAGGTCACCCAGATCCACTTCTCCCTCGGCAACCTCAACAGCCTCCTCCCGGCGGGCGCCGGCGTCCTCCTTCTCCTTCCCCTGCCACAGAAGGTAAGAGAGAGGGGGAAAAAAACAGAAACAGCAGGGGGAGGGGGTTCGATACTTGTATGGCTCAAGCTCGCACCTTTCGAGACGACGAGGAGTCCTCACCGGCGGCGGAGGACATGGTCGGAGCGGCGAGACACGACGGCGGCGGCGACGGCCAAGAGAGCAGGAGACGAATCGATCAACGGAGTCGTCGCCGTCGTGCTCGTTGCCCAGCGTTTGGACTAAAAATCGCACAGACTACGGCCCAATGGGCCCACGAGGCTCAATTGCAGGCCCGTGAAATTACGGGCCACTCGGCCCAATGAGGCCCGTTAAAACATAGGGTTTTTAGCGTGCCTCGTCTGCCGTCTGCTATATAACCCTCCGCCTCTCCCACCCGCCGCCGCCACTCCCCACCAACTTCCTCTCTCTTCCTCACGAGCGCTAGGGTTTCCTGCAGCGGCGGCGGAAGGAGGCGGCGATGGGGCACTCCAACGTGTGGAACTCGCACCCCAAGAACTACGGTCCCGGATCCCGCGTCTGGTACGTGCGCTCGCTCCCGTTCTTCACCTCTGCTAGACCTCCCCCCGTATGTTGGTGGTGCGTAGGTAGTCGGGGGTTTGGCTTGGATTCGTCTCGCGCATGGCGGCTTTGTCTGTAGTGGATGGTAGGAGAGGTCTTTCTGGGCGGGGATCAGGTTCTTGCGGCGAACGGTGATAAGTTGTCTTTGGCAATTGGTGTGCTTTTGAGGTGATTGGAGCTTTGAATTTTCGCTGTGGAGCGTTTTGGTAGGATTGCTAGTTACAATTATTGGTTCGTTATGCTAGCCTGCTCGCATATGGATTGCTTTGGTAGATGAGGACTTTGTGTCTGGAGGTTTATTTTTCGATGACATAGAAGCGACAGAGCCTGTTCTTGCAACGATTGTGGGTAAAGAAGTAATGTCTTTGATCAGGAGCTGAGACCATAGGCTGCTTTGGCTAGGCTTTGCTCTTTTTTTTAATGAAATTAATGTGTGCTGATGTGCTAATGAAATGTTATCCTGCTACATGTTTGTACTAACCCAAACTTGCTTGCTTTTGCAGCCGGGTGTGTGCTAACCCTCATGGGCTGATCAGGAAGTATGGGCTGATGTGCTGCAGGCAGTGCTTCCGCAGCAACGCCAAGGACATTGGCTTCATCAAGGTATACTATATGAGCTTCAAACTGCACTGCTGATGATGCTTACCAGAGTATCGTGCATTGGATGCATAGGCTGCATGTACTGGAACATCTGCTGTGATATTGTTTTTAGTTCGCTGATATGGTCCAGGCTAAGTTTCTCAGATGGATCTGCACAACTTTAGTAGTTTTATTTTTTTCTATGAATTAATGTTGATGTGCAATAGTGATCAATGATTTTTTAAGAAATACTCCCGCAAGTAATGTAGTTATTGTAAGACTAAGCAAGATTGGCCTGTATGCATTATACATTTCTGTATGAGGACATATAATTCTAATAATTGAATGTTACATTGATGTTTTGCTATAGTTAGATGCTGCTGTGTGTCTTACGTTATTGCTAGCTTGTTGAACACATTTTTACACAGTGACCATTTCTTTTGATTTAAGCTGTTTACTTTTAATGCTTTGTTATCTGTCTTGCAAGTCCAACTATGATAGTTCGTTGAGCTGTTCTCATGCGCAGTTATCCATTTTGATCCAAATGATTGTGAATCCACAATTATGATGCTCAATCATAGTGGCTATGGTCTCATTTTTGTAGACAAGCATGTTTATTGCCACTAATAAATTCTGTTAGCCATGTCAATGATTTGATTTTCTGTTATCGCTCTTTTAACTTGTGAATTGCTGTCAATAATTTTGCAGTACCGCTGAAGTACTATGAGAACTCCATCTGCTGGTGTGAGATGGACCATGTGAGGCGAGGTGGAGGCGATAATTTGAATTCCAGTAATTCAGATGTTTTGTTCAGAACTAAATTAAGTCTGGCTTGCGTTTTTTGGAGAACTTAGCCATGTCCGTCATGTTTGAACCATGAGTTACCTGCATATGTGCAGAATTTGAGCTACCTTGATTGACAGCCATCTTATCTGTGTCTCGTTGAGCATCTACGTGGATGGTTATTGCCGAACCAGTGATATTTAGCGTGCCATATATATCTGTTTATGGTGCCTCTGGATAAATCATGGGGTATAGAACATGTTTTGCAGATGTAGCGTTATATAAACAAAGCTTGAATATTTGCATACGATCCTACTAGCTCATTTGTTCTTCATCGGTCACACGGTATCAAATCTCACGTAAAAATCCTTGGAGAAATGTACTGCAAGCAGACCTGCGTTGCCTATATTTGTCTGAAATATGCAGAAACATCAGTAGTAAACTCACAATGTTGAATTCGTTGAGTTTATTATACCTTCCTACTCGTTGGAGACCTTGGAGTCATGCTAATCGTTCCTAAGAGCAATTCCAAGAGTATCCTAAAAAAATTCTTCCCCAAAACTATGTATTGGGGTTCTTCCAAAAAAAATTTTCCTCAAAAGTATATCAGTCCATAACAGATCGCTAATAAATAGCTCCTAATATTTAAACACAGGCCACGTCATCGTATTGGGTCCATCGGAAGGGACGCGCGGGTGTGCGGGAATCAGGGTCGGGGGAGGAACGCCAACGCTAAAATATACGCGGTGGCAGGCTGTTTTTAAGCGTCGCTAAAAAATTGGGGAATATTTAGGTGGATTGTTGGAGTTTATTTTTCTCTCTTTTTTCCTAAAAAAAGGTATTGGGGGTAAGATTAGCAGCCTCTTGAAGTTGCTCTTATCCTTACCAGATGCCAAGACTCCTTAACAAGTTATTTCTGTTTGATAATACATTGTACAAGGTGTCAACAAAAGGAAAGCGGATTATCACACTGCTGCCATGGTTCATGCATCATACATAGAGTACTCTGCCGCCGCAGCCCTTTTCTTTTCTCCCCGAATGAGCATCTTTGACAAATGTAAACTAACTTCAATCTGTACTGTATCCTTCTCTCGCAGGCTTTTTTTTTCTCTGATTCTTGCTAACATAACCACTGCTCTCATGGAATCATCCATGGACAGCTCTATTGCGCCATCAGCTGAACTGATGGGATCTGTGGATGAAGATAAGATTCCAGGGTTGCAAGACGAAAAAAAAAACCCCCTCCAATAGCAAAGCCATATCGTTGGATCGTATTGAGTAGATATAACCTGATTTCAGAAAATGGGGCAACGGTTGGCAGCAAGAGGAAGATTCAGACGGATGAGCTAACTTGGAGGGAGTTTTGATAAATTCACTAAACTACGTGTACAAATCTAAGATCAAGTCCTGACTCTGCAGGAGTATAAGATTTTTTGGAATTATATTTGAGCTTTTCCTGTCAATATATACAAAACTATTTGGAACTTTTAATTTATTGAATGGACATAATATATTATATCTATAAATATTGTCCTTTACTTTTACCGATATATTGCTACCAAATTTATTTTTTAGTAGAGGGGTGTCTTTTTGTAGTTTTTTTTCAACTGTCACAAACACATATTGTGGTAGTGATGCACTCTTCATGGATCACGAGAACAAGAGTTGGAGATATTATCCCATTTATATCTCCGACACCCTATGCAGTTGTTCAATCCGAAAGAGGATCCTGCCTTGCTATGGGTGCATATCAGATGCAAAAGCACCAGATTTTGGGAGTGGAGAAAATTCATCTAAAAGAGTACTTTGAAGTTTTGAACCAAATTTGAAACTTGCACATCCATAGTTCATGTTATGATATACTTTGACGCAGAAGTCATCAAGTGTGTATGCATATGATTTTTGTCATTTTCGTATGAAATAAACTATAACGAGTTTTAACCTACAATTTTGCGACAAAATATATCAAAATATGAACTATATATATGGATGTACCAAGTTTTGAAATTTCTTGACACTTCAATGTATGCTTTTTAGAAAATCTTTTGCATTTGCACCACATATGCTCCTGCCTATCACAATCTAGTAAAAAATTAGTCATCAGGAAACAGCTGGTAGCATCATAATGCCTTGGCAGTGACCAGTGAGTTTGCTAAACCTATTGAGTATGTTGAATTGTTACCTTCATGCACACCCGGGTACGAGTCGCACAAATGCCTTGGGCGTCCTCGCCTCCTAACCAAATTCCAGGCTCCCTTGCAAGTGTCATTTCTTTTAGCAGGTGGGTCATCTTGACAAAAGAAAGCAGAGAAACCGAGCTGTGGCATCATGATTCATGCAGCACACTGCACACCATGGTGGGAGTACTCTGCGCTATTGCCACCATTTTGTTTCCCCCATGAGCATCGTTGACAAACTTAAAATAACTTCGATTAGTACTACATCCTTCTCTAATATACTAGTGATGATTCGCCAACGGCCAGATAGGAGACAGCACTTCTCCTCCATCATCAGCAACAGATTTGTCTTGTCTTGCAGATATTTTTGCTGTCTGGTTCTTGTTACCACTGGTTATACTCTCTTGAAATCCATGTAGGCACTGCCCCTTTAGATGGGGTCGGATAACCAAGAAATATAAGATTCCAGGGATGCCATAGAAAATATCATGTAGGGTGGCTGCCACACTGTATATATACACAAGCTCTCATGGTCCATGGATATGCTCACCAAAGCACTGTTTAGAAGATCATCAACAGACATGGAAGCCGAGTGTGCATCCTACTGGTGTTCTGTCGATGCATTCTGTGAGGAGTCGGTGATGATTGCGTCCTTGCAGTCATTGTTATGGAGCAGCAGTGATTTTGATCTGATCCCTGGGCTCTGTTCTTCCAATGTTCCTTACAGTTTGCCTGGCAGCTCTCCCTTTTGTATCAACGATAATGAGAAAAGTACATTAGTGAGCAGTACCCCAAATGAAGTTCTTGACACTCTTGCGTTAGCACATGGGGAAAAGGTAGCAGGCAGCAAGAGGAAAGCTGAGACGGATGAGGAGAAGAACCATGGCGGTGAAGGCCGCACCACTCCCTTGGTAAGAGAAGGCCTGTATCTTATCTGATTCTGGGTACTGCTACAATTGTTTGATGGAATTGATCCTACAGGCACCAAGAGCTCGCAAGCAATCCAAAGCTAACTCGCAAAGCTGCTACGCAAAGGTTGTTAGTTACTCGGTTTATTTTGCCACATTTGTTTGATCTTTGAGGCTTTTAGTTTGGTTTCTTACCACTTTATTGCCGTTCTTTCGTAGCAGATGAGAAGGGAGAGGATCAATGCAAGGCTGAAGATACTTCAAGAGCTAATTCCTAATGGAAAAAAAGTGGACATCAGTACAATGTTGGACGAAGCAGTCCAGTATGTAAAGTTTCTTCATATGCAAATCAAGGTTTGTGTTCAGTCTTCCCTTTTTCAGATGGATGGAAATGTTCTGGAAAGAAAGAATTCAGGGCCTTTTATCGCTTGACCACTGTACTCATTTTCTTCCCTGAATCCCTGCTTTGTTTAATTTGATGCACAGCTGTTGAGTTCGGATGAGATGTGGATGTACGCCCCCCTTGCCTATGACAGCGTTAACATCGGGATCCCACTGTGCTCATCAGTACAAGAATGACAATGCCCACTGAAATTGTCTTTATTCAGAAATATGTTCCATCTTAGCTTTCTCGTTTTGCTGCCAAATAAATATAACACATGCTGTTATACGGTTTTAACCTATTTTTTCATTATGTAACATCCCCTTGAGTAAATATCAATTATTGTACTTTTATATTTCCAACAAAGTTACCTTACTCATGTTATTGACTACTAGCATTGTATTATGCGTTGCCAAGGGCTTTCTTTCACAAACTTGTTTTTGCTGTTCATAATACTGGAATATATCCTATACATGGCTTTAAGTCCAACATTCTACTGCAAGAAAAGTAGTGAAGTGATCTAGGTCATAGCGATCGTTAAAACAAGCTAAGACTAAAAAAAAAGATTCTATAGGGCTAAACATATGAAAACTAGTATAGAAACCAATATTAAATATTGCTTATTGAAGGTTGTAACTTGTCAAAGATCCCATATATCGAAGAACAGAGGGAATTTTATTTGTGGCTGTTTCAACGAATCTAACATGAGAAACTCATGTTGTGATAAAGTTGCACGCTCACTGAAAGCAGACGGCACGAAATGACAGAGATATTGGTCCACTTCCATCTCCCATCAATATTGAGGACTGCATACGTAGCTGATTAGCTAGATGTTACACTGGCGATTGTGAAAGCTGGGTTGTGATATTAATAAGTCTTGTTGTAGCTGTTGATGAATCACGTCATTTGTCATGACTACACAACTTGGGATGACGAAAGGTGTCGACACTTCCACCATTTTGACTACTGAGGCCCCGTTTGGTAGGGCTTCTCAAAGTGCTTCTCCACCGGTTTTTGGTGAAGCCCTACCAAAGGACCAATTTCAAAAAAGCTTCACCACTAAAGCCGGGAAGAAGCTGCAAAACGGCTTACACTAGAGAGGAGAAGTCGAAAAAACTGGCTTCACCGGCTTCTCTCTCCAAGCATTAAGTGATCATAAAATTACGTATATTGCCATTGAGAAGCCGTTTTACCAAACGTTTTGCAAAACGGCTTCAGCTTCACTAAAAAAGTCACTCCACCGAAGAAGCCGAAGCCGAAACTATTTTATGAGAAGCCGAAGCTCTACCAAACGGGCCTTGATGGAAGTCTACTTGTAAAAACATGTCTACCGTTCAATTTGATTAATTAACTTGGTGTCTATGATAAGGACAAAGTCTTTGAGGCGTATATTTGAGCATTATGACAAAACAATAATTATAGCTAGTCATTTAGTAATCTTCTAGTGAAGGACCATTTAGTAATCTTCGAGAATTTTTTTTTATGTTTTGTAAATATTGGTCAAATTTTTTTCCATGCTTTCTAGGCATATAAATTTGGTATATGTAGTAACCACAACTAGAACTATAAAAATTTTTGGGGATCAAAATAAACAAATACCCATTATGGTACAAAATTGATTGATAGGGTCCTCATAACTATTTCTCAACACAAATGGTCTGGAAAAATGTTTTACGAATGTACAAGGACTTAAGTAGCAAGTTTGCTAGGGATGGCAGTGCAAGATTTTTAGTTTTGTTCTTGAATTCTGCATAGACAGAAAACAGGCCCATCAACTGTGTCCTCGTTTAGAAACTAAGCAGAAAAGGCGACGTTCACCATACCAGTCACCACTGAAGCCTGCAAATGGGCAAAGATCGCTCAAAAAAGAAAAGTTTAGATACACATTATGTTGTTCAAGACAAGGCCAAATAAGTCTTAAAAAATGATGAATCTAATTAGGGCCAGAACACTTCTTTTAGGATTTTGAGTTCAACCAAAAGCTTAATTTTCTAGAGGAGGAGGATAATTCACCTGACCAGTACTTCCACTTGTTCCTGGACTCCATTAGGCTTCTGAATTAGAGTGGAATGATCAGCAACTGTTTTTTTCTTTTTTTACGAATGTTACGCTAGCCAGGTCTTTAACTTCATTTATATGGATGCTATTTTTGTATTTGTACGATATTAAGTTTCATGCACAAGAAAGTCAAGCATCCAGCTTAAATTATCGAGGAACAGTAGACCATTTCCATATCGGGATATACATGAACATTGCAAGTTTCTTACTTCATTTGGGTATGTGCTTGTGATTAACCTTTTCATAGAATCGAATTATGCTTCTTGCAATATTTTGTTTGCTATTTACTCTTTTCATTGCATATACTCTCTCCATTCTTAAATATATGACGCTATTGACTTTTTACTCCAACTTTGACCATCAATATCTATTGAACGAGCTAGTTAACTAAAGTAAAATGTGTACCATTATGTTTATTGTCAAATGTACTTTAGATTTAACTTGTAGGTTTATCTATTTAAAAAATATTTGTAGAAAAGATAAATAGTCAAACAAATGAAAGTGAACGAGCATCATATATTTAACGAGCGTCATATATTTAAGAACGGAAGCAGTACATGCACAGTGAAGGATTCAAACATATGGTAGCGAACAACAAGGAAAAGTATTGAAAGGGTCGCAACAGAACGGTCCACGATTACTGACTGATACAAGGGCCTTGATGACTATTTCTCAACGTACAAGGTCTGAAAAACATTTCCTGACGTACATGGGCTTAAGACAAATTTGGTTGACTTTTTTTTTTTGTAAAGCGACTAGCAGTGGCAGTTTGCAGATTTTAGTTTTATTAGATGACAAACAAGGCCCCTCAGCGTATGTAATAATCCTTCTCTGATCTACAGAAGAAGAGCAGGCACGTGACGTTCACCATGGCAGTCACCATTGGAGCCTGAAAGGGGGAAACGATGACGTTGTAAGACAAGTTCAGTACTCATTACATTATGTAGTTCAAAACAAGACCGAGCCAGTTGTTTCAAGGAATTTGAGTTGACTCAATAAAAAAAAGGATCAAGATAACTACCATAGGAACACGTTTCAAGGAAAGTTCACCCAAAAGCTTAAGTATCAAGAAAATGCGAATGATACACTTGAACACTTCAACTCACTCTTAGACTCCGTTAGGCTAGCTTATGAGGTAGATTAGAATGAAAAACAATTGTATCTTTCTCTCATAAAGATCATGCCATCATGGTATTTCAGGCTTAATATATGTTCCACAAGGTCAATAATACATACCGGATAGATGATCTCGCCACCGCATCTGCGTATCGACAATTCACATGATCTTGGTGATTGAATCCAGTGACACCATGAGGACCATCTCATCATAGCTAGATGCGTGGTACGGCTGATTCATGTGCGCTGCTGCCACTGCCTTTCGCTGCTGCTCCTGCCTGCAAGTTGGAGGTAGAAGAAAACCTCATCTACCATGGTCTTCCGCAACGAACGAACTATATGCTAAGAAAACAAAAGAAAAAAACGTTTCAAGAAATTAAACCTTTTCTGGCTGTCAACGCTGGCAGCTGGCTGCTGCTGAACCTGCTCTGCCTCCGGTTTCTGGGAGGACGAACGCTGCCCCATCTCTCCTCTCTCTCTCTAGCTCTCTAGTTTGCTTTTGCTTGCTTCCTTTGGCCGAAGAGCCGCAAGGGTGCAGTAGTATATATGTTGGGCTTGGGACGACGGTGACATAGTCTTTTCCTTTCTTTAATCTCTTTGATGAAAACCAATTATGATCAGAAATGTGGAAAAGGTTGCTAAAAGTGTCATTACTTTATTTCTAATTTCAATTCGGACTCAGTTCTATGCTGTACCTTTTGCTTTTCTGGATTTACCTTTTAGCTACCTTTTACTCAGAAAGTGATCGAATGACCGAGTCTTCAAAGGGATGATCTTTGAAGTTTGTGTGGTCCGGACCATTTTGTATTGTCAACTAAGTCAAGTGGATGCAGGTGCTTTTATATTCATGTGTGTCCGTGTAGATTTGTATTTTCTAGGGAATTCATTGAATGATAATGGATTTTGCCGACAAGGGTGAGCGCCGTATAATTAACAGCTATCCAGTTTATAAGTTTTCCATGTACAGCATTTTATTATTATTATATATTCTTTGATGCTGTTTTACCAGAAATATCAAAATATAAAGACCGGAAATTTATTTAAGTAAAAGCACCATTTGTTACTGCTATGGACAGAATTATATAAATTGTTACTATGTATGAAATACTGCCTCTCTACTAGACAGGGGCTACATAGCACTCCAATATTTCAGCTAAGTTCAGAGTATTATATTCTTGAGCATACATAACATCACTTTTAAAGTCTCATAAAATGAAGCTATCACTCCAATATTCGTAAGCATTGTAATCTTGAGCATTTATAGCATATATCGCAGCTAGCACAGGATATATAGAACACATGTCGTATGCAATTTGTTTTATCTAAGGACAGTTGCCGTATTAGTTGGCTCTGGGTGAGATCATGCATATACTTTGATTTGGTAGGAGCAGAGTGCGTTTGCCCCAACTGTGGATCAAAGCACTGATTCAGCTAGATTAAACTAACTGTACTGTTCATATTGTACTCCCACTACTACACTGCGGGCCCATCACAGCTGGTTTTGCGTGAACCGGTGGTGATAGTGTTTCACCGCCGGTTTTGAAGTTGATGGGGGCAACAACCTTCAGAACGTAGCCGGATTTTAACACCAACCAGTGGTGAAAGTGAGCACAGACCCAAAATAATCATTCATTCCACCTCATTACATCTCACGTCCGCACTCCCCCCCTCTCATCCTCGTCCCCACCCATATGCCGCCCCCTTCCTATCACTGCGGGCCCATCACAGCTGGTTTTGCGTGAACCGGTGGTGATAGTGTTTCACCGCCGGTTTTGAAGTTGATGGGGGCAGCAACCTTCAGAACCTAGCTGGATTTTAACACCAACCGGTGGTGAAAGTGAGCACAGACCCAAAATAATCTTTCATTCCACCTCATTACATCTCACGTCCGCACTCCCCCCTCTCGTCCCCGTCCCCACCCACATGCCGCCCCCTCCCCCCCCTCAGTCTCTCACTCTCTCTCCCTCCTGCCACCCTCTCCTCCCTCCTCCCTCCTCTCCCGCCGCCCTCTCCTCCCTCCTCTCTCGCCCCTCACCAGACTAGATCCGCTGGTGAGGAGTGGCGGCCACAGCCGGTAGGGTCAACATGGCGGAGTAGCAGCGGGAGCACGACGGAGTGGCGGCGGTAGCATCCTCTAGATCCGGAATGGCGAGGATCGCCAGCACATGTGGGATCTGGCGGGGACGGCCGGCGTCGGGCGTAGGATCCAGCGGTGGGGATTGGCTGGCATGGATTACAACGGCAGCATCTCCCTAGGTACCTCTCTCTCTACGGGGATGAGGTGGGCGCGGGATGCGGCGGTGGGGACGACCGACGCGACGGGGCTGTGGTGGGCGCACGACTGCGCTACGGTGGTAGTGATGATGAAGCGGCGGCGATGAGGTGCGCGGTGGGGAGTCGGGCCTACGACGGCGGCACGTGGGGTGTCGGCCTGCTACGGCAGCGCGTGGGGGGCGCGGTGGGGCAGAGGAGTGGCGGTGGCGCGTGGGGGCGCCTGATTTTTTCTCTTTTATTTTGTTTTCGGAGATGCTCATCACTGCCGGTTCTGGAACACCCCATCACTGTCGAAAATCATATGACAGATTCTAAATCAGCAGTGAAGGGCGTTTTGGAGCCGGCAGTGATGAAGCTATGTGGAGTAGTATCCCTCCGTTTCAAATTGTAGGTCGTTTTGACTTTTTTAGATTTATAGATGTTTGTATGCATATAGACATACATTATATGAACTTAAAAAATATGAAATGATATACAATTTGGAACGGAGAGAGTAACAATTATTAATTTGTTCTGTCCATACTGATAGCACATGTTTGTTAGTCAACTATAGGCTTCACGCCCATTACCATGCCAAACTAAAATGGAAGCAGATATTTAATTAATTCTACCGCCCACATATGTCGAATCACCGAGTGTAGTTCCTATCTGATGTTAAGTAACTTAAAACGTTGTGGTTAATTAGTATGTTCTTGTGTGGTAATCCAGTTGTATAAGAGTATTTGTACCAACACCCGTAAGTGCTTTCCATATAGTGTTAAATCACTCAAAACAACAAGGGATTTAATGTTATGGTGATTTTCATTTGAGAAAAATTTGACACCACGATCAACCTCTTCCTTTCCTATTTGCAGTGATTTTTGCGTGCTGAGTCCATCAGTCCCTGAAAGTTAATTTGCAGGTTTTCATGGTATTAGTGCTCCTGCCGTGTCATGAGGATAATGTAGTGACTCTGCCTTGTTGGTGGCTAGTTTACAGTTTAAATCTGCCATCATCCACTCCAAGTTGGTGATTCATCACTCGACAAGCAAAACAGGTTAGATGGCCAATTTTCTAATCAGATGTGTACAAATCCTACGCAAGTCTATTCCAATACTAGTTACTTTTTCTGCTGTCAAATCACTGTCAAAATTAGTCCAACTATATTTTTAGTAATACATCTAAGTTCATTGCAAAAATAGGTCATAATATATGCATATGGATAAGAGTGGTATATATATATATACTATAGTTCTACTGAGAGGGACTTCACAACCACTTACCTTGATCGGCTCAATAATGCTGAGTTTAATGCTATTTAAGTTGCGGTATTTAAAATAGCGATGAACTCAGAACCAAGAAGGTGATAATTTCAAAAAAAAGGCTTAATATACTCTAACAAGATAAGGTCCTCAGCTCAAGTTCTAAATTTATAACAACAGCCAAATACTATCCCTGGGTCAGGAATGGAGAATATGTGCAGTGGACCAAAATTGCACACTTCACTGTGATGAACACTACCGCAAAGCACACCTTCTCAAACTCATTTATCCACACAACATTTTTAGCAAACCCTGTTAATTTGGACCAGATATGAGCTGATATCTTGGGCTGACACATCGCGAGTTGCATTGCTGATTGCTATGCTATTTGGACTTCACATATCGCTCGCTGCCCTTGGATGTCAGTTCACATTCAAACTCCAGTGTTTGCCAAAATGCATAATTTTCTTATGATAATACAAGCTAAGATTGTTTATTTTTGTGAATTGTTTGAGAAATTGCAGTCATACCACAAAAATGCAGTTCTCTAAAATTTACACTCATATATGTATATGTATATCTTGAGAACAATATTGAAAGATTCTCTTTAAAAATAGTTCGACGTCATCATAACTTTGTTGACGTTTTGTTACAGGATAATGGCCAAAAGTATGCATTAGTTATTCTATATCCATATTCTGTAGGAAAAATATAAATTGGACTAGAGGTTGTTGACAAGCTCTGTTACCAGCCAAAAGATACTCGTCATAAAATTCTTAGAAAAGCCTACAACTAGCAGCGCAGGGCCACTGCTTATCTTCTACAGAATTGATATAATGAGCAACTAGATAGGTGACTTAAAACTGGGAGTATAGAGCATCATGATTCATGCAGGTTAGAGATCAAAAGGTAGCATAAGCTGTACTCTTTGTACTTCTGTTCAGGTCATTTGATAACACAACCTATACCTAGAAATAAAACATCATTCGTATTCCTGAACTGTTGTGCATCTTATTATGATGGTGTTGCTATTGCTATTGTAGCTATCATTATCTATGAGCTGATAAGGGAGTGCATGGTGATACAATGGCTAGTACAAATGGGAACATACAAATATTGAAACAGATACAAGCCTTGGGAGGAAGATTATCTTTCACCACATTGGTACTTCTGTTTACTCTTGAATTTGTACAAATGTTTTAACTTTCTGGATTGGAAAAAACTGTTCTCATCGGAATATTTTGTCGAGAATAAGCTGATACCTAACGACTGTAATTTTTCTCTAGAATATTAGTTTGTGCCAATCTTGATTATCTACAATTTTGTTATTAAGATTTCAGACATAAAAGTAGCATGAGAAACAATTGTTGCATATAATAGAAAAAAATGTTTAAAGATATCGTGGGTCTCCACGAATTAGACTCAAGACTCTTACACAACTCTACATATTACTACTCATACTTCAATTTTCATCACCATCTTTGAAGGGTGAAGTTGTTAACTGTCCTTTATAATTTATTTTTTAGAGGAATGAATTTGAGATTGCTCCATGCCTCCCTGAGGTAATTAGGCTTTATCAACCATTTTAAGTTGCACAGAAATCATGCCTCTTTCAGCTTCAGGTATGCATTACCAAGATACAGCATAGCGTGATTTGCTTACAACCTAGGCGATCAATATAACTCAGCAGGGTCAACCTAGGTGATATCTGTAACTGCACTCTGCAAGCCCTGAGCTACGTATTCGTCATTCTGCCAGCATGAGGGCCATAAAACCACCAAGGGCCTGTTTGAATAATAGGAGAAAACTACCGAGGGCCTGTAGGAAAAACTGGATCAACATATCTAGAACTACTTTGAATAGAACCAGATCCCAAAAAGGAAAAAAAACCTAGAAACCACCATCATATATATTGCAACTCAAGCATCAAAGATTCTCAAGCGCACATAATACTGCTAATGAAATCATATAATCCAAGGAATAAGTAAAATACAGTTCAGTAATATTACTAGCTCCCATCTCAAGGTATCAAAACATATATAATTTGACAAAAAAAACTCTTTATTGCAATTTTCTTGTGTCCCAAAATAAAAACAATATTATATATGACATCCATGATCCGATTACTAAAGAGGGAAAAAATATTAGGGAAAAAAGTACATATAAAATGCAGTGGACGCTAGCTAGCGCCTAGTGGAAAAGGCTAAAATGATCAACCAAGAGGACGATGTGAACATAAAAGGCTTCCCTGGTGCATGGTAACGTCATAATATTGTTCCACTCCGAAGAGGTAATCCCATGAACTTGTTTTCGGATCGTATGCCGTTATGACTCCTGCATTGTGCATCCAGAAAACTATCCTTCCGTCATCTAAAACCACCAGTGGACAAACAAATCCATAACTGTCCCAAAACGGTATTCGTGGCATGGAGTATTGCTTGGTCCAAAGGGACCTTTCCATGTCGACCAGTTCCCAAAGATCCATGGACCAATCTTGATCGTTGCGATGCACTGCGACCAAGCTGCCATTCAGACCGGCTAACCAAAAACCTTCTGCGTGGCGAATGTAGTGCATCCTCTCCTTGGTAGAAGTAGAACCAAGGAGGCTGATCTGTGGCCCATGGAGTGTCATCGGCCTCCACTCCTCCGCCGCCATGTCGAATGAGGCTATGCAATCCGGGTCAACAGTTTTGTCGTCGCACCCATCGATCAAGAAGTAGGCGGCTCCATCCACGACCGCCCTGTGCCACAGCGCGAACGCAACATGCACCGGAGACCCTGGCCTCACCCGCCTCCTCCTCCGGTCGCTGCCGCTGCCAAGAGTCATGACATCGCATGTCATGACTGGACGTGCGAGGCACCAGCCTTGGTTGATGTCGCCTTCGCCTTCGAGTTCTAAGGAAAAATTAATGGCGAGCACCTTGTACTCTCCGGTGGAGGGGACATGGCCAAGCACATACTCTGGCACGTCCTTCCCGTACCTGATCTCCTCCTCGTAGGCTATGTCGGTGGCGATCTCACCGACGGGCACGCCGAGCACGAAGGCTTGCCACCAGCAACCGTCGACGCAATCCAGGTGGAAATCATTGCTCCGATCGATGCCAAGCTGGTAGACCCGTACCCGCTTGACGATGCCGCCGGCCAGGTCAAGGACGTGCGCCTCGCCGGTGCCGGAGTGGAGGGCGGCGAGGTGCGGCGGGTGCCGGGACGCGTGGGCGGCGGCGAAGCCCGGGTCGGACGTCAGCGACCGCCACGACCGGCAGACGAGGCGGAGGCGGCAGAGATCGGCGGCCGGCAGGCGGAGCAGGACCTCGCGCAGCATGTCCCTCGGCAGCAGTTGGCCGTCGTTGGTGGTGGCGACGGCGGGAGGAGCATCGCCGTCGAGCTTGCGTTTCCGTAGGAGCGCCGCCGACGCCATCGCGGGGTGATCGTGATCTAGATCCGCTGGTTGTTGGGCGCCATCGTATATTGAGGAGGCCTGCGTGGGGAGCGAATTGGGTTCTTGTGTGGAGTTGATTAGTTGAAACGGCTGGACGCGTGGGGCAGTCGAACTCCTGTTGCATAGCAACGGCCGCGCGACTCGCGCACCGGTGACCACGCCACGCACCCGTTCCGGGCGCCCCGGCGACTCGCTCGCCACGACGCCAACGTCTCCGCGGCGTGCGCTCGCTCTGGATTGCTCGCCAACGCCTATGAGTCTGTTGTAACTATATCATTCTAAGATGTATATGAACTATATCATTCTAACATGCATATGAACTATAGTTAGGATGCCGAGTCTGTTGTAGTGAGGATTAATTAATTTTTAATTACGATGGCTGAAAAAATGAGAGCCGTCCATTCAGAAGAATCACACGGTGAAAAAAATAGGAAGTAGCTAGAGGTACATGAAGAAAACTAGCAAGAAGCACCAAATGAGTGGGACTAAGTACAAAAAATAATGGATCCGTACCTAATTTAATTTGATTTTTTTAAGTTAAGGATTTTCACTATGGTTGAAAAAAATAAGAGCTGTCCATCCACAGAAATTGAATGGTGGAAATAGGAAGTACCTAAAGAAAAATACCAAGAAGTATTTAGATAGGTGGGACCAAGTACGACGTACCCAATTTAATTAATTTGATCATTTAAATATCTTTCTCAGATCAATAGCCATAAAAAATTTAATAAAAAAGTACGTGAAAGTACTAACTAGCAACTAGTATATCTAATTTTGGGAATCCATCAAAGTTTTTCAAAACTAGATGTAGATCTGTGAACATTACGCGACACACACGTGCACGCATGGGCAGTTCTGTACATGAGTGGATTGCATAGCAGCCGAGCTTGATCAGCTCAAGACCAAGGTTGATGATGTGTTCAAGTTGTAAAAGTTAAATTGGTGATGAACTCGGAACCAGGAAGGTGATAATTTTAAAAATTCCTTCTCTAACAGGATAAGGTCATCTTCTCGATCTATAAATTTGTAACACCAACTGAATACTATCCCTGGTGTGTATGGACTTCATTATAGAATACGTGTAGCGAGATTTCTTAGACTTTAGTCGAAATTACAGTAAATTTCAGAGCACTATTGTGGCGGATCCACTTCGGATTTGCTTGATTAAACATGATTAAGTCACCTATGCGACACTTATGTTTTATCCAAGTAAATACGAAGTGCCGTCGGATTTCATCTGATTTAACCACTTGAACAGGATCGAATAGCAAACCCACACGAAGGTGAGCGGTTCCAGAGAATACAACAAGTCCACTGAGTTAACAAATTAACCATTTAATTTGACCGTGAAAACAACATCAGATTTTTACAAGGATCAGCAGAAAAATAACCACAAAAGGTAAAGCCACTAGCGGAAGCGAACTCGTCGGGGTCGGACATCCCTGGTGAGGCCAACCGGGACATCAATAATCCCTCTCCTCGCCGTCCGAGGAGGGATCCTACTCAACCGTCCAACCGGGAGGGAGTTGGGGCAGCCAAGTGCCAGTAGAAGGAGGCTCAGAGGCAGCAACTTCACCTGAAAAAGAAGAGCCACAACAAGGCTGAGCTACTAAGCTCAACAAGACTTAACCGACCGGGAGCGCGCTAACTACCTCTGCTAGACATGCAAGGCCTTTTGGCTGAGGGGTTTATTTGCCAAAAGCGCTAGGTGTATCCTTACTTGCAAGTTTTAGCTCCGGTTTTATGTTCATTATCCAGTCTAAGTTTGCAACCTATTCTAAGCAATCATAGAACCAACCAAAGGGTATATACATCATCAATAAAATCATGTCATCATCAGATTCCTTATTTACTCAGGGTGACATAGCGATCAAGCAGTCTCAAGCTGTGAGAGGCAGACGAATCGATTCGAGTTTCTTAACCATGCATGGCGAACCTAATCTCACGACATCCGCGCACCACAAGGGCTGCTTCCTGTGTCGGCCGTCCCCATCAATTCCCAGGCGCGTGTCAGGTCCAAACTTCCCTTGGCATGCAATGCTCCACAGTCCCGGCCTCTGCCGTACTGTGACCGCACTTGCACCCACATGATGCACCATGGGAACCTCGTTCCAGGGACAGCAGGGGTATAAGCCACGCCCTAGTTCAATCAGGTACTAGGCTTCCCCATCCCATACTAGGTATGAGATTAGTACTTTCAAACACTTGATCACGAACACCACCACTGTCGGGCCTTAACAAGTTCATAGATAGACGGGGCGATCAACCGACCACCAAAGAGTTACCCAAAACCCTGCCCCGTCCATCGTCCTTATAGTTGTAACAGAAGGGTAAACATCCAACTCCTACGACTCGCGAGTGACAGGGAATCACTCGGCTTTTACCGTTTCCTATTTAAACAAAGCAGCTACTCGGTCCAACAGCTAGTGTTCAGATCAAGGGAGCTAAGTTATGCATCTAGGGTTTCAAACAACTCCTATACGTAAATGCACAAGCATGTTAAAGAAGGCATGCGCAAGTCTGGTAAAACATAGGGGGATTCATGCATCCGGGGCTTGCCTTCGAGCAAGGAGGGAGGGAACTGCTCGACTTCTTGGGCAGCTTCGGCTTCTGGAAGCAGGAGCTCAGCTACACCGTCGTCTTCTGGCGCTGGGTGCAGCTCGTAGTAGCCGTCGGCGAGATGCAGCTCTACACGAATGCAATGCATTAGTTAGCATAGACGGTTATTTCAACAGCAACACTTGCAAGTTTGAGCGTAGAAACTTGCGGCAAGTTATAGGAGGGTGGGGAGGTTCAATGGAGTTGATGGAGATCAAGAGGTAAGGGTCGGAGGGAAGTAACTTATGATCTGACCCCTATTCTAGAGGAATAGATGTGCTAGGGGTCCTCAGACTTAATCGTTGAAAAGGCCCCAAGTTTTACACATACACCCTCAGTTCAAAGAAAAAGGTACAGCCGAGCCCTCGGGCGAGGCGGAGAAGGGTCGGCGGAACAGACAGGGTCGGGTGAGACGGAACCGGGGTCGGGCGGATAGGAGGGGTCGGACGAGGCAAACAAGGATCGGCAACCTACCTTCGTCTTACAGAGAAGGCTTGGGCGGAAGGACGAAGGGGCTTGGGACAGCGGCGAGGATGTCCGGCGGTGTTTCTTGTGGATCACAAGCAAGCTCTTGGGCAGCACTGAAAGCAGTGGCTGGCGGGTTGTCACACCCGATTTTAAGGACAAAATCGAGTGCATTAAATACATGTGCGTCAGGATCAAGTTACACACATGTACGACAATAGTGAATAGCAAAGACAGGGCTAAATCGAATAAAGAGAGTATTAACCATTATTACATGACCGAAAGTCTCACATAAACCACAAAGTCTAATTATTACGCAGCGGATCTCCAAAGATGACGACGACTCCACAGGCAGCTGACTGAAGAAACGCACGCCTAGAACTCCTCGAAGTCGTGGAAGTACTCCTCTTCCCAATTAACTTGGTCTGAACAGCGGTTTGCAAGGGTGAGTACACTTATGGTTGGTACTCAACAAGTCGTGGGGAATAGTGTAGTGTAAGGCTAATTCAAGGTATGGCTAAGGCATAAATAGCATTCGCTTTTAATTAAGTTGGTCAAGTTTTATTAGCAATTAACTAAGTATAAGTTCATACCTCCCGAAATTAAACATGAACATAAATAAAGCAACCAATGCATGAAATGATAACAAGTTAAGTCCATCTTCCGATAATATTATCATGTGAGGGTCCAGGCCGCTCTTAACCGTGAGCACGGCTGATCGATCAGTTTAACACTCTGCAGAGGTGGCACATCTTTACCCACAAGTCGCGTAAAAGTTCAAAAGAACTTTGGACCCAACCATGCGATGCTAGCCAGGCACCATACCACACTTCCGAGGTGTGATTGCATAGGGACGCTACGAGGCCTTTACAAAGATTCGCTAGCAATGTGGTAACCCGCTAAGGTTTCAGGTCGAAGCGAAACATAGCAGTCCCCTAGAGGGCATAGTGTCTTAGCCAAGCCCACTTCCCAAGAGAGCGAGTGCTATATCCCATCAACGCCTCCCCTCTTGCCCTTCCGGTAAGGTAACCCCAAGCTAGAGTTTCTAATTAATCAGCCAAGACTAGAGCCATTTAGTCTTGTGGTAGCACTGTTTTCCTGGGTGGTTCTCCATGTTCCGATTAACAAATAATGATCTTGTCTTAATGAAAGGTATAACAGAAGTAAATCAAGATTAAGCGTTGTGTGTAGTTAACCACCATGTACCAAGTAAGCACTAAGCATGAGCTACCCAACTTAAAGTAAACCGGTTGGTCACGGCAAAGGTAAGTCAATCTAGGCGAACCTTAATTGGGACCCATCAATTTAATCTTAACATGTGCATAGCGTAAATGTTAAGTACGAGAAAGTAAAGGTGTATAGGACAACAAGGTAGTGATCAAGGACACGACTTGCCTTCTTGGCCTTGCTCCTGCTGTTCGTACTCTTCGAAGGCTTGATCGGCAACTCCCTCGAACTGCGGGGCGTCTACACGTGTCACACGAGCACATACAAGCAAACATGGGCAAAAAGTAAGAAAACAGTACACCAAACATAGTTAAACAGAGAAAATAAGCTTGAAAAGATGATCTACACTTTAAAACGAACACGTGGATATAAAGAACGCGAAAAACGGAGTTAAGATGAAAAAGATATGATTAAAACAAGATCCAGGGACTTTTCTGTAAGAAAAACAAAACTTCTAGGGCCTATCCGCGAAAACCGAGGGCTTATACGTAATTATGCGTATAAACCGAGGGTCTGACGCGTAAAAACAACAAACCCGGACGGCGGGTTGATTTCTGGAAAGCTCAAGGGTTAAACCGAAAAATACGAGGGCAGATCTGTAAATATTTTCAACGCGATCTGGACCGCGGGTTGATTTGCAGAAAAGGCGGGGGCTTAAGTGCAAAAACAGCGCGGCGTGGCTCGGTTGACCGGTACGCGATCTTGATTGACTCGCGTCCGGCCGTCGGATTAAGATCCGACGGTCGCGGTGATCCGCGACATCGCGGCGGCGGCGGCGAGCGGCAGAGAGCGGCGGCGCGTGACGGTGAGCGGCGGCGGGTCGCCAGAGTTAGCCGAAACGGCGCTCCGGGGCACCGTTTGATGCGCGGGTTGCACCAGAAGAAAGAGGAGGGCGCGGTGATCCCGTTTTGGGTGTCCTTGCCGACGGAAACTCACTGGAGGCGGCGAACGACGGCGGGGAAAAGGCGGCGGCGCTTGAAGCTCGGGCGCTAGGGTTTGGGGCTCCGGGTGCGGGTGCTTGAGGCCGGGAGGGGGGCGGCGGCTTTTATAGGCGCTAGGGGATAGAGCGGCACGGGTTTAAACTCCCCCGAAGGAGTCGGAGCGGAGGCGGACGGCTGCGGATCCGGCGGCGGCCGTTGCGGAGTCGGAGCGGAGTCCGGCCGGAGGAAGGCGAAGGCGGGTGGCGGGCCGGCGCGACTTCGTGGGCCAGCGCGCGTTCGCGGGCTGCGCGGCGTCGGGTGAGCGGCAGGCCGGGGCGGCTATGCGGGCCGGCGCGCGCGTGTGGGCCGCGGCAGAGGAAGCGGCGAGCGGGCGCTGGCGGAGCAGGGCGAGCGGAGGTGGAGCTGGGCCGCGGAGAAAAAGGAGGAGGCCGGCGGGCTGCTGCAGCTGGGCCGAGCGGAAGAAAAGGAAAGGGGCCGGCGCGGAAGAAAAAGAGAGAGGGAGCGGGCCGGCGCACCGGTGCAAGGCTGGGCCGAAAGAGAAAAGAAGAAGGAAGGAGAGGGAAGTTTCGGTCCAGGGAAAAAGAAGAAAAAGAAAAAAAAG
The DNA here is from genome assembly GCF_000263155.2 of Setaria italica. Taxonomy (NCBI): domain Eukaryota; kingdom Viridiplantae; phylum Streptophyta; class Magnoliopsida; order Poales; family Poaceae; genus Setaria; species Setaria italica. Next base: position 45,466,201 of record NC_028452.1, on the reverse strand, counting down.
AAAGAGAAAAGGAAAAGGTTTGGAATTTGAATTTAAATTTGGAAATTCAAAATTCAAATCAAACTCAAGCAATCAAAATAAATGCACCAGCATGAATGCACAAATAATTCCTATGTTGAATTAATTGAATTAAAGAAAATGAATTTAAATGCCTAGAATTTAAATAACACCTTAATTTGAGCAAATTTTAATGAGTTTGAATTATTAAAATTTTGGGTGTTACAAATCCTTCCCCCCTTAAGAAGAATCTCGTCCTCGAGATTCGGAAGATCCTGCAAAGAGATGGGGAAATTCCTTCTGCAACTCGTCCTCTGTATGGTGACTCCACTGAACTTTACACATTTTGATTGCCCGATTCCTTGTAACCCTTTCCAAAGTATCCAAAATCTTAATGGGGTATTCCGTGTAAGTGAGATCATCCTGAACATTTAATTCCTCCATTGGCAACTGTTCCTCGGGAACTCTGACGCACTTCTTAAGCTGTGAGATATGGAACACATCGTGTACATCCGACAACTGATTAGGCAACTCCAATCGATAGGCTACTTGTCCCACTCGCTCAAGAATCTTGAACGGACCGATGAATCGAGGTGATAGCTTCCCTTTGATCTTGAATCTGCGCATACCCCTGATGGGCGATACCTTGAGATACACATAATCACCTACCTCAAAGGTCAATTCTCTTCTCCTGGTGTCAGCATAACTCTTCTGTCGAGACTGAGCAGTTCTCAAGTTTTCTCGGATGATCTGGACCTACTTTTCTACCTCTTGTATAATTTCTGGCCCGAATAGCTGACTCTCTCTCCTGTTTCACTCCAATAAAGGGGTGTTCGGCACTTTCTACCATACAAAGCCTCAAATGGTGACATTTTGAGACTGGCTTGATAACTGTTATTATAGGAGAACTCTGCATAAGGTAAACTCTTGTCCCAACTACCTCCATGCTTCAGTGCACATGCTCTTAACATATCCTCCAATATTTGATTTGTCCTCTCGGTCTGCCCATCTGTCTGAGGGTGGTAGGCGGAACTGAAATTCAACTTTGTGCCTAGAGATTCATGCAATTTCTGCCAGAAGCGTGACGTGAACTGAGTACCTCGGTCAGACACAATCTTCTTAGGCCCACCATGTAAACACACAATCCTCGCCATATACTACTCTGCTAGCTTGGATCCGGTGTAAGTAGTCCTTACCGGTATGAAGTGAGCTACTTTGGTCAATCGATCCACGATGACCCATATAGAGTCATACCCATCTCGGGTGCGAGGCAAACCCACAATGAAATCCATCCCAATTTCTTCCCACTTCCATTCCGGCACCTTCAATGGCTGAAGTAACCCAGCTGGCCTCTGATGTTCAGCCTTGACCTTTTGACATATGTCGCAAATGGCTACATGTGCAGCTACATCTTTCTTCATTCTGGGCCACCAATACTTCTGCTTAAGATCTTGATACATCTTAGTACTGCCGGGGTGGATAGAATAAGCAGAATCGTGAGCTTCTTTCAAGATCGTCTCTCGGAGATTTCCCACATCGGGTACCCAAATCCTTCCTTTGACCCATAAGGTTCCCTGAGAGTCTTCTGTATAGTCTGTGGCTCTTCCTTCTTTAACCATCTCCTGGATTTCCTTGACCTTGGCATCCTCAAGCTGTCCTGCCCGTATCTCTTGCTCTAGAGTCGACTCCACTTCCATCGTTGCTCCCTCAGTATGCGCAACGACACTCAAGTTGAGCCTCTCAAATTCTTTCATCAACTCGTCAGGTAACTGGAATGCTAAGGCTAAGTTAACATGACCCTTCCGACTCAAAGCATCTGCAACTAGGTTAGCCTTACTAGGATGATAGTGAATCTCCAGATCATAATCATTGATGAGCTCTAACCATCGTCGTTGTCTCAGATTAAGGTCCTTCTGAGTGAAGATGTACTTGAGACTCTTGTGATCAGTATAGATCTGACACTTAGTCCCCAGAATGTAGTGTCTCCAAATCTTCAAGGCATGAACCACTGCGGCTAACTCCAGATCATGAGTCGGGTAATTCTGCTCATGTTTCCTCAATTGCCTAGAAGCATAGGCGATCACATGACCTTCCTGCATCAGAACACAGCCTAAACCCTGTCGAGATGCATCACAATATATGTCGAACCCCTTATGTAGATCTGGCATTACCAATACTGGAGCTGTGGTCAACCTCTTCTTCAGTTCCTCAAAACTTGCCTGACATGCCTCTGTCCATTTGAATTCCCTTCCTTTTTCTAGTAGCGTAGTGAGGGGCTTCACTATCTTGGAGAATCCTTCAATGAACCTGCGGTAATAGCCTGCAAGTCCGAGAAAACTCCTGATCTCAGTTACTGTCTGCGGCGGATTCCACTTCAAGACATCCCTAACCTTGCCTGGATCCACTGAAATTCCACCATCGGAGATGATATGACCAAGGAAAGAGACTTCCTTTATCCAGAACTCACACTTGCTGAATTTCGCATACAACTGATGTTCCCTCAATTTCTGAAGCACTAACCTCAAGTGTTCCTCATGTTCTTCCTCACTCTTGGAGTAAATCATGATGTCATCAATGAACACCACAACGAACTTATCCAGGTACTCCATAAATACCTTATTCATCAGATACATGAAGTAAGCTGGAGCGTTTGTCAGCCCGAACGACATTACCGTGTACTCGAAGAGACCATATCTGGAAGTAAAAGCGGTCTTGGGTATGTCAGACGGCCTGATCTTCATCTGATGATATCCCGATCGCAAATCAATCTTGGAGAATACCTTGGCTCCTCTCATCTGATCGAAGAAATCCTCAATGCGAGGCAACGGGTACTTGTTCTTGACGGTCACCTCGTTCAGTGCTCTATAATCCACACACATCCTCTGAGTACCGTCCTTCTTTGGCACAAAGATAACCGGTGCTCCCCATGGTGATGAACTAGGCCGAATAAACTGTTTTGCTGATAATTCTTCTAGTTGTTGTTTCAATTCTTTTAATTGTTCAACCGACATTCTATAAGGACGTTTGGAGATAGGTGCAGTACCAGGTAAAAGATCAATAGCAAATTCAATGTCGCGGTCAGGTGGCATACCTGGTAAATCGTCGGGGAACACATCCGGATAGTCACACACCACTTTGATATCTTCCAAGGATTTTCCAGCCAACTGATTAACTGCACAATCTGCTGCTGAAGGTGTAGTAGCCACAAATTCAATTCTTTCCCCTGCTGGGCTTGTGAGAAGAACCGACCTTTTTGCACACTGTATCACTGCATCGAACTTGCTCAACCATCCCATACCGAGTATCACATCAATTCCACTTGATTCCAATACTATAAGATTAGCCGGGAAATCTCTGCCGATTATCTTGAGGTTCACTTGGTTACATCGATATGATGCTTTCATGTTTCCCCCTGGTGAACTGACTAGCATGTGGCGTGGCATGGTACTTATGGGTATGTTATGCTTAGCTACGTACTGTGCAGTAATGAAAGAATGGGATGCTCCAGAATCAAATAATACTGAGGCGGGTGCTGAGTTGACAAGAAACATACCGAGCACAATGTCTGGAGCCTCCTGAGTGGTATCCACATCCACGTGGTTTATCTTGCCACGCACAAAGTTCTGCTGTCCTTGCGCGCGCTGCGGGGTCTGGTTCACGTTCCCCGACTGCTGCGCCTGCGGGTTCTGTCGAGGTGTGTTATTATTCTGCACAGGGGTAGAAGGCACACTCCTCTTGGGACAAGCGTTGGCATAGTGGCCAACTTCACCACACTTGTAGCAAGTGTTACCCCCAGGAGCATTAGGCCTCACTGGAGCGCCTGCAGGAGTCATCTGGCGGCTCTGAGGAAAGCTAGGGCGCGGAGTCTGCATAGTCTGCATCCCTGAACGCTGGAACTGCGGGCTGGGGCGCTGGAATGACTGTGGAGCGGGCCGCTGGAATGACTGCTGCCCATAATTCCCACTCGGACCCCCTGCGCGGAACGGCGTCCCTTGCTGTGGAGCAAAGCGAGGGCGAGTGTTGCTTCCTGAAGACGACTGGGAATTGAATTTCCTCTTCATCTCCCCGAGCTCGTTCCTCTTGTGTTCCAGACCAATTGCCTTGTCGAGCATCTTCTGGAAACTGGGGAAGGTGTGCGACATAAGCTGATATTGGAGTGGCCCAATCAACCCATCCAAGAACAGCTCCTGCTTCTGCTCATCATCAGCAACATCTTCGGGAGCATATCGGGACAACTGGACGAACTTGTCCCTGTACTCTGCCACTGTCATATTCCCCTGCTTGAGAGCAAGGAACTCCTTCTTCTTAAGCTTCATCAACCTAGAAGGAATATGATGACTTCTGAAGCTAGTCCGGAATTCATCCCAGGTAATGCCATTAGCATTGGCATGTGCGGCGGTGTAAGCATCCCACCAATCAGCAGCTGGCCCTTCCAGGCGTCCTGAAGCATACAGGACCTTCTCCCTGTCAGTACACTGGGCGATATTCAGCATCTTCTCCACTGTTTTTAGCCAATCATCAGCATCTAATGGATCCGGAGAATGGGAAAACGTCGGGGGCTTGTGGCTCATGAACTCCCTGTGCCTGTCCCTTGGCGGCGGCTGCTGCTGCTGGTTGTTGTTGTTGTTGTTATTATTCAGCTAAGCTTGTAAAGCTGCCACGGTGTTGGTCAGTCCGGCGAGAAGCTGAGTCTGAGCTGCTAGAAACTGCTCCATCCCTGCAGATGATTGCTGGTTTTGCTGCGGAGCGGTGTTGGGGTTGCTGCTGTTGTCCCTGAGGCGAGGCACTGCGGGACGGTCAACTCCTGATCCGGACCTGGTGTTTACCATCTGAGCGTTAGAGACAATAGATTTAGATAGATGTGTGAAAGAATAACTGAGAAAGATAAAGCGATAAGATGTAAAAGTAAAACAGATTCTGTTAGCTCCATTTAATTAGGTGTGGCCGTCAGAAGAAGTGTCCATAAATTCTGAAAAATTACCAAGTCGTAACTTATTAAATTTGTGAACCAACCCAACTGGAATCATCTTAATCGAACTTCTGGATCTCGAGTTACAAAATTAACAAGATGACAATGTCGGTTGACAGTTTCAGATTCTGAGTGCTTTACTATTTTGCATACATCTCCCAGACAGATAATCCAAAAATTCTGAAAAATATACAGAAAGTACTCCACGAAATTCGGAAACTAACCCCACTGATTTCATGTCATTTGGACTTCTGTAGCTCGAGATATAATTAAAACAGTACGGGCGTGTCAGTTAATGTCGAGAACAGAATTGTATGTCGCTTAGCTTGCGTGGTAGATAGATTTGGACAGATGGTAGATCATGATTAAGGAAGATTAAATACTGATTTAGAACAGAAATATAACCCAACTAAGCACTTTATTTATTAAGACCAGTATCATGTGGCAATTGCCCCACATACCGCACTCATTACAAAATCCAACTCAAACATGTAGCACAAAACCAAACAGCTAAGCACACTTTAACTAACACACTCGAACGACGCCTAACGATTGCAAGAATTTAAACTAAAACACTCCTAATTCCCTAGAGGTCTTCTGCGGCGGCACCGGGCGAGTCGTAGCGGGGACGCTTAGGCGACGGCGACGAAGCGGGATGAACAGCAAACTCCTGCGGCGGCGGTGCTCCCGTCGCGGCAGCCATGTTCGCATCCCTCTCCCACCGGAGTTCCTGAACCTCCTGCTGAAGCTCCTGGATGTGGTTGTTTGCTTCATTCAATGCGGTGAGAGCTGCCGACGTATACTTGCGGAGGAAGTCTGTAGCCATGTCAACCCCATCATTAGTAGCGATGAAGGTTCTTGGTTCCCCACTAGCTCGGTAAGGAAGGAACCGATGGTAAGTGTGCTGCAGTCGCGGCCGTTCCTTGTGGGAGACGACCTCAAGTGCCCTCCTGGCGGCCTCGGCAATGCCGGACTCCATGGTCCTCCTGATGGTCACATCATGGTGAATAGCCTTCACCTCCCATCCTCCTTCGTGATCCTCACGAAGGACAACCTTCACCTCCCAAAAAGTGGGATAGCGAGGGTGGGTGAACCGGGAGCACTTGTAGAGTGGCCTCATGCCGTACCCCAAGCGGTGACAAGTCCACCTGAGTATGTCGGCCATGTGCACTTCTTGGCCATAATCTTCCTTCACCCATTTGATCCATGTCTCGGGCTCGGGATCTGCTTCAGGCTCATCATCCGTCAAGTCGACGACCGGTACGGGCGTCGGGGCTGGTGCAGGAGCGAGCGCCGGTGCTGGCGACGGTGCTGGTGACGGCGTGGTCTCCTGCTCCACGGTCACGGCGTCCTCGTCAGAGTCATCCCCCGGATGCTGGAAGATCTCTTCCTCTTCTTCCTCGTCCCAAGGATCCACGGGGGCGTGCGACGGCGCGATGCCATGACGCGGCGGACGGGTGCTCTTGCGTGCGGTCAACCGGGTGCGAGCCATCTAGCAGAAAGAAAGAAGAAATTTTTAGAATAAAATTTTGAACAAAGCTAGATAATAAAATAGCAATAAGGATGAGACAAATCAAGTTTAAGAATAATTAAGTAGATTTAAATTAAGAAAGTTGGGAATGGCTACTAGATTATTATAATCCTTAAATACGACCATTTTCTAACTAGGCTAACGTCCTACAGTCAACACGGCTCTGGTACCACTTTTGTCACACCCGATTTTAAGGACAAAATCGAGTGCATTAAATACATGTGCGCCAGGATCAAGTTACACACATGTACGACAATAGTGAATAGCAAAGACAGGGCTAAATCGAATAAAGAGAGTATTAACCATTATTACATGACCGAAAGTCTCACATAAACCACAAAGTCTAATTATTACGCAGCGGATCTCCAAAGATGACGACGACTCCACAGGCAGCTGACTGAAGAAACGCACGCCTAGAACTCCTCGAAGTCGTGGAAGTACTCCTCTTCCCAATTAACTTGGTCTGAACAGCGGTTTGCAAGGGTGAGTACACTTATGGTTGGTACTCAACAAGTCGTGGGGAATAGTGTAGTGTAAGGCTAATTCAAGGTATGGCTAAGGCATAAATAGCATTCGCTTTTAATTAAGTTGGTCAAGTTTTATTAGCAATTAACTAAGTATAAGTTCATACCTCCCGAAATTAAACATGAACATAAATAAAGCAACCAATGCATGAAATGATAACAAGTTAAGTCCATCTTCCGATAATATTATCATGTGAGGGTCCAGGCCGCTCTTAACCGTGAGCACGGCTGATCGATCAGTTTAACACTCTGCAGAGGTGGCACATCTTTACCCACAAGTCGCGTAAAAGTTCAAAAGAACTTTGGACCCAACCATGCGATGCTAGCCAGGCACCATACCACACTTCCGAGGTGTGATTGCATAGGGACGCTACGAGGCCTTTACAAAGATTCGCTAGCAATGTGGTAACCCGCTAAGGTTTCAGGTCGAAGCGAAACATAGCAGTCCCCTAGAGGGCATAGTGTCTTAGCCAAGCCCACTTCCCAAGAGAGCGAGTGCTATATCCCATCAACGCCTCCCCTCTTGCCCTTCCGGTAAGGTAACCTCAAGCTAGAGTTTCTAATTAATCAGCCAAGACCAGAGCCATTTAGTCTTGTGGTAGCACTGTTTTCCTGGGTGGTTCTCCATGTTCCGATTAACAAATAATGATCTTGTCTTAATGAAAGGTATAACAGAAGTAAATCAAGATTAAGCGTTGTGTGTAGTTAACCACCATGTACCAAGTAAGCACTAAGCATGAGCTACCCAACTTAAAGTAAACTGGTTGGTCACGGCAAAGGTAAATCAATCTAGGCGAACCTTAATTGGGACCCATCAATTTAATCTTAACATGTGCATAGCGTAAATGTTAAGTACGAGAAAGTAAAGGTGTATAGGACAACAAGGTAGTGATCAAGGACACGACTTGCCTTCTTGGCCTTGCTCCTGCTGTTCGTACTCTTCGAAGGCTTGATCGGCAACTCCCTCGAACTGCGGGGCGTCTACACGCGTCACACGAGCACATACAAGCAAACATGGGCAAAAAGTAAGAAAACAGTACACCAAACATAGTTAAACAGAGAAAATAAGCTTGAAAAGATGATCTACACTTTAAAACGAACACGTGGATATAAAGAACGCGAAAAACGGAGTTAAGATGCAAAAGATATGATTAAAACAAGATCCAGGGACTTTTCTGTAAGAAAAACAAAACTTCTAGGGCCTATCCGCGAAAACCGAGGGCTTATACGTAATTATGCGTATAAACCGAGGGTCTGACGCGTAAAAACAACAAACCCGGACGGCGGGTTGATTTCTGGAAAGCTCAAGGGTTAAACCGAAAAATGCGAGGGCAGATCTGTAAATATTTTCAACGCGATCTGGATCGCGGGTTGATTTGCGGAAAAGGCGGGGGCTTAAGTGCAAAAACAGCGCGGCGCGGCTCGGTTGACCGGTACGCGATCTTGATTGACTCGCGTCCGGCCGTCGGATTAAGATCCGACGGTCGCGGTGATCCGCGACATCGCGGCGGCGGCGGCGAGCGGCAGAGAGCGGCGGCGCGTGACGGTGAGCGGCGGCGGGTCGCCAGAGTTAGCCGAAACGGCGCTCCGGGGCACTGTTTGATGCGCGGGTTGCACCAGAAGAAAGAGGAGGGCGCGGCGATCCTGTTTTGGGTGTCCTTGCCGACGGAAACTCACCGGAGGCGGCGAACGACGGCGGGGAAAAGGCGGCGGCGCTTGAAGCTCGGGCGCTAGGGTTTGGGGCTCCGGGTGCGGGTGCTTGAGGCCGGGAGGGGGGCGGCGGCTTTTATAGGCGCTAGGGGATAGAGCGGCACGAGTTTAAACTCCCCCGAAGGAGTCGGAGCGGAGGCGGACGGCTGCGGATCCGGCGGCGGCCGTTGCGGAGTCGGAGCGGAGTCCGGCCGGAGGAAGGAGAAGGCGGGTGGCGGGCCGGCGCGACTTCGTGGGCCGGCGCGCGTTCGCGGGCTGCGCGGCGTCGGGTGAGCGGCAGGCCGGGGCGGCTACGCGGGCCGGCGCGCGCGTGTGGGCCGCGACAGAGGAAGCGGCGAGCGGGCGCTGGCGGAGCAGGCCGAGCGGAGGTGGAGCTGGGCCGCGGAGAAAAAGGAGGAGGCCGGCGGGCTGCTGCGGCTGGGCCGCGCGGAAGAAAAAGAAAGGGGCCGACGCGGAAGAAAAAGAGAGAGGGAGCGGGCCGGCGCACCGGTGCAAGGCTGGGCCGAAAGAGAAAAGAAGAAGGAAGGAGAGGGAAGTTTCGGCCCAGGGAAAAAGAAGAAAAAGAAAAAAAAGAAAGAGAAAAGGAAAAGGTTTGGAATTTGAATTTAAATTTGGAAATTCAAAATTCAAATCAAACTCAAGCAATCAAAATAAATGCACCAGCATGAATGCACAAATAATTCCTATGTTGAATTAATTGAATTAAAGAAAATGAATTTAAATGCCTAGAATTTAAATAACACCTTAATTTGAGCAAATTTTAATGAGTTTGAATTATTGAAATTTTGGGTGTTACACGGGTTTGGAAAAAGATGGTGTTTGAGCAGAAAGGAGAGTTCTTCAGACTTAGGTGGTGGCGCTGGGAGCTCGAAGAGGGAGCAAGAGAGATGGCAGCGAAGGCAAAGGGGAACTCCGGCGGGGCTTCTGCATCCCATTTTTATAGCTGTGCGGAAGTGGGGAGGAGGAGCGGCGCGGAGGCTGGGGAAGAAGCAATGGAGTGCTCTGCCCGGGCGGCGATTGAGCGACGAGGGCGGTGGAGCAGGACTTCGGCGATGACGCCGGTGGTCATTGGGCACTGACGTCAGGGCGGCGCAGGCGCGGGTTTGCCGGTGGTTGAGATTTGGCGGAGGTGGGCGTCGTCGTGCGGTGGATCTGATGGAAGTGACCGGGAAAACGGCGCTAGCAACGAGGGCGCATAGGTGAGAAGACAGGCGGCTGCGGTCGCGCGGGCGAGCGCGGAGCAACAGATTGTCGGGGCGGCTTCTGACAGGGCGGAAAAGGAGCTGTCGCTGCCGCGGTCTAGGTTGGCGGAGGAGGAATCGTCGCGTAGCGAGGACCGGGCGGCGCGACTGTGGCGAGGTGACGGAAAAGACGGGCGGCATCGGGCTCTGCGGCTGGGATCTGGCGATGTGATGATGGGCGCGGGCGGCGAGGTGCTGCAGAAAGGGTAGCAGGGGAGCTTCCGCCGCGATCGGGGAAGGGGGCGCGAGAATCCATCCGGTCGCGGGCCGAAGACGAGGCGGAGCGGCGGGCATCGGAGGAGTTGAGCCACGCGGCTGGGGAGCTCTGAAGCGGGCATGCAACTCGAGTGCGCCTGTCGCGGGAGATCTGGGGGAAAAGATCTCGTGGGCCTACCGGTCAGTCTCGGTGGTCCACGGCTCGAACTGAAGGGCGATGCTGCGGGATGGCTTAGAAAGATCCGACAGTGGTTTAGGGGTCGGCGGGGTCGGAACTGGGAAGATCCCGGCGAGGGGTCGGATCGAAGGGGTCGGAAGCTCTGGAGGTGGAACACTTAGGCCTGAAAAAACTGAGACGGGGATCAGGGACTCGGGTTAAGATTGACACGAAGGATTATCATCCGAGGCCGTTACAGCTACTCTACATGAGCAAAATATTGCAAAATGACATTTTTTATACTCATTTCATGGAACAAAAATATTTCCAAATTATCTGAGAATTACACCTTTTAGCAAATCCTGCTAGTTTGGATATATGTAAACTGACATATTGGTCCTCACATCAACCTATCCATGTCTGCCAAAATGCGAAATTTTTTTATAATAAGAGCTAAGTTTGTTCAATTATTTGAATTGCATGTATGCCATGAATGTGCAATTTTCTTAATTTTACTAATGATGTGTTTATATTTATCACGTGAGATGAGAATAATATGACTATATATAAAAATATTTCAACATGTTATTGTCGTTTTTTTGTACTTAAAAAGTGATTGTCAAAACGTATGTTTTAGATGTTCTATCCATGTCCTTACACTAAGTAAAATGGATTAGACGTTGTTGAAAAGCTCTGGTCCAAAGTAAGTGGCAATATAATACTCCCTCCGTCCCAAATTATAAGTCGCTTTGACTTTTTTGATACATTCACTTTGCTATGTATATAGATATAACAATATATCTAGATGCATAGCAAAGTGGATGTACCAAAAAAGTCAAAATGATTTATAATTTGGGATAGAGGGAGTAATTATTAAAAGGGCACTTGTGTTCCTGCCCCTACTACTAAGTAGCATAGGATCACTGCTTCTACAAAAATGATATGTGTGTAACTAAGGCCTGGTTTGGTTTGTTTGCTTATTTTAGCACCCGTGTTTAGATACTAATTAGAAGTATTAAATGTAGACTATTTACAAAATCCATTATATAAGTGGAGGCTAAACGGCGAGACGAATCTATTAAGCCTAATTAATCCATGATTTGACAATGTGTTGCTACAGTAACAATTTGCTAATAATGGATTAATTAGGCTTAATTAGGCTTAATAGATTCGTCTCGCCGTTTAGCCTCCATTTATGTAATGAGTTTTATAAATAATCTACGTTTAATACTACTAATTAGTATCTAAACATTCGATGTGACACGTGCTAAAAATAAGCAAAAGTAACCAAACGCCCTAAATAGCAATGACCTAAAAGCAGAACTATAGCATCATGATTCATGCAATCTAGAGATCAAGGTAGTACAAAAGCCGTACTCTTTGTATTTCTATACCGCTCGTTCAATAACGCAATCTATGCCTAGCAATGAACCATCATTCATTCCTGAACAGATCATTTATCTTTGAAACAACACATTATTGCTTCTGTTTATGCTTGAATCATTCATACTACTGCTTTGTCTATTCGGACGACTGACAAAATTTTTCCCATGGGAACATTTTGTCCAGAACAAGGTGACCCAACGATTCTAGTACATTCAATTCTGTTCTAGCATATTTGTCTCTGCGAGTTTAGATTCTCTGAAATTTTATTAATAATTCATACAAACAAGTAGCACAGATACAATGATTGAGGGGCAGAGAAAACAAAAACGTGCAAAAGAAAACAAAATTTTCAAACAAGTTGTGAATCCCCGTGAAAAGCAAAGACTGAAGACTCTTACACAACCCCGCCTACTTTATCACCATCTTAAGGGTTAAGCTGTTAGCTGTTATTTAGAATTTCGTTTTTAGAGAGGTAAATATGAGATTGCAAACCATACCTCCCTTGACATAATTACTAGGCTTTACAAGGCAAAGTTGTTATATATACTTTCAACTCCTCACAACATTTGCAGCTCCACCTTTTCCGGGTTGACCCTAACAAATTGAGCTATGTGAATTTTCATTGTAGGACGACCAGGAAACTACCAATATTGGCTTATTTGGAATTCATGAAACCATTGAGGGCCTTTTTGTATATGAGAAAAGTGGATCAACATCTCTATAATTTATTTCGAGAAAGAACTAAATAAAAAAGGAAAAATTCTAGACAATGCAGCATGACAATATAGATTGCAATTTAGCATCTAAGGTTCTCAATGCACATATTATTCTTCAACTACTGACGGAGTCATATACATAATATATTATTACGATAGAGTATCAAAACAATGTGAAAACCTATGCATTTCATTTCGCTTGTGCCACCAAATAGTATTATATGCGTCCATGATCCAATTAAAAAAACAATACTGAAAAATAAACAAGTTGATACATATATAAAAGGCTAAAGGTCCAACGATGAGAACCCAAAAACAAGAAAAGTAAAGGCTTCCATGGTCCATGCTAAGGGCAAAAGAATCTTCCACTCTAGTTTTCAAAAAAGAAAAAAAAATCTTCCACTCTGGCTGGATTAGCCCACATGATTTTTCTAAACACCTGATCCATCCAACCAATCTTGATTGTTGTGATGGGCTGTGTCGCTGTGACCAAGCTGACATGCGAAGCAGTTAAACAAAAAGCTCGTGCTTGACGAGTGAGTGTACATCCTCGCTTGGGCTCTATCAAAGATGGTGATTCTGGCCCATGGAATGTCATAGGCATCCACTCTGTTGCAATGTTGAACGGGCTGTGGAGTCCAAGGGCATGTTTGGTTTGAGCCCCAATTTGCCCTTCCGAAATTTTTTCATGACCAATGACCAAATATTTGGCAATGTAGGAAAAACAATGCTGCTTGGATTATGAACATGCCTAATTTTATGAAATGTTAGTATGGCAAGTGGGATCCACCTGTTATTCAATAATTGTTTTTTCAAACATAGTCAACTGATATCATGATTTGTAGATTAAATCACGACATAACACAATGGTGCAAACCGTTCCCAAACCTTATTAGCGGTTTAGAAATGAAGTCATTAGAATGTAGCTAAAGCAAGAAACATACCATTTAATACAGCCAACCGGAATTCACCACGTCAGCTGGAGATGTTGGGATGGTACGCCAATTCCTTGGCGGATGTTTTTCCCGCCCGTGTTTCGCCCCATGCGGCATATCCTGTGCACTGGAGACGCCAAATTTTTGAGAGCGTGCCACCTGTTGGCTTTGAAGCGAACAGCAGCCAATCTTTACGGGCAGGTCAACTATTTGGCGTGGCTGAAGTTGGCTGCAATCCAAACGGCCCCCAAGTCAATGTCGCTGGAGCAGGGAATGTTCCTGGTTGCACGCTCCACTGGGAAGAAGAAGGGGGTTCGATCGTCTCCCTGCAGGTGGCCCACGAGGAGGGGCGAAGCTACGTTGAGCTACCATGGTGCACATGCACCAGGGTGAAGCAAAAATTTACTACTAGTTTACTCAATTTTACTATGTGAATTGCAGTAGATTTCTTCTACACAAATTAATGCACCAGGGTTATTTCTAACATAGCTTCATCTTCTATGAGCTTACTCGCTAGAGTTCGGGGAGGAGGGGGGTGGTTCTGGTGGCCACCTTTAGAAGAGGTGAGGGCAACAGGGAAGCCCAGCAGTGGAGGCGGATTGCATGGACGGTGGGGACGCCGCCAGCCACCAGCAGCCGCGGAGATGATGAAGGTGTGCGCTATAAGCTGGAGCTGCATGTGGTCATGTTCAGTTGAAATCAGGACAATTTCACCGCTGAGAAAATTGATAGCACAAGGACAGTTTGTCGTTGTCCTTTCTGTTCCAGTTTTGTAGTCATGCCGAGAGAGGCAGAACACGATTGCGTGAAGGACCGCCCGATTGCCCGAACATGGCTGTTCCCAGTTCGTTTTTGATTGTGATGCTAATGAGATGAGGATATATCTGTTTGCTTCTTCCGAGATTACTTTTCTGAAATTACTCTCTTAGCTAAAAGTTTGGTGCCGATTGCCAACCGTTTTCTGTATTTTTGCCAATCAATGGGTCAAGGGATGAGCTTTAAATTTTGTATTTGGTGCCAACCGTTTTATGTAGGACAGTTGATAGCGTGGGCCGTGAGATCAGATGGTACCGTGACTCAACATTGAGCCTCTCCATATTTTTCTAATTTTGCAACAATGAATAGTAGGCAAAGGACATCAACACCAATTTTTGATCCCATTACTCGTGCTCATGCTCATCAACTCAACCATTAGGTGAGTACACTCTTGAGTTCATGTCCATCATATTTAGACCATAGAGATACGTGCACTCTTATTTCCACTAGTACAGAAATGACCTTCCATCCAGCTACAAAAGTCTCCCAGGTCCAAAAACCAGCTTCGATAGGGGATCTTTAGTCCCGATTAGTAATATCAACCAGGACTAAAGAGCCCCTTTAGTTCCGGTTGTAATGGTTAGGAACAACGAGAAAATCTAATGGGGTATTTAGTCCCACTAGGGAACTAAAGATTTAGTCCCGGTTTTTGGTTCCAACCGGGACTAAATGGCGATCTTTAGTCCCGGTTGAAACCAACAACCGGAACTATATCCCTCTCTTTTTTTATTCCCCCGATGGACTCTCTCTCCGCACTAGCCTGGTGGCCTTTATCACCCGCTGCCCTCATCTCTCTCCCCACTACCTTATCCTTTCCCCACCACTAGCTTCTCTCTCCCTCCACCGCTTCCTCTCCTTGATCTCCTACTCTCTCCTCCATCCACTGGCTGCTGCTGGCGTGTGGGCCTCCCTAGCCCGGCCACTGGCCACCGGCGCACGCGGCCTCCTTGGCCGGCCCCTGGCTGCCGGCGCACGTGCGGGCGAGATGGCGAGCGGGGGAGCCTGTGGATATGAGAAGCCGGTGAATGTTTTCTTTGTGAGTGGCAATGCATGATTTGTTTGTGAATGATTCATTTGTGATTGTGTTGTGTTGTGAATCAAATTGAACTCATGTGTTGTGAATCAGAATCTTATGCAAATTGATTGTTTTTGTGTTAGCATGTCTCTTGCTTCAATTTGTGAAGTGTAATTATTTTGATTGTTTCTGTGGTGGAGTTGGAGCTCGGTGGTACGGTAATCTAGGCGAAGCTGCAAAGCAGCGGCGCGAGCAGGCAGGACGGTGGTGGCCCACTTTTTTTAATTATTTTTTTAACTTTTTTTAATTCCGGTCGGTAATACCATATATTGAAAGTGCTCCAGAGAGGCAATAGTAGTTCATACCTATACTCAACTTCTCCATGTTGTGTATATCCTGATCAGCTCGGCTTACTCTAGAGAGAGATTGTGGTGATTGGCTCTTTTGAAGTGCCTCTATTTATATTTTCAGTTTTGAGAGTCCCCTAGAAAAAAAAGGAAAAAAGAAAAGATAAAAATAAAAAAAAGGAAGAAAAGGGGTTGTTTGTTGTGCTTCTCTATTATTTCCGATGGTGTGTTGTGACTTCCTTTATATCCAGGCTCGCGCCTCTAGCACGGTCTAGGCTAGGACCAGCACAATACCACCGTTGAATGATTATTCAGCTTGCTTTTGTAACTAACATAGTGCTAGTACTTCCTTGCTTCAGCCCACCTACAGCTCCACATATTCGACTATAGCTTGACAGGTCTTGTTGGCACGCCACCGATACACTTCGTTCTACGGTTGCAGACTTGTTGGTTGTCGTCCCCTCCTGTTGAGCAAGGTAAGAATTGGTAAGAGCTTGTGAAACGGGTTGAGAGTGAGCACCTTGCAATAGCTACCTCCTAATAGTTGTAGGGTTTTTATTTCTTCACCACCTGTTTTCTTGTTGCCATTGTTTGTCTAACCATGACAGGAACAGAGGACACCAAGGGCATCATACAACATTTTGAAAAGCTAGTGAAGACGCACACAAAAGGGCATGATAATGACTTGCAGGTCACGAACGAAAAGATTGGGCAATTGGAGGCCACATAGATCGACACCAACATCAAGCTTACATGGGTGGAGGCATCGGTTGCTCGTATTGACAAAAGTCTTGCTGCTCTTTTGAGGTATTTTGATGAGATGCATGCCAAAACCATAAATGGGCGTGATGGAGATAACAAGAAGGATGAGCGTGTCGAGGACAATAGGGATGAATATGTTGCCGATACTGAACAAGATGACCAACATGCTCCTGATCGACGATGGCTATGTACTAATCGTAGAGGTATGGGTGGTAACCACCAACGTGAGGTACATAATAATGATGATGCTTTTAGTAAGATTAAATTAAGATACCTCCTTTTGATGGTAAATATGATCTTGCTGCATACATTATTTGGGAGATTGCTGTTGATCAAAAGTTTGCATGTCATGAATTTTCTAAGAATGCACGTGTTAAGGTTGCTACTAGTGAGTTCACTGATTTTGCTTCTTTTTGGTGGATAGAACATGGCAAGAAAAATCTTAATAACATGCCACAAACTTGGGATACTTTGAAATGGGTTATGCGGGCTAGATTTGTTTCTTATGCACGTGATCTGTTAAATAAGTTGCAACAATTAAGACAGGGTACTTAAAAGTGTAGAGGAGTATTATTAAGAATTGCAAATGGGTATGTTACGTTGTAATTTAGATGAGGGTGGCGAACCTTCTATAGCCAGATTTTTGGGTGGGTTAAATAGAGAAATTTATAACATCCTTGCTTATAAAGATTATAATAATGTAACTCGTTTGTTTTATCTTGTAAAGCTGAAAGGAAAATGCAGAGACGATGTGCTAGTGCAAAGTCTAACGTTTCTGCAGGAAAATCTATATTATGGAAGCCATGCATGACTATTTCCATGACCGGATGTGAACCTCCCCCGACTCTCGCGCCGAGTCGACCAGCACCACCACCTCTCTCCAGCAACAAACCACGTGGTTCTCCAACAAATTCAGCAACCAAGTCGGTCCAGAAACCAGCCACTAGTGCTTGTTCGGTTGCTTCTAAAAGAAGAACAAGAGATGTTCAGTGTAATCGTTGCAAGGGCTTTGGGCACATGTAGCGTGACTGTCCTACCAAGCGTGTTTTGGTGGTTAAAGAAGATGGTGGGTATTCCTCTGCTAGTGATTTTGATGAAGATACACTTGCTTTGCTTGCCGTTGACCATGCAGGTAACAACGAACAACCAGAAGAGCAGATTGGTGCAGCGGATGCAGAGCGTTATGAGAGTCTCATTGTGCAGCGTGTGCTTAGTGCACAAATGGAGAAGGCGGAGCAGAATCAGCAGCATACATTGTTTCAAACAAAGTGTGTCATTAAAGAGTGTTCTTATCGCTTAATCATTGATTGAGGTAGCTGCAACAACTTGGCTGGCAGCGATATGATGTAGAAGCTTGCGCTTACAACCAAACCGAATCCACACCCATATCACATTCGATGGCTGAACAATAGTGGTAAGGTAAAGGTAACCAAGCTGGTACTTTGCTATTGGCTCGTATCGTGATGTTGTTGAATGTGATGTTGTGCCTATGAAAGCTTGTAATTTCTGCTAGGTAAACCATGGTAATTTGACATGGATTGTATGCATCATGCTAGATCAAATTAGTATTCCCTTATACACCATGATAAGAAAATTATTTTGCTTCCTATATCTCCTGAAGCTATTGTGCGTGATGATGTTGCTAAAGCTACAAAAGCTAAAATTGAGAGCAATAAAAATACCAAATCTGTTGGTACTAAGAAAGATGAGATAAGATTGAAAGGACACTGCTTGCTTGCTGCTAAATCTGATATTAATGAATTGGTTGCTTGTACTTCTGTTGCCTATGCTTTGGTACGCAAGTGTCGTTGTCAGGATCAGCGGATCAAGACTTAGACTAGTAAATTTCTTTTATGCGCGTAAGCCTCAGGTGGTTGCGTGGGAGACACAGATTTAGACTGGTTCGGGCAAAGGAAGCCCTACGTCCAGTATCGAGGATGCTCGTGTTGCCCACGCGGGGATTCTGTAGTAGGGGGTTACAGATTGGCGAGAGAGGGACTGGTCCCAAGTCTCTTTGGTTTCAGCGCTCTTAAGGAGAGTTGTAGTGTACTATGGTGTGTGGGAGAAGAAGCTGATCGATTGATCCCTCCCTTCTCCGGCCCTGGGTTCCTCCTTTTATATCGCAAGGGGACGGCCGGAGTTACAATTGGGATCGGGTAAAAAGGTTTGTAAAGAGTAAAGCGTAGAAAGGTAAGGGGTATGGCAGAAAGGAGGAGCGAGATCCTAGGCGTCCGATGCCCTGCCGACCCTAGACGCGTGCCGGCGTGCATGCCGGAGGGGGAGGTCGCCGGGTGCCAAGTGTTGTTGCTCCCTGCAGATAGCTACTTCGATGCTCGTAGGTATCAGATCATGATGAGGTTGCTTCATCGTTACCCCAGCGTCCGTTAGGGAGGACGGTGGATGCCGCTGCTCAGGCGATGGCTGTTGAGAGGGAGAGCGTCACATCCGTACTGCTGGGTGCGCGGGACCCGAGGGCGTGCGGGGCCCGAGGACTGACTGCTCTCTCCTTTGCTTCGGTCAGCATAGGCCATGAGTACCCTGCGGCGAATGGGAGCCGGCCGCCAGCACTGTAGCCTGCACAGGGTGGTCGTGCACGGGTACTTGCGCCGGGTTGCGTGAGGGGCGCGGTCGCCCTGCCCTCTGCCAGACCTGCGGCGTATTTATGGCGAGGCCGACGGGGGGACCCACAGGATTTTGTCTGTCTTGCTCATGTGGACCGTATCCGAGGGGGGTCCCGGCCCCGTGGGCCCCAGCGTGCCCGACTCCCTCGCTTGGGGTCGGACGAGGCGGAACTTTCGTGGCACAGGGTCGGGCACCCCCGACCCTGGGGTCGCGGTCGGGCGAGGTGGAAACCTTGTGGAGGGGGGTCGGCCGTTCCCAATCCTGGCGTCTTGATCGGGCGAGGCGGAGCTTTGCTTACATCTTGGTGGGCCTGGGCCTTCTGCGTCTGCTTCTTTTAAATGGAGTCTTAGGCGGAGCTTTTGATCGTTACCCCTCAAGCGTCCGTTCGCTAGGACGGAGGGGTTGAGCCGGGCCACGTTATCCGCGTTGGACGAACCGTGGTGCTCGTTTCAGCTGCAAACGGGTAAGCTCGAGTGGAGTCCCGATCCCCGTTCGGGGGGGTTCGGCTCGAGCCAAGCTGGTGGCGTACTCCAATTTCCCGCTGGTCAGTTCATATAGTTCCCGGACTCGTTCGACCGAATCTGAGGGCTCGTTGCCTTTCCCCGTGGAAAAACCATGAACTTTGCACCGAGCGGGACTCGAACGTGAGGTTGGGGCGCCCTTGGCGTTCGCTCACCTGGGTGTTGGCCGCTAGCGGGCCCGTCCCTTCTCACCCCTTGCTCGGGGGATGTCCTGAGGCAGCTGTCGAACCCGTGTTGGGCCAGCTTTCGAACCCCTGGACCGTACTGGGCCGTAGGGGCGTTTTCAGCCCCGTATCCCTTTCTTACCTCCCTGTGGGCCTTGGACCGGAGTGGGGCGGTTGGTGTGCCTGGGCCGAACGTGGGGGGCGTCGTGGGCGCGGTACCCAGGAAGTGGAGTTATGGAAGCGCCGTCCCGCGAATCGAGGAAGATAGGATGTTTTTCGCGGCCGATCGTGCGCGCGGTTTTCGAAAAGGAAACGGGCATGGCAGGGGCGTACCTGGCGCCGCGTTTATGGCAGCCGGGGCGTCGATTTGGCTTCCCCGGTACCTTTCCTATAAAAGCAGGAGCTCACCGCGCCGGTTCCTCTCTCCTTTCGCACTCGAGCCTCCTTGCCTTCCTCTTAGTTCACCTGCACTCGCCTCGCTCGCCTCGTTTCCGTCGCTCCACACCGCGCGTTTTCGTCTTCCACCTCCGTCGATCTCCTCCCTTTCCTGGCGATGGCCTCCTGGGGAGTTTCTCACTTCACCTCCAATCGCGCCGAGGGCCTGGTGCGAAAGGGGCTCCTCTACGAGAGGACGGAGGCGGACGAGTGGCTGCTGCCGGGGCCGGAGCAGGTTCCGTCGCCTCCCGCCGGCTACGTCGTCTCCTTCGCCCACTTCCACGAGCGGGGATTTGCCTCCCCCCCCCAAGCCGCTTCTTCCGCGGGCTCCTCTACCACTACGGGCTCGAGCTCCAGCACCTCAACCCCAATGGGATCTAGCACATCGTGGCGTTCGTCACGCTGTGCAAGGGATTCCTGGGCATTGAGCCCCACTTCGCACTGTGGAAGTATTTCTTCACAGTGAGCCTGTATCAGAAGGTGGGGAAGGCCGGGAGCCAACAGCGGTCGCCTCCGGTGCCGATTGGGTGCGCCGGGATCCATCTCCGTCATACTCACTCCAAGGAGTACATGATGGTGAAGACCTCGGTGTCCCACAAGGGGTGGCACAATCAGTGGTTCTACGTGAAGAACTATCCGAACTCCCCCCTGCCAGCTTTCACCGGCCGCACCATCGATGCGGCGCCCGAGGTATGGGCGTACGGGCCGGTGGAGAAGGAGAAGAAGAAGATCTCCGACCTGCTGCAGGCCATTGAGCAGCTGAAGCGAAGTGGGCTCACCGGCGCCAGGGTCATCGGCGCGTACCACGCCCGGCGGGTGGCGCCGCTGATGCTCCGGGTCCGGCCGCTTGGCGTCATGACCCCCGACATGTCGCCCGAGGGCACCGCCCTGGCGACAGGCGCGTTTGCCGCCTCCGAGATTCGGCAACAGCTCCGAGAGGTGCTGGAGGACAGGGACGTCGACTACCCGATCCCCGGGCATCCGCCGATGTGCCCGGAGCCGGGCTTCGTAGACCTGGTAAGGAGTTGGGGCACCATTTCTTTTTCCTTACGTCCCGCTGTTTTGTTATTCTGACGCGGACCTGCTTTACGTTTGTAGGGCATGCTGACCCGGGTCGCGGACTGCCTCCCGCCGGTGCCGGAGGATGCCGAGCAGAGGGCTCGCAACCGTCTCCGGGCCGAGGAGCAGAAGCGCCGCAAGGACAAGGAGACGGCGAGGCGGCGGAAGAAGGCCGCCAAGGAGCTCCAGCGGCGGCGGAAGGGGGCAGTCGTGTCTGACGACAACGACGATGAAGAAGAAGAAGAAGAAGAAGAAGAAGAAGAAGAAGAAGAAGAAGAAGAAGAAGAAGAAGAGGAAGAGGAGGAGGAGGAGGAGCTGGTTGCCCCCCGATCGGGGGCTTTGGTGATCCGCGATGCACCCCCGCAGACGGTTGCGGGGGGTGCAGCGGCGGGAGCGTCCGCCCGGGGTCCGGCTCCCCCGGGTCCTGGGGCTGTGCCTCAGGGGCCAGCACAGCGCGTGCTCTAGGAGCCGGTGCGGACCGCCCCTCAGGGGTCAGCGCAGCGCGCGCCCCAGGAGCCGGCGCGGACTGCTCCTCAGGGGGCGGCGCAGGACGTTCCCTGGGGGTCGGCGCAGGGCCTCCCCCAGGAACGGGCGCGGGACGCTCCCTCGGGGTCAGCAAGGGATGCCGCCCCGGTGTCGACATGGAACGCCCCTCAGGGGCCTTCAGAGCTTGCCCCTGCCGCCGCCTTGGGTCCGGCGTGGGGCGCTCCCCAGGAGTCCGCTCGGGGCGCTCCTAGGGGATCCGTGGGGGCTGCCTCCGCCGCCGTGCCTGTTGGTGGAGGGCAACGAGGTGGCGACAAGCGGCCACTGCCAGATGCCCCGGGGTCGGCGTCCGGCTCCGGGTCGAAACGCGCGCGCCGCCCCTGCGCTTCGAGGGCGTAAGTTGGCTTTTCCTATGTGTCATCCTTTTCCTCTTATTTCGTTTGTTTCTGCTGACGCCTAGCCGTCGACGTGCAGTACTTCTCCCCGTGGTGTCACCCTGCAGCTGGCACCCAAGAAGGCGCTGCTGACGTCGTCCTCCTCCGGGGGGCGGGCCGCAGCCTCGCCAGCGGCGATCGGCGGGGTTCCTGGTGTGGCCACAGGTCCCCCCGCGGGGGTGGCCCCGGCGGAGGCGGCTGTCGGAGCGGTGGCGGCATCAGGCGCAGGCGGGGGAGCGGACTCCACCCCGCCTCCGGCCTCTCTAATCGCCCCTTCAGCTCAGGGCGTGATCCCCCCGGGCCCGCAGGTCGGGGAGGTGATCGACCTTGACGTCGACGAGGCGGAGGAGGCGGCAACGACAGGAGGCAGGGCGGATGCCCCCGCTGCCATGGCGGGATCAGAGGCAGAGGGGGCGCTTGCTCCCGGAGATGCGGCGGCGGCAGAGGCGGTGGTGACAGAGGCGGGGGCCCCCGCCCTGGTCACTCCCGCGGGAGAAACTCTGGTGGCTGAGGCGGAGGTGCCCACCGGGGTACCGTTGGCGGGCTCGGTGGAGATGAGCGTGCAGGCGCCGGGGTCGTCAGCGGATCCAGTGGTTTCCAGCGTCGTGACGCCGTTCTCGGCGGCGACGTCAGAGTCGTCCCCTGTTCCACCCTCGGTTTCCTCCGTCCCGGGGGCGTGGAGAGGGCCCGTTCTCCGCTGGACATCCCGCGATGACCCGCCGAGGTGCCTCTACGCGCTGGATGACGCCGCCGAGTGGCATAGGTGGCAGGCGATGCACGGCGGCGTCGCCCAAGTTCAGGCGGCTCTGACCTCGGCACTGGGAGTTCTGGCCAACGCCGTGGTCCCTGGCAGCCAGGTATGTTACTCCTGCCGCTTGGTGATGAGTACCTCCTCTTTGCTTTCTTGCTTTAACGGCATGTTGCTTTGCAGGCTTTCCAAGAGGGCAGCAGGGAGAAATCTGATTTCCTCCGGCGGCAGCGGAACCTCTGGGAGCACTACAACACCGAGAGGGAGCGCACCAGGGATCTGACCCTGCAGCTTGGCGCCGCCCAGGGGGCCGTCTGCGACCTGGAGGGGCGTGAGCAGCCGGCATTAGAGGGGGCGCGGCGTGCCGAGGCCAGGCTCCAGGCCGTCACCGAGAAGGCCCGCCTCGACCTCGAGGAGTTCCAGGCCGCCATGGACAGGGCCCGCCGCGATGCCGAGGGGCTCAAAGCCGCTGCTGCTGAGAGGGCCTGCCGCGACGCCGAGGAGCTGGCGTGGCTGAGGGGGGAGGCTGGAGCCCTCCGCACGGAGAATGATCAACTCCGTTTGCAAGTGTAGGGGCTTCAGACCGCCTTGTCCCGCAGCGCCGACCGGGAGCGCAAGCTGAAGTCCCAGGCCGACGGTGAGGCTTTTTCTGCTCCTATGTTTTTGTGTCGTTTGTGTTTTGCTTCTTCTGACTAGATGGGATTCCTCGAGTGGTTCCTGCAGGTGAGATCGCCAAGTTGCGGGCTCTGCTCGACGAGGAGCGCGGCGAGCATGGCGCCCTGCGAGAGGCGGTCCGCGTCATCTGCGAGGATTTCGGTGTAGCTCCGGAGGAGGGATCGAGCTCTCTGCCGGCTCGCGTCCTCGAGGTGCGCCGTTGCCGTCGCGAGGTCACCGTGGATGCGCTCCGCCTTGGCGTGCGGCGCGCCTTCGGGGTCTTCAGCTCTCACTATTCCGGCATTAACTTTGCCGGGATGAGTGAGGGGTACTGCGCCGGCTATACCGATGCCGAGCTGGATGAGATCGACGCCGGGGTGACGGCGCCGGCGGAGGCGCTCGCGAAGCTCCTGGAGGATGAAGCCGTCCCCCCTACCGACCCTGAGGCCGCTCCTGCTGACCCTAAGGCCGCCGCTGTTGCCGACCCTGAAGCCGCCGCTCCTGCCGACCCTGAAACCGCTGCTCCAGCCGACCCTCCTGCGCACTAGTTGTACCGGGCTCACGCCCGAAAAAAGTTTGTACTTATGTCAGTCCTTTTGAACTCGTTTGCGTTGGCCATACGGGCTTGTTCTTATGACTTTTTATTTGCATGAAAGAAACCGATTCCCTTTGTTATTCCTTCGGTTTTGAAAGCTTTAGGATGCGTTGTCGGGTGCGTCAGTAAGTTTTTGATGAGCAAAGGTACCGTAGCCGCTGGGGCGTAGGCTTTTTCGCAGTCCGATCGCAACTTGCCTGAGTACCATTCACGCAACCTTATCTTTTTGCATCCAAAGGTTTTCGAAAGGGAGTGTTCGGTTTTCGAAAAAAGAAAAAGCGTTTTCTTTTTAGACGGTGCCCAGCGGCTGGGGTCGGGACCCCTGATAGCCCCCGAGGGGTATGCGGTCCTGGAGCCAGGCCAGGGTCGGATACCCCTGAGCTTAAAAGAAAAGGCCTTCTTTTTTCGTAGAAGAACAAAACTGGTAGGCCCCGAGGGGTATGCGACCCTGGAACGAGGCCAGAGTCGAATACCCCTGAGCTTAAACGAAAGGACTTGAGCCAAGGTGGCTCAGGGTTTCTTTTTTCGCAGAAGAACAAAACTGGTAGCCCCCGAGGGGTGTGCGACCCTGGAACGAGGCCAGGGTCGAATACCCCTGAGCTTAAACGAAAGGACCTGAGCCAAGGTGGCTCAGGGTTTCTTTTTTCGCAGAAGAACAAAACTGGTAGCCCCCGAGGGGTATGCGACCCTGGAACGAGGCCAGGGTCGGATACCCCTGAGCTTAAACGAAAGAATGGAAAAGACGGCAAGACTATGCATAACTTGGAAATGAGAGCTATGGGTAGAAGCGCCTTAGCTGTTCTATGTTCCAGGCGTTGCTGAAGATTTGCCCGTCGGGAGTTGCCAGCTTGTAGGTGCCTGGCCATAGCACTTGTGCGACGATGAACGGGCCTTCCCATGGGGGAGTCAACTTGTGCCGACCCCTATTATCTTGGACGAGGCGGAGCACTAGATCTCCAACGTTGAAGGCGCGGCCTTGTATCCTGCGGCTGTGGTAACGCCGTAGGGCCTGCTGGTACTTAGCTGAGTGTAGCAGGGCTACATCTCGCGCCTCGTCGAGTTGGTCTTGTGCGTCCTCGAGTGACGCCTGGTTTCCCTGTTCGTCGTATGCTTTGACCCTCGGCGACCCATACTCCAAGTCGGTGGGCAAGATGGCCTCTGACCCGTAAACCATGAAGAACGGGGTGAACCCTGTCGCCCGGCTGGGGGTCGTCCTCAAGCTCCAGAGGACTGCTGGGAGCTCTGCAACCCATCGTCCGCTGAACTTTTTAAGGCGGTCGAAGATCCGTGGCTTGAGACCCTGAAGTATCATGCCATTGGCTCGCTCGACTTGCCCGTTCGTGCGGGGGTGCACCACTGCCGCCCAATCCACTCGAATGTGGTTGTCGTCACAGAACTGGAGGAATCGCTTCCCAGTGAACTGCGTGCCGTTGTCGGTGATGATGGAGTTTGGGATCCCGAAGTGGTGGATGA
Organism: Setaria italica; assembly: GCF_000263155.2. Taxonomy (NCBI): domain Eukaryota; kingdom Viridiplantae; phylum Streptophyta; class Magnoliopsida; order Poales; family Poaceae; genus Setaria; species Setaria italica. The sequence goes on along the minus strand of NC_028452.1, from coordinate 45,440,691 downwards.
TGTCGGTGAAGAACTGTACCGCTTGCTCGGACCTGATTTGCGCCACTGGCCTTGCTTCGATCCATTTGGAGAACTTGTCGACAGCGACGAGTAGATGGGTGAAGCCCCCAGGCGCCCTTTGGAAGGGTCCGACGAGATCCAGCCCCCAGACCGCGAACGGCCACGTGATGGGGATGGTTTGCAACGCCTGCGTGAGCAGGTGGGTTTGGCGGGCAAAGAACTGGCATCCCTCGCAGGTGCGGACTACCTAGGTAGCATCCGCGACCGCGGTTGGCCAGTAGAAACCCTGTCGGAAGGCGTTGCCAACAAGTGTCCTTGGCGCAGCGTGGTGACCACAAGCTCCGGCATGGATATCCTGGATTAGCGCCTTTCCCTGCTCGATCGGGATGCAGCGCTGGAGGATCCCCGTGTGACTTCGCTTGTAGAGCTCCCGGTCGATGATGGTGAAGGATTTCGCACGGCACGCGATCCTGCGGGCTTCGGTTTTGTCCGCCGGGAGCGCGTCGTGGACAAGGTAGTCGAGGTACGGGGCTCTCCAGTCGGTCGGGGGGTCGGCCCCCGCCGCGGGGCCCGCCTCGACTTCCAAAACCACGGGGTCGGATGGTTTGGCTTCCAGGGCCGGGTCGGGTAGGGCAGCGGCGATTTCCTCAGGATCGGTGCTCGGGTCCAGGACAGGTGGCGCGCTGCCGACCTCCCCCAGCTCGGCCCCCGACCCCAGGGCTGGGCATGCCTCGCCAAGCCCTGCTGGCTCCAGATAACGGATCGAGGGCTTCAGCTGGTCGCTAACGAAAACGCCATCGGGGACGGGCATCCAGCCGGACGCCGCCTTCGCTAGCTCGTCAGCGGCTTCGTTGAAGCGCCTTGCGACGTGGTTGAGCTCCAACCCGTCGAACTTGTCCTCGAGCTTATGAACCTCGTTGCAGTAGGCGGCCATTTTAGGATCATGGCAGCTCCATTCCTTCATGACTTGCTCGACGACCAACTGGGAATCACCTCGGACGTCTAGTCGACGGATGCCAAGCTCGATGGCGATGTGGAGCCCGTTGAGCAGGGCTTCGTACTCAGCGGCATTATTGGATGCAGGAAAGTGGAGGCGGATCATGTACCTGATGCGTACGCCCAACGGAGAGATGAAGACGAGGCCTGCTCCGGCGCGGGCCATCATCAGCGACCCGTCGAAGTACATCGTCCAGTACTCCTGCTCCTCTGTCGCCGACGGTGCTTGTAGCTCTGTCCACTCGGCCACGAAATCGGCAAGTACCTGGGACTTGATGGCGGTGCGGGGGACGTAGGTGATACCCTGATCCATAAGCTCAAGCGCCCACTTCGCGATCCTTCCTGTTGCATTTGGGTTCCGGATTACTTCACCAAGCGGGAATGAAGAGACGACCGTTACCGGATGGGAGGTAAAGTAGTGGCGCAGCTTCCTCTTCGTGATGAGGACGGCGTAGACGAGCTTCTGGATCTGCGGATATCGTGCCTTGGACTCGGACAATACTTCGCTGATGAAGTACACCGGGCGTTGTACCTTAAGAGCGTGCCCCTCCTCCTCCCGCTCCACTACTAGGGCCGCGCTAACCACCTGGGTGGTCGCTGGGATGTAGAGCAGAAGGGTCTCGCCGTCGGCCGGCGGAACTAGAATTGGGGCCTTCGTCAGGAGGTCCTTGAGCCGGTCAAGTGCCTCCTGCGCCTCGCTGGTCCACACGAAGTGGTCGGATTTCTTCAGGAGCCGGTAGAGAGGAAGTCCTCGCTCACCGAGGCGTGAGATGAAGCGGCTTAGGGATGCTAAGCACCCCATGACGCGCTGTACTCCCTTTATGTTCCGGATCGGCCCTATGTCGCTGATGGCCGCTATCTTCTCTGGGTTCGCCTCGATGCCGCGCACGGAGACGATGAAGCCCAACAGCATGCCCCTTGGGACACCGAATACGCATTTTTTTGGGGTTAAGCTTAATACGCTTATCGCTCAGCCTTTCGAAGGCTAGCTCCAGGTCGGGAACGAGCTGATCGCCCTTCCTGGATTTGACAACGATGTCGTCGACGTAGGCCTCAATGGTCCGCCCGATGAGATCTCCGAAGCACTTAAGCATACATCGCTGGAAGGTAGCCCCCGCGTTTTTGAGTCCGAACGGCATCTTAATGTAGCAGTAGGGGCCAAAGGGGGTGATGAAGGAGGTAGCGAGCTGGTCGGCCTCTTTCATCGCGATCTGGTGATAGCCGGAGTATGCGTCGAGGAAGCTGAGAGTTTCGCACCCGGCGGTTGAGTCGACTATTTGATCTATGCGTGGCAAAGGGAACGGATCCTTTGGACACGCTTTGTTGAGACCGGTATAATCGACACACATCCTCCATTTCCCGTTCTTTTTCGGTACAAGAACAGGATTGGCCAACCACTCGGGGTGGTGTACTTCCTTGATGAACCCGGCCGCCAGGAGCTTCTGGAGCTCTTCACCAATGGCCCTGCGTCTTTCTTCGTCGAAACGGCGCAAGCCTTGCTTCACTGGTTTAGAGCCGGCCCTGATGTTCAAGGAATTCTCGGCGACTTCTCTCGGGATTCCTGGCATATCCGAGGGCTTCCACGCGAAGACGTCGCTGTTCGCGTGGAGGAAGTCGACGAGCGCGCTTTCCTATTTGGGGGATAGGGCCGTGCTGATCCGCACGACCCCACCACCGGAACTGCCGGGGTCGAGAGGGACTTCCTTGATACCTTCGGTGGGCTCAAAGGAGGTACCTGACTGCTTGGCATCGGGCTGGTCCTCGATCACCTCCGCAAGCTGGACCGCCATGTCGCTCGAGAGGGTGACGGCCGCGGTGTACTCGCAGCACTCCATGTCGCACTCGTATGCCTTCTGGAAGGTTGTGCCGACGGTGATGACCTCATTGGGCCCCGGCAGCTTGAGCTTGAGGTAGGTGTAGTTGGGGATGGCCATGAACTTCGCGTAGCACGGCCGTCCCAAGATGGCATGGTAGGTTCCGCGAAACCCTACCACCTCGAAGGTGAGAAACTCCTTCCTGTAGTTGGAAGGTGTCCCAAACGTGACGGGCAGGTCGATCTGCCCGAGAGGCGTCGCTTGCTTCCCTGGCACGATGCCATGGAAGGGTGCCTTGCTAGGACGGAGACGGGAGTGATCGATCCCCATGGTGTCCAGGGTCTCAGCGTAGAGGAGGTTGAGGCCGCTGCCCCCATCCATAAGTACCTTGGTGAGACACGTCGTGCCGACGATGGGGTCGACGACGAGAGGGTAGTGCCCTGGATGCCGGACGCGTCCAGAGTGGTCGGACCTGTCGAAGGTGATGGCCGGTCCGGACCAGTCGAGGAAGGCCGGAGTCGCAGGCTCGACCGCGTAGATCTCCCGGCGCTCCAGCTTCTGCTGGCGCTTGGTGTCATACGCTGCGGAGCCCCCGAAGATCATGAAGCAGCCGTCAACCTTAGGGAAGCCGTCTTCCTTCTCTTCGTCGCCTTTCTTTTCCTCGTCGGGTTTCCGCTTCCGGTCACCCTTCACCGGATTGCCCACAAAGAACCTCTTCATGAGGTTACAGTCTTTGTAGGCGTGCTTGACGGGGAACTCGTGGTTCGGGCACGGTCCCTCGAGCAGCTTGTCGAAGAAGCCGGGAGCGCCTTCGGGGGGCGGCTGCCCTCGCTTGCGTTCGACCGCGGCCACGAGGGGGGCCTCGCGTCGCTGCTTGCCCTTCTTCTTCTGCTGCTGGCGGTTGGAGGTGCCTTCGTCGGCGTCCTCCTCCCGTTTCGCCTTGCCTTTGGATCGATCGAAGATCGCTCCGACAGCCTCTTCGCCAGAGGCGTAGCTAGTGGCGATGTTGAGGAGCTCTTCCGTAGTTCGCGGGCCTCGGCGCCCTAGCTCGTGGATGAGGGGCCGGCAAGAGGTCCCTGCTAGGAAGGCCCCTATGACGTCGGCGTCGGCGACGTTGGAGAGCTCGGTGCGCTTTCTGGAGAAGCGCCGGATGTAGTCCCGGAGGGACTCGTCCGCCCCCTGGCGGCAGCTCTGGAGATCCCAGGAGTTGCCAGGGCATGTGTACGTCCCTTGGAAGTTTCCTACGAAAACCTCCTTCAGGTCGTTCCAGTTGCGGATGCGCCCTGAAGGGATATGTTCCAGCCAGGCTCGCGTGGAGTCCGCCAGAAAAAGGGGTAGGTTGCGGATGATGAACAGGTCGTCGTCCGCCACGCCAGCTTGACATGCAAGCCGGTAATCGCTGAGCCACACTCCAGGATTTGTCTCCCCCGAGTATTTGGCCACACTCGTGGGTTGCCTGAAGCGCGGTGGAAAGGGCGCATTTAGGATGCGCGTGGAGAAGGCCCGAGGCCCGGCCGCTCCGGGGCCCGGACTGCGGTCTTCCCTGCTGTCGTAGCGCCCGCCACGGTGGACGTGGTAGCCTCGATCCGCCCCGTCCTCCCTGTCCGCGCGGGAGCGTCTCCGTGCGTTCAGGGTGTCGCGGGCGTCGCGGATGAGACCGACGCGTTGGTGGACGGATCGAGCCTCGCCTACCGCGGGTGGCGGAGTTCGTCGAGCGGACGCGGCCTGATTTGCCCCCGGAGGAGGCTGATGGACAGATTCCCCCCACCGTTCCGGGGGTGCGCCATGCATTGCCCGGCTGGCGTTCTGCCCGCGTCGCCGAGACGCTGAACTTTCCGCCTGCTGGACGGCGGCGCACTCAAGCAGGTTGCGCATTTCTTCGGGTGCCCGTCGCTCCTCGGGCGTCGCTGGCTCGGGGAGCTGTCGGAGCAACACCGCCGCGGCGGCAACGTTCTGGCTAGCGCGGGCAAAGAACGGCGGACGCTCTCCATCCGCACAGATGCGTTCCTGGACGTCGCGTGCCCGTTGTCGTGCTCCCCCCTCGTGGTGGGGGTGCTCTACTTCTTGGCGAGCGGCCACGTGCGCTTCCGGCTGCTGAGAGCACTCTGGGGCCCTGGGTAGGGCCCCAGTTGTAGCTGCGGCGCGCGAGGGGGGAGCCCGTTGCCTCCCCTCGGCACCATCGCCATTGGACCCCTCGGAGTGCGCGTTAACCATAAAGCATTCACGCGAGGGGCGGGGACTCTCGTTACTGGAGCCAGTGTCGGAGATTGTCCTTGCCACGCCCACGAGCTCGTTGCTCGCGGGCGACGTGGTTAAGGACCGCGCCAGGAGGCGACCGTGAGCCCCCGTGGCGTTGCGTAGCCCGAAGAGCCATCCTTCTGGTGAGGTCCTTCTGGCAGGCGACCGGCCGCTCGCCGCCGTCCTGGCGGCGGGGCTGAGGGCAGCAGGACGAGCGGGCAGGACGAGGTCAGGGATCAGCTCGATCCCTTCCCCGGTGGCCAGGAAGTCCAGGCTCCCGAAACGGATCAGGGAGCCCGGAGCAAAGCCGCTATCGCGATTGGCCATCTGAGGCTGGAGATGCACATGCAAAGGTCCCCTACCTGGCGCGCCAACTGTCGTTGTCAGGATCAGCGGATCAAGACTTAGACTAGTAAATTTCTTTTATGCGCGTAAGCCTCAGGTGGTTGCGTGGGAGACACAGATTTAGACTAGTTCGGGCAAAGGAAGCCCTACGTCCAGTATCGAGGATGCTCGTGTTGCCCACGCGGGGATTCTGTAGTAGGGGGTTACAGATTGGCGAGAGAGGGACTGGTCCCAAGTCTCTTTGGTTTCAGCGCTCTTAAGGAGAGTTGTAGTGTACTATGGTGTGTGGGAGAAGAAGCTGATCGATTGATCCCTCCCTTCTCCGGCCCTGGGTTCCTCCTTTTATATCGCAAGGGGACGGCCGGAGTTACAATTGGGATCGGGTAAAAAGGTTTGTAAAGAGTAAAGCGTAGAAAGGTAAGGGGTATGGCAGAAAGGAGGAGCGAGATCCTAGGCGTCCGATGCCCTGCCGACCCTAGACGCGTGCCGGCGTGCATGCCGGAGGGGGAGGTCGCCGGGTGCCAAGTGTTGTTGCTCCCTGCAGATAGCTACTTCGATGCTCGTAGGTATCAGATCATGATGAGGTTGCTTCGTCGTTACCCCAGCGTCCGTTAGGGAGGACGGTGGATGCCGCTGCTCAGGCGATGGCTGTTGAGAGGGAGAGCGTCACATCCGTACTGCTGGGTGCGCGGGACCCGAGGGCGTGCGGGGCCCGAGGACTGACTGCTCTCTCCTTTGCTTCGGTCGGCACAGGCCATGAGTACCCTGCGGCGAATGGGAGCCGGCCGCCGGCACTGTAGCCTGCACAGGGTGGTCGTGCACGGGTACTTGCGCCGGGTTGCGTGAGGGGCGCGGTCGCCCTGCCCTCTGCCAGACCTGCGGCGTATTTATGGCGAGGCCGACGGGGGGACCCACAGGATTTTGTCTGTCTTGCTCATGTGGACCGTATCCGAGGGGGGTCCCGGCCCCGTGGGCCCCAGCGTGCCCGACTCCCTCGCTTGGGGTCGGACGAGACGGAACTTTCGTGGCACAGGGTCGGGCGCTCCCAACCCTGGGGTCGCGGTCGGGCGAGGCGGAAACCTTGTGGAGGGGGGTCGGCCGTTCCCGATCCTGGCATCTTGATCGGGCGAGGCGGAGCTTTGCTTACATCTTGGTGGGCCTGGGCCTTCTGCGTCTGCTTCTTTTAAATGGAGTCTTAGGGGATCGTTAATATCTCCCCACAACAGCAAGGATGCTTTGATTTCAATTCATGATATGCAGCATTCTTTGCCCCCTACTATTGCTAACGTTTTGCAGAATTATTCTGATATTTTTCCAAGTGAGATATGAGTGAGGCTGCCACCAATACAAGGGATTGAGCACCAAATTCATGCCAAATTTCAAAACCTGGCCAACAAACAAGCTAAGAATTTAAAGGAATGCTAGTTACCAACCTCAAAATAAGCTGTTAATATGTATCCTTCCAAAATGGAAGTTTCGTTAACCAATTGGAAGAAAAATGGCCGCAACAATAGTGAAAGGAGTGGCGGCGTCGGGTGGAAGAAGAAGGTTGGAAAAGGGGATTTTGTACCGTGCAGGCTCTTGACCGCCGGTCTGAGAAAAGAGCCGGCGGTGATACTCCCTTTCACCGCAGGCCTGTGTAAAGAATTGGGAGTGATAATTATCACCGACACCTACTTCTAGACTAGCGGTGATACTCTATCACCGCCGGTTCGCTCAAAACCGATGTTGATGGCTCGGCGGTGATAGTCCTGTCTCTAGTAGTCGTCTCTAGTAGTGGAGGGTGCCACATGTTGTGTGATTTTCATGTGAAATATGCATGTACGCGTGGGATTTGAACCCGGGACCTCAAGCCTCTCGCGAGGTTATTTACAATCTCACCTACACAACACATGGTGATGGATAAGGAGATGCTTTGCATTTGAAGTAACCCGTGAAAGATCTTTTACTGCCGGATCATTACACCAACCGGTCAGTCATAACACCACCCGATGTTAAAGGATAGAGAACCGGGTGGTAGTGGTAATATGACCCGGTATTAAAAGCTACAAGATCCCTAAATTTGGACCCTACCGGATCCAAATCTCTGACCGATACTGACGTGTTAGATGAATAATGCTCATTTTTTAGGAGGCCGGATCCGGACATCCGATGGCGGCAGCCGCCGGAGGTGACGATGGTGTGTGCTACAAGCTGGAGTTGCATGTGGTCATGGTCACCGCTGCGAAAATCGATAGCACAAGGACAGTTTATTGTCCTCTCTGTTCCAGTTTTGTAGGTGCCGAAATATACAGAACAAGATTGCCGGTGGTTCGTTTTGGCTTGTGACGTTAATGAGATGAAGATACGTAGCTTGTTCCAAGATTTCTTTTCCGAAATTACTCTCTTAGCTAAGAGTTTTGTGTCACTTGCCAACCATTTTCTGTACTTTTGCTAGCCAATGGGTCAAGGGATGAGCTTTTATTTGGTTTTTGGTGCCAACCGTTTTATGTAGGACAATTGATAGCGTGGGAAGTGAGATCAGATGGTAGCAGGACAATCCGCCGCTGAGCACATTGATGGCGCAGAGAGTGATGTACAGGACAAAATTGCAAGAACGAAGGACCTGAATATGGCTGCTCTAATTTGAGGTTAGTTTTGGCTGGTTGCCATGGAGGAGGATATCCTTTCTCTTCCGGTCTTTTCTGAAATTTCTCTTCTTAGCTGGTTGCCATCAAGGAGTAGGTGCCAACAATTCTGCATTTGCCACCAAGTTTGTTGTGATTTGTCTTTTTTTTTTTTTGCAAGAACAAGCCATGCACATATATCTCCCTCTCATGTATACAGTCACTTATTTGTCATTTTTATTGTCATAACAGGACAAGTGCTGAAGTGCACATTACGCTCCCAGCAGCAGCATGTAACTGAGATCCATGTCCTCTGCAGACACATGGGAATTGGGAACGGATAAAAGATCGACAACATCCTGAATCACTTGTGCTCTTGCTTCATGTCTCCTTCTGAACGTTCTTGAGGTTCGTGGTGAGATTGAGCGACGACCCTAGTTTGACAACACTATAGATGCGCTTGAACTCGCCGAACGTGAGGGTGCGGTAGCACGGCGGGTTGTCCTCGCTGAGGAACTCCTCCGCGGGGCCGATAAGGCAGTCTGTGGTGGGCATGATGAACGTCGCCACGGTCGTCCTCGCCACCCCCAAGTTGGTCACCACACGGTGTTCTATACTCTTCAAAAGCCCATTGGTCACAACCTGCATTGAAAGTTTGAAACCAAGACCCAATAGACTTCGTTATCAGTAAATAGTGTCGACACCCAAAGGACTGAATGATTGAAGAGCTTGAAAGCGACTAGTAGAAGTGATGGTGAATGAATCACCTCAAGTTGGCAGCCGAAGTTGACGACGAAGGCGTTGGGCACGGGCTGGACCTTGATCCAGTCGCCATAGTAGGCGACCTCGAGGCCAGGGACCATGCTTGGGAGGAGCAAGGTGAGGAGGTTCCTGTCGCAGTGCGGCGGCAGGCCGAGCGTCGTGCTCGGGTCCGGGCACGGCGGGTAGTGGTTGACGTGGAGGACCACGTCGCCGCCGCTGATGTCACCCTCCAGGTAGTCGTGCCGGAGCCCCAGGCCCTCGCACAGCAGCCGCAGTATCTCCATCCCCATGCCCCTCGTCTGCACGGTGAACTTCTCAACAACCTCCCTATACAGTGCAGGACAGGAGCGAAACAGAAGCTCATTACTACCATTATTCTTTATCCCCATTTGACAATCATGGAAGCTAATAAGTACTCTGTATAAGTTAATTTGTGCACGTGAGATCTGAATCCTTACCGGAGCCTCTGGGGCTTGTCCGGCCATGCCATGGGGCTGTCGGCGACGGGGAAGGAGCAAGCAAGGCGGAGGCAGTCTCGCCAGTACCTCTCGCCGCCGGTCTCGAACATGGTGCTGGAGTAGATCCGGGTGGCCTTCTGGGTGTCTTCCGAGTAGAGCTCCGCCTTCTCCGCCGCCGGCAGCTGGAAGAACTCCTGGCACACGGCCTCCATGTCCTGCATCGCCTGCTCAGAGACGCCATGGTTGACCACCTGCAGCATGCAGTCGCCACGACAGTCGACAAGCTTAATCACCGTGATGCAAATTTGGGTTGGCATCGGCTTAACTTAATTTGAGGGAAAGGACGGCGAGTTTGATCGATGGACGAGCCTGGAAGAAGCCGATCTCCTTGCCGGCGTCGAGGATAGCACGGCGGACCTCGTCGCGGCTGCGGGACAGGTCGATGATGGGCAGGGAGACGACGGCGGCGGTCGCCGGTGGGCGCTTGTCGGCTGGGAAGACGAAGCAGTCCGGGAGGTTGGTGTGGATCGGGGCTGAGTGGAGCATCTTGTCCATGGTTGAACCGGAGAAGCCCGGGAGAGCAGAGGTGCAGCCTACTTTCAGCAAGATACGCACAAGGCAAGATACTCTTCGCTCGTGTGGTCTTGCACCCTACTTTATAGGCTCATGTTGTCTTACTCATCTAGCTGCTCATATTATCGATCACGGTGCTAATTTCTGCTAGTGGAACCAATACAATTACCGGTACGGTGTCTTTTTTTAAAAAACACACCCACCCACCCCTATATACACACAAAATCCTACTACTCTAATCATTTTCAAGACACTTAGTCAGCAGATCTCGTAAAGACGAAGCCACCACAGTGATCTCGGGCATGCTACCTACCACTGAAAAATATAACTGGCTAAATACTAAAATAGATTAATAAAAATACGAACACAAGCGCCGAATCGAGAGCTAGAACTTGTGTGGACAGATTCCACCCTAAGAAACATTACTGGTTGCGATTAGCACAGTTAGTTCTTAAAATAAATAAAAATATATAAACACATGAACTCCAATTTGAATGGACATAGGAAAAAAAGATTTATATCTAGTATAAATATGAAATATTAATGGTACGCGAGAAGTCACATGCAACTATCAACGAGTTGTCGTTTCAGTCACACTCCAACTATTGTCGTACTCCACAGTCTGTCGCACTTGTCGTCCAGTCGTAATCGATCTGGTCTCGTGACTCCAACTATTATTCCTCTGATCCGCTTACTATCGTGTTGGTCGAAAAAGTGAATGCAATCCTGGGTCCACATGGCCCATGGGCGAACTTTTGTGGTGTCTTGTGTGGTTCCGTAGGTGGATATTCAACTAAAATTTCATCTGAAAAAATAGCACTAAATTTTTCTGAAGGTTTTAGCTACATGCTTAGGTTTGTTGTGACTGCTAATTAAATTTGAAGTAAGACGTACGGTCGGTTCTCAAGCTTAACTTGGAATCTCATTTAGATCCTCAAACTTCCAAAATACACATTGAGATCCTCAAAAATGGCTAATCGACTTACCTCCTTTAAATCACCAATGACGTGGAGCTAGTGGCGGACCTAGGAAATTGTTAGCCTAGGGCCAAATTTACAGAAAAAAAATTTAGGAGGGTGAATTCCCGTTTTGTCCCTAAAAAGTATCCAAATCCCCCCTCTTGTCTGTAATTTGGCTGTTAAATGAGCTCCAAAAGAGTGTCTCTGTACTGATGATAAAATCGCCCTGTGGCATGCAGTGGCTCCACTGCGGCACACAGAGAACTGTGCTAGGCCTGGGCGGCGAAGCTGAAGCAGATACGAGCGGTGCTGCTATGAGCGTATATGCAGCGCCGTGGTTGTTGGGGGAGTACTAGCAGGTCCAAAGAACGTGTAGGTTCATGGAATTGAGCTGTGCTTGTAGGTGTTTTGCATATCGAGGTGTGTTCGCACATGATGGGCCTTTTGGAATTCTGGTAGTGTAGAATCCATGTATATAAAAGCTAATTAAGGGGGTGTTTAGCTCCCGCATGCTAAACTTTAGCACCTATCATATCGAATGTTTGATACTAATTAAACTTTAGCACCTATCACATCGGATGTTTGAATACTAATTAGGAGCATTAAATATAGTCTAATTACAAAATTAATTACACGGATGGAGTCTAATTCGTGAGACGAATCTATTAAGCCTAATTAGTCCATGATTTGATAATGTGATCCTACAGTAACCATTTGCTAATGATGGATTAATTAGCCTTAATAGATTTATCTCGCGAATTAGCCCAGGGGTTCTGCAATTAGTTTTATAATTACCTCATGTTTAGTCCTCCTAATTAGCATCCGAACATCCGATGTAACACGTGCTAAAGTTTAGCACATGGTATCCAAACACCCCCTAAATTGATAACGCTTGTTCAGATTCATGGAGGGTGGAGGTCTGGAGCTACGGGCTACGGAGGACCACATTCCGGAGGGGTGCTCTGGGTGGCGCCTGCGTGTTGTTACGCTGCGGGTGGGCGAGATCACGAGCAATGATGTGAGCTCCAGGCTCCAGGCCGGGGCCGTCCTCACCTCCTCATCAGCGTCCGCGCCAGCTGACGTCCGCTCCTGCAGAACCGTGGCGGCAGCCACTGCTGCCCACCCGACCATGCAATGGATCTGCCTCTGCCGCCATCGGCGAAGGAGGAGCTCCTAGCCTCGGCGCGGCGACCCTGCAGTCCTTAAGCTCACGCACGCGTGCAAGTCTCGCTGTTCGCCCATGCGAGGAAGAAGCGTAGGTCGTCGCGGGAGAAGGGCGGGTCGGGACGGTGCAAGCGGTGGATGGGTGGGATAGTATTGTGCTTGCCTTGGTGTTGGTTGAATTTCAGGATGTTAATAAAAGGAATGATTAAACAATGATTTTCTCATAATTTTTTAAATTTTTTCCAACATTTCTTTTTCTTTACAGGAAATTTAGTATAGGAAAATAATTATTTGTTTTTTAAATTAAATTAAATAACGATGTTCTATATCCGTGCATTCATGCTGATGCATCTTAGTGTTTCTCGAGTGCAAAATATTTTAATATGCGTTTAGACGTTGTATTTTCTAGCTTTTTTAGAATTTATTCTCCTTTTCTAAGAGCTGTATCCAATTTTTGGAAGGCTCTATAATCCTTTTCATGAACTCCAAGTATTTTATTTGGATTCCTGGTATCCCAGTCCAACTCTAAGATTTATTTCGGTATTTTTGGAAGTTTCTAGGTTTTTTTCTTGCTTCAGAAAAACAAGTTCGGCTATTTTTTTGAATTGTTTTCGCGCAGATAAATAAATCCAAAAAATTCAAAAATAAAAAAATCAACTCGAAAATAAGTTTTTCTGAACCCGGCCTATATATATATCACCGTGTTCGTCTCGACGCGAGGATTACAGACCTGAAGACCTTTTCGCGAGTTGCCTCTCCTCCGTAGAAGTCAAAGTTTGGTCTTCTCCGAACTTCGGCAAGCTTTTCCAGTGAAACCGTGGACTTCCGGCGAAAACCGACACCACCATGGAGTTCCCCTCTTCGAGCTCTACGCTGTGGTGTGGTGGATTGCACGAGCACGATGTCGGCTCCGTCGTCTTCTCCAAGTCCGACGAGCTCCTCTCCAACTCTGGCGAGCAAATCCGGCAAAACCGTAAGTTTTCGGCCGGAGGTGAGCACACCATCTCAATCGTCTCATCATTCTCGTTCCATTTTGCCATTTATGCGTGAGATCAGGCTTCATTCCGGCTATCCCCTCTTTCTCCCTCTTTTTTTTTCTGTGCAACCGTAACTCCTCCGCCTGATTCTGTCCGCCTAAACCGCCGCCTGGACCGTGCCGCCCCACCGATGCCTTCTGCGCCGAGCGCCGCCTCGCCACCTAGCATGCCGCTGTCGCCGGTTCCCCTAGCCGGCCACCGACCGATTGAAGCGGATGGAGTCTGGAGAAGGAAGAAGATAAGATGCTTTTGCATTTTAGTCCCTAAGAAATCCTTTAATTTTTGTCATATTCCTTTGTGTCTAGGTCAGTCTGCAGATAACCCCCCCTAAACCTTTTTGATCTCATCAATCTAGTCCTATCGAGAGCTTTTGCAGATCCAACCTCAGATTTTCATCTATTCACAAGCACTGTTCCATGTGTCTTGGGAATCTTCCTTGCTAGCTCCTGTCGTCTGCGGTTAATCACGACTAGGTCCTTGCAACCTTGATTAACCCATAGATTTCATGTTTTAACTCCGTTTTGAGTGATTCTTTCGCTCACACGTTCGTCTCAATATGTAGAGTAGTTTTGTACCACTTTTCAGTACTATTTATGATGATTGGTGTACTATTTTTAATTTAGTTATTCTGCTTGTATGTGCGTGCTCTAGATGTTTGTCTTGGATGATTGATGCGAGTAGAATGAACGTACTTTGAGGACATTCAAGAGCAAGAAGTTGAAGACATTCTGAGCAGCAACACTACTTAAAGGAAGGCAAGTGTGTCCTTGTGCTTTTATCCCAATAACTTTATTTAATCACTATTGCATATGCTTGCATTTAATTTGATGGGTCCTATTAAGGTTTGCCTAGTTTTTGTGATCATTTCTTGTCAACCTGGGTTTATCTTTGTGTTGGGTAGCTATGCTTAGCTGCTTACTTGGGATATGTTGGTTCTAATGAAATCAATGATTAAACCTATTTTATTTATGCTATACTTTTCACTAAGACAAGATCATTGTGTTTAATTGGAACATAGAGCGACCACCTAGGAAAATAGTGCAACCACAAGAACTACCATAGTTCTAATCTTGGCTAATTAATTAGAAATTCTAGTCTGGAGTAATCTTACTCGAAAGAGGCAAGAGGGGACACTGAGTTGTCGTATAATCGGCCCTTTGGGAGATTGTGCACGCCAGACTCCGAAACCTTAGCGGGTTACCACTTACTAGCGAATCTTTGTAAAGGCCTCGTAGCGTCCTTATGCAGTCACACCTCGGAAGCGTGATGAGTGCCTGATCAGAACAGCATGGTTGGGTCTAAAGTTCTTCTGAACTTTTACACGACTTGTGGGTAAAGATGTGCAACCTCTGCAGAGTGTAAAACTGATCGATCAACCGTGCTCACGGTTAAGAGCAGCCTGGACCCTCACATGATTAATATACTTGAAGAGGGACTTAAATCATGATTATGGTTATGCCATATGCTTATGGCTTGTGTTTATGTTAATCGTGGGTTGGTATATACTTATACCTTAGTAATCAGGTGCTAATAAAATTTGACCAACTAAAAATGCTTAATGCAGTCAACCAATCAGCCTTTCCTTGATTAAGCCTTGCATTCATATTTTCCGCACACCTACTGAGTACGACATGTGCTCACCCTTGCTATAACTAACGTTGCTTAGAAGAATAAGCTGATACTAAGTTTGTTGTGAAGATGGTGCTAATTTCTAGGTGTACGCAATCCCCAATCGACTGTCTGTGAAGTTTGGAGCCTTAGTTTCCAGGATTAAGCGTAAATCTCTGATATTCTTTCTTATTCCTTCACGTGATACTGTTACTGTTATTCACTAATGATGTCACTATATGTATGAAACTTGGTCCTGGCATACATATAGGTATCACTTGGTTTTATCCTTAAAATCGGGTGTGACAGTGTTTCCGAGCCCGTGGGGTAGCAGCTGGGGGTACACGGTGCGAGATGCACCTTGACAACGCTTGGCTGCTTGGCCAGATGTGAGAGAGAGAGGGAGAGAGGTGGAGCTGACCTGTGGTCCCCACATTTAGCTCCACATCGATGCCATGTAGGTAGATCAACGCAGGTGGTGATTTGAATGTCAAATGTGCCAATTAGCAAGATTGGGAAAACATCCAAATTACTACCTAGTTAAAGTCCGAATAACCCCCTAAACTATATTTCAGTCCAATTTAACTACCCCCTAAACTATGTTCAATTTACCTCCTATCATAATTTATCTTTTCGTTTGTCCATACACAGGTTGTATTTCAATTTAAACTTTTCCAGGATAATAGTGGACATCATAATGTATGTTAAGAAAATATATTATGAATTTTTCATCATTATTTTATGATAATAGTGGACATCATAATGTATCTAAATTACTCCTCTCAAGTATAAACAAAATATGAATAACCCCTAAAGTATTTCTTGGTTGAGTTTACCATCTAAATTATGCAATTTGGTTCAATTTATCCTAGAACACAATTTGTCTTTTTGTTTCTTCATGCACAAGTGGAGTCTTAAATTCAAATTTTGCAAGATCAAGTGGAGTTTTAAATTCAAATTTTGATAGTAGATATTATGTTAGAAAAATATTTGGTGAACTTTTTTACCATTGTTTTGAATAGGGTAGGATATTTAATAATAAAATTTATCTTTGAGATACAGAATAATATAAAAACTAATGATGAAAAATTCATAAAATAATTTTAATATAGATTATGATGTCCACTACCACCTTGCAAAGTCTCAAATTAAAATTCAACTTGTGTAGGGAGAAACAAAAATAATAAATTGCATTATGGGGTAAGTTAAACCAAATAGCATAGTTTAGGAGGTATCTGGACTTTTGCTATACTGGATGGGAGTAATTTCGACTTTCTCCTTTTTTGAATAATTTTGTATCCCAAGAATTAATTTATTTTTAATATCATACCCTATCAAAATAATGATACAAAATTCATAATATATTTTCTAACATGTGTTATTATGTCTATTGTCATCTTAAAAAATTTGAATTTAAGACCCCCACTTATGCATGGAGAAATAAAAAAGATAAATTATGTTAAGGGGTAAATTGAACCAAATTGCATTGTCTAGGGGTAAAATGAACCAAGAAATAATTTAGAGCATTATCCGAACTTTATCTATACTTGAGGGGAGTAATTTAGACTTTTCCTACAATATTAGAGACTTCAATGTGCATTTTAAAAGATCGGGGATCATGACAACACTCCTTGCCAATGCAAGTTCGAGGACCAACAATGCATTTGACGCTTAAATTTTTGTGCCAAGAAATTAGTAATAAGAGGCTGCAGGTGTGATCACTATTCATTGGTATTTAACGTCAAATTCTTTAGTGCACTAAGTACTTTTGTTTTTTTAATATGGTACAGGTGCATATATGCACACCCACCCTTATGAATACCCATACCACTACGGGAAAGCTAAAAATTGCCAAGTGCCCCAGGCACTCGGCGAAACCCTAAAAACACTCGGCAACGTGTTCGCCGAGTGTAACACTCGGCGAAGAGCACACGGCAAAGTTTTACTCGGCAAAGCTAACTTTGCCGAGTGTCTTTGGTCGGGCACTCGGCAAAGGGTGTGCCGAGTGGCACAAAACACTCGGCAAACAATATTTCCAGAAAAAATAAAAAAAACATTGCGACGGCCACGCACCGGGGGCAGCTCCAGCTGGTCGCCGCTGCCGCCTCAGCCATTGCGACGTCGCCACCACGCCCAGGCCATCCACACCAGCTCCGGCTGCTCCGCCGCCGCCACCACCGCCTGCTCCGCCCGCCTTGGAGTGCGCCGCCGCCGCTCCATCCACCTTGGAGTGCGCTGCCCGCCTTGGAGTGCGCCGCCGCTGCTCCATCCCGCCGTTGCCCGAGCTTCTTCCCGCCAGGCACCCTCCCCGCCGCCACCCGAGCTGCCTCCCGCCGGGCCACCTCCCCACCGCCACCCGAGCGGCCTCCGCTGGGCCCCCTCCCCGTCGGGCCCCCTCCCCGCCGCCTCCCGAGCTGCCTAGAGAGAAAGGGGAGGGAGCGGCGGATCTGGGGGGAGGTGGCGGCGCCGGATCTAGGGGGAGGTCGCGGCGCCTGCGGATCTTGAGGGGGGAGGCGGCGGATCTTGAGGGGGGCAGGCGGCGGCATCGGAACCGGGGGAGGCGGCGGCGCCAAATCCAGACGGGGTGGTGGCGGTGGCGGCCAGATCCGGCCCGGAGGAGGGGTGGCGCGGCGGTGGCGTACGTGAGGGGAGGAGGAGGGGGGCGGCGGCGTACGTGAGGGGAGGAGGAGGGGGGCGGCGTGAGGAGGAGGGGGGGCGGCGTGCAGGGGAGGAGGAGGGGCCCGGCACGGCC
Organism: Setaria italica; assembly: GCF_000263155.2. Taxonomy (NCBI): domain Eukaryota; kingdom Viridiplantae; phylum Streptophyta; class Magnoliopsida; order Poales; family Poaceae; genus Setaria; species Setaria italica. Next base: position 45,423,379 of record NC_028452.1, on the reverse strand, counting down.
TGAGAGGAGGGGGCTGCGTGATGAGGATGGGGTGCGGCGTGCAGAGGGGGGCGGCGTGAAGAGGGGGCCGGGGGGGTGCAGGTGTTTTGAGGGGGGGCCAGCTGACAAAAAAGGTCGCTGAGTGTCCTACGTGGACACTCGGTAAAGGGTTTCTTTGCCGAGTGTCCAACGTAGGACACTCGGCAAAGTTTTTTTGAAAAAAAATTAAAAAAATATCTAACAGTTTCAAAAAAATACCAAACTTTCACACGAACCAATATATGTTCTCTATTGACTATACAAAAAGTTTTGTAGTCAAACCAAACTCGATCGTCACTTCGACTCTAAATCTTATCGAATCCTCTCAAAGTTACTATTCTTCTTCTGAGATGCTTCGGTTTGTAATCATTGTAAATGATGAAATGTGCAAAACCTTCTCAATTTTTTTCCACAGCCTCCATGTATTATATCATCACATCATGACAAATCTCATGATTTTCAGACTTTACTTGTTTTTTTTACAATTTAAAAATACTACTGCCACACGTTCATGGTCATGTTTCCTGAACAAGATATTCGAAATTTCTTTTCATTTCATGGGTCAGGTCTCAAATTGGGCCAAATAACATGAATATCATTTTTCTACTCATTTTATTCCATAATTTGAATCACTTGCAGTTCAAATTTGACTTATACCAAAAATTTCCTTGAAATGCAATTAATTAAATAAATATAGCAAATAAATCCAAAAATATACCAAATTTTAACATGGAGTACCACATGTTGTATTTGGGGAGTAAAAAAATTTCATGGTGAAAAGAGGAAAAAAAATATTTTTTTGCCGAGTGTAAAAAAAACACTCGGCAAATCCCCCTCTTTGCCGAGTGTCTTTTTTGACACTCGGCAAAACCCCCTCTTTGCCGAGTGTTTTTTTTTGACACTCGGCAAAGAGGGTGGTTTGCCGAGTGTTTTTTATTTGACACTCGGCAAAGCCCCGATTTGCTGAGTATTTTTTATTTGCCGAGTGTTTTTAGCTTGGCACTCGGCGAAGAGCTTGTTTGCCGAGTGCTCGAAAAAAATACTTGGCAAAAAAAATACACTCGGCAATTTTTAGCGTTCCCGTAGTGTACGCAAGTCATATTCCTATGAGCACCACATCAAGAGATGGAGTTGGAAGATCTTGAGACAGATGAAACACAAGTGCCTTGCTGAGGATGTCACGTAAAAGTTCTAGAATAAATCAAGAAAACTACAATCACCCTCATCAAAGACTCGAACATGGATGGGTAGTTTCTACCATAAGGAATTTAACCACCAGTTAGCTCAATACAAAGTGCCTTCCAACATGGATAATGAGTCATTATGATGTTACTAACATATCATAATTTTGTTTGCCTACATGCAAAAATATGTTATGGTATATTACATAGTTAGCCTTTTCAAGTTCTGTTTCCTGTGGCAGTTAGCTTGAATCATAAATCAGAAAAGCAAACTAAATACACCAAGAAAATATGCTTATCTCATGAAATATTCATTCAAAGTCTATAAGAGAAGTTTTAGTGCATTATTAATTTGTCTTGGAATAAGTACATTGTTTGTTTAAATGACTAAAGATATAATAATGTTCTCTCCTGACTACTTGGTTTTTTATTCTGTTGCATGTAGAGAAGGGCTGGAGAAGTGGAGATGGATCGTCACATGTGATTTTAAGGAAAAAATTGAATGCGAACTGGCATATAGATTCATGGATAAGATAACTTCATTAGTGAACCATGCAAATGTTGTTACATAATAATAAAAAAAAACTTATTACAAACTGTCATGTAGGTATCAAGGGAACGTTAAAAATAGATTTTTTTTATCATCTTCAGCAAAACGGGTCTCTATCTCCATAGGCACCTGACTAGGAATACACTAGCCTAGAATAGAGCATCATCTTGGTCTAAGCCGTTGCCTTCATTGAAATCCACATCATCCCTTAAGTTTGGGGATAGCACAGGGACAAAGGAAGGGTGGTTATAATGAACTTTACTCTGCAAGTGTGGTAATATATGGCACAAGGCCAATAATTATGAAAGTTTTTGGACTTAACATGCTCTTACGCACCACCTTCAATTTTTATCCTAAATCCTTAGTACCGATTTTCCTAAGTGTTATAGCACCTTCTTATAAGAGAAAAACCCAAAACCAGCCATCGAAAAACCATCCAAGATACAAACCACCAAGCTCCATTGATCACAAAGAAATCCAGGCCACTCTTGACCGTGAGCAAGGACAATATATCAATTTTATGCTATGCAGATGTTGCACATCATTACACACGGGTCATGCTTCTCATTACTACTTAGACTTCTGTGGTGACCATTCAAGATTACACTACAAGACCTTTACAAAGGTAATACTCCTATGCCTTCAACGTTCACTAAGTGTGTTTGGTTCAAAAACAAAATGTGATGGGATGATCCTGTCCCTATTTTTGGGATAGGATCATTTCAGTTCATGTTGGATTTAGAGGGGTGGATCCATCCCAGATCGTGTTTGACATAGTGTTGTCCTCCAAGAGAAGATAGATCTATATATGGCATCTGATCATATCAGGGGTGCTACGATGCACTCTCATACCCTCCATTCTTTCCAAGAGGTGCGCTCGGGTGGCACAATTGCATTACAAAAGTTGGTGTGACAGAGGCTGAAGTCAACGAAGCTCGAGCGATCCACAAGTCACGTGCTGAGAGTGGTAGCGGCGATGATCTAGGTTACTTTAACACAATGCGCTAATTGCTTACAAACCCATCTCCAACATAAATGTTTTGTTACTCGTAGTAACACAAGGGCATGATCCTAGTTTTTCTACAAAACATGTTGGTGCAAACCTTTGCCGCACCAACAGAATGTCAAGAGCTCCTAAAAGAGGCAACTTATGGAAGAGCTGGGTTTCTTGGCAAATCTCTCTTTCTCTAAGCTATGGCGACTAATAGTAAAGCCCCTTCCTGAGGCAGAGAGGGGTGGCCAATGTAGCCAAAGGCTTTGCCTTGGTGGGAGGTGTTCGGCCTCCACAACTGGTATTTTCCGTGACGAGATCCTCCACAGGTCTCACCTCATTTTAGACCATGCCTAGGGTTCAAGGGCCCTGGGTAGTGGAAGACTTCCACCAACGCAACATATTATTTAGTCTTTGAGCCTTGAACTACGCGACCTAAATAATAATTTAGATAAATGCATGACAACAGTTATTTATTTTAATCCATAATATACAAACTGAATAAAAAATGGAAGTTATTTGTTTTAATCCACAATATACAATCCGAATAAATAATGGAACATCAGTTATCAGTTATTTATACTTCAATATGTTCCAAAACGTGCTCAATTCAGGGAATCCAACTAGGTTGTCAACGACTCCAACTAGTCCTGTCGGTGTTTAGATCCAGCAATCTATCGAGGGGTGCCCGAGGTAGTGTTTTAGTTAGTGAGGCTCTTCGAGATCAAAAACTCAAAGGTAAATGTAGACACACGATTTAGACAGGTTCAGGCCGCTAGATTGCGTAATATCCTACATCTTGTGTGTTGGTTGATTGAATTGCTTTGGAGGGGGTCCCTATCTCACCTTATATAGTTGAAGGCAGGGTTACAAGTTGGTTGATTTACAAGAATATTAGTTGGATACGACTAGAGAAGTTCTACTTTTATTACAATGAGTACTTTCCTAATCCTCGGCCAGTTTCTATCTTTTCATGTAGGCTACACCGCCTGCGCCATGATTTCCATATCAGATGCGTCTAGGTGTCCAGCCCCATATTTGAGACTATCCAAACCTTCTAGTAAGCCCCTAGATGTATGTACGACAAGCCGCTGAGTACTTTTTAGCCAGATGTAGTAGATTTGAGTACTTTTGAAGTCTCCACCGACTACTCTTCATACTCCTCGAGTACTTTATTTGGTTAGATCTTCAAAAGTGCCCAAAAACTGTCATCAGGCTGGAAGGTGCTCAAGCCCCTTTTGAACTTGACTTTGTAATCTTGATCTTGAATTTTTGTGGAAGTGCAATGAAAGTTTTTGTCCATACTACCATTTTTGTCCACTTCTACGAAACTTTTCTAGGAATTAGACCGTACTTTTAGTTCTTTTGGAAGTTTTTCCTTGTTAAGCCACAACCTTCAAAAGATCACACCCTCTTGGTTGGAGGCGTCTGGATTTAGATGCAAGAAACAGTGAGCAGTCAGTATTTGGATTACGAACTGATAGACTCCAATACTGGGTGGAAAGAAAAATGGTATTATACTGGCAACCATGATCCATCCAAACTCTCTAGGCACCATCCCTCTTAGAACAACCAGTGGCTTGATGACCAGCAAACTGAAACCATAAAGTTACAGGAAGTTCCCTGCTCGAACCTGAGCGTCATCTTCGAGGTTCCAGCCAAGATAGCTGCCATGGCAGCCACATGATTCTCAGCGAGTCAGCTCCCCATAATCTTGAAGTAGGCATCTTAAGTCTTGAGATCAATTTTTTCTTTGCACGCAAAATCCAGACTCCTCCTAACCCTCCTTTGTGCTTTCGTGGTGACAGGGCCTGGGGACACGGGTCAACTCCAGCCACCCTTCGACTTTGTCGAGGTAAAGAACTCGGAGCCACAGCTTTGACACGCCTCTTGAGAATAACAGGCTCCAGGAGGAGGCTATTTGTTAGCTTGCGAGCTCTCTCAAGTTGGGGGAGCACCAGCCTTGAAGGAGCAGCCACGTCCACTTCCCCGGAGTTTGTGGAGGTAGAGAGGGGCGTGGTACGAAAGCGCGAGCGAGAGTACACTCGCAGCGCCCCGGTCCCGGAGCTGCCAGCAGGGGACGTGTGCGGTGCCGCCGTCAGGACTTGGGGCCGAACAGGCGTGCCTTGGTCGTCAGCTGGGGATGGATGGAGAAGCTGGCCCATGGAGAAATTCTCTAGAATAGGGTCATCCATAGGCAGATGGGCCGTTTCCTCAGGTCCGTCATCCAGCCTGCTAGCAGGCCTAGCCCGGACGTTTTCAGGGGGGCCAGCATCAGGCGCCAATGTCTGGGAGGCACAGAGGTCCGGCAATTCAAGCACAAGCTGGGGCGCATCCGCCATTAATGGTGCCGCCAGATCTTCAGAGAGAAGCTTACTGCTGGGCTCTTCGTGTTGTGTGCTGACCAGAATCCATGGAATTGAAGGAGGGATCCTCTGCTGTTCCAAGCACAGGAAGAATGGACTGCCGGTGGGGCAGCGCACACGGGTGCCTCGGGACTGGGCGTCTCAAGAGCAGGAGCTTCCTTTGTGGTTTCCCCTTCTGACTGCCGATCATTAAAATTGACCGGCCCAGCTAGCAGCACGGGAGATCCGTTGGGAGATGAACCAACTTCTCGTAGGGGTGTCCCACTAAAATTTAGCACCCGTCACATCGGATGTTTGATGCTAATTAGGAGTATTAAATATAAGCTAATTACAAAACTATTGCATAGATGGAGTCTAATTCGCGAGACGAATCTATTAAGCTTAATTAGTCTATGATTTGATAATGTGGTACTACAGTAACTATTTGCTAATGATGGATTAATTAGGCTTAATAGATTCGTCTCGCCCAAAATTTAGGAGAGAGGAAGGGGGGAAGGTGTGGAAATTGGTGAGGAGGAGCACTTTTAACCCCTTTTAGGGCCTCTTTGGGGGCTAAAATTTAGGAGCTAAAGTTTAGCTATTCTACACTTTTAACCCACCTATTTGGATCCCAAGAGCTAAATTTTGAGCTAAAAGTACAGAGCTAAAATTTAGCCCTTGGATCCATATCAGTCAAATTCAGTGGCATAATTCAGTGAAAGATAACCATTCTGCTTGTCATATTGTGGTTCAGATATCCTGCACATTCATAGTAGTTATTCAGTAACCTGAGCATTAGGAAAGCCTGCCTGCCCCTTGTCCTATTCTGGATCTGAATCTTTTTTCGGCTTCAGTATCTATCCTTTCTCCTTGTTCCATGTCATAGTTTTATCTTATTTGTTACCATGCGCTTTTCTTGAAAGTTAATCCATATCAGTCAAATTCAGTGGAAAAATTCAGAGAAAGATAAACCATTTCGATGTCATATTGTGGTTCAGATATCCTACACATTCATAGTAGTAATTATTCGGTAACCTGAGCATTAGCAAAGTATGCCTACCTGTTGTCATTGTTAAACACCTACTCCATTAAATATTATTTATTTATTATGGTGCAGATTTCATTGTTATGCTATTAATGATAAAGTTTCTTTTCTTTAGTAGGCTTCAGACTTTTGATACAAGTATGAGAATTTCTCAACAACTAGTGGTAGTAGATAAAAGCATGTGCGCTTTTTCATTTCCCCCGGTGCTCTCTGTTGGGTCCTGCTGTTCAGAGTGTGATAGTGTTATGAATATTTCTTTTTTTTGTATTTCTATCTCTGGTCCTACTGTTCTCTTTCCATACTAGGCTAAATTATGAACATAACTAGTTCAGAGTGATAGTGCTATGTAAATTTCTTTTCCCTGTATTCCTGCAGATCTTACTTTGTTGGAAGCATAATGTTTTCCTGCAAGTATGTCAACAATTCATGGTGTTGCCGATCAAGAGGCTGCAACATTTGGCTTCGTTGGTTTCAGATTGATGTTTTCGTGGAGCTCATTTTAGTGTTAATCAAACCAGCATAACCCGTTCAAACCAGCCAGACCAAACCAGCACCGGCAGTCCTTCCCAGCTGCTAGCAACCCGTGCAAAACCAGGCCAAACCGGACCAGCAAGTTCGGTCTTGGTTTTGGCCGGAAATAAAGCAGAAACCGGGAAACCCGGACCATGAACAGGGCTACTGAATATCAAGGCTACAACAGCCAAAAACCACAGCACAGGGGTGAACATTCAAAACTGATGCTATAGAGTAGGCCAGTGGATACACATACACTAGATACTTGAGCAGGCATTTGTCAGCAGGCACTATCAGAAACAAATATCATGCAGAGTGTACCGGAAAGTCAGTTGATGAACTTTATAATAAATTTTTTAACCTTTGAGTGGTGTAGCAAAAGTTGCTTCCATGTTCCCTAATACCTAAAATAGTTCGGTAAGCATTTACTGATATTAACAGCCTAACGTCCCGAAGAAATCTCCCTGACGTCAAGTTATGAAGAATTCCGACGGAGTGGGGAATGCAAAACTTATAACAGAGTAGGCTCCCTCTCTCTGCTCCTATATCATACTCTACCTCCCTTTCACCTCATATCATAGCCTCCCATTGCCGCAGAAAATTCTCTCCTACCGCGGAAGAAAGAAATGCACTTACTGCGGCACCGGACTCTGGATCGGAGAGCTCTCCGCTGCCGCCTTGGGGATTATGACAGCGATTACAGACGAAACAGCAATCAAGCACTGATGTATGAGATAAGAAACGAATCCTAGGAAAGGAAGGAAGGTGGTGTAGCAATTAAATGGACACTATCTACTCACCTCGTCGTCACCGGCGCCGGAGGAGACGGCGCACTACTTCACCGGCGACTGCATGGGGACGACCGCCGGAGCAGTCGTAGGCCTGGGCTGGAGGAACGACGGTTTGAGATTGTCAGCCCGAGTAATGAGATATGGCTAATTACAAGAGGCCCAAGGCTCACTACCTTGGTCGGCCGAGCATCATGGCAATGAAAATATGGCCCAAAAATCTTTCCCCCTAAAAAATTGCATTCTGTGTGTTCACAAGTTCATCCAACAGAGAGAGAGGGAGGGAGAGGGAGAAATCTTTGTATATGGACGTGTCTTTGTAGCGTTCATTTTCTTCAAATGATTTTGTCACGATGGCACCTGGAAAAATAGGAGGCGATGTAAATGGGCCAAACATCATGGCAGTGAAAATCTGACCCAGAATGGGCTTCCTGACGACGAGTGTTGTGTTATGCTCAGGCTGATTTGGGCCGAGGTTCAGGGACATAGAAGCACCAAACCAAATGGCCCGATTTCTGCTATATGATTTCGTCAGAACATGCAAGAATTCAAATATATTATCCTAACAAAATGAAATACACGTACTGCTATTCTAGCAATCACATATAGATGTTGCATTGCACATCTGAATTTCTTCCGCCACTTTTGCACCAACTCGTCGTGCCAAAACGAAGAAACTAATAAATAGCCAGAAATCCAGCACGGGCATTCAGGTAGTGAACCCTGATCGAGAAGCCAACAATTATGCTGCCACCATTCAGCATTGTGGTGTCCAAAGGAGGAAGCTTGTTCCTGGGTCAATAGGCCGGATGAATCGAATGTTAAAGCAGAACATAATTTCCTCTGCAACACAGAAGTGCCAACAGTTCCACCCCATGAATCATGAACGGAAAGGCTAGCTAGTGAAATGACACCTATTAGGCTATTATGCCACCTTGATCTTCAATTATGCCCATGAGAAATGGTGAGCTACTATTATCTGGGAAGAGAGTAATGAAATCTCAAAAGAAGGGAAGAGAGTAACTGACCTTAGCTACTATTGTGGTAACTTGCCACAGCAGTAGATCAAACCAAAAATAGTACTTCAACAACCAAGGACTTTGATATGGGCCCGGCACTCTGAAGATACCAAGGCACCCGCAATTTACTTGAATAGAAATCGGGGTAGGAAAGCCAACAAGCAGAGTTTACCCATGCATATTGTGCAGACTATATATGCAACGGTTTTGTCATAACTCTCACCCCCATTTTGTCAACCTTAACATCATTCAGATTATTCAGCTCATTCCAAATGTTTGCGGATTCAATGTTGATATATATGTCCGCCAGAGTACCAGACAGCTTGTGGCAGAGGGTCAATGCTGCCAAACCCATATGGAAGTCTCACCCAAGATTCAACAAAAATTGACCCAGGAGGTGTTGCAGCAATTAGATGAAGCTTATCTTCTCACCTTGGCATCGCCAGCGCCAGATCTAACCTTTTCGATTGTGCTCGCCCTCATGGCGTGACACAAACACTCTAGTACGCTACATGCATTCAGGTGACAAGATGTGCCACCACTCCCGCTTCTTTGAAAAATCATATCTTTTTCATACAAACTCGGATGAATATGTTTTTTATGAAAACTATAACTCTGGATGAGATATATAACCTTTTAATTTTGAGGTTTTTCCATTTTAAGTCATTCTGATGCTTAAAGAATTGATCTAAACTTTAGGGTAGCATATTGAACACCCCAGTATCTGTCGGGTCACCTACTAGAAATATGACATCTCATTCCGAAGCTTTGTGCCAGTCACATTTGGACCCGGTACTAATGTTAGCATTAGTATCGGATCCAAATTTAGGATCCCCGGAGACCCTTTAGTACCGGGTGAGGTTCCCAACCGGTACTAAAGCCCCTGAGGCACATTAGTACTAGGTGGGGGCTCCACCCGATACTAAAGGGAGGCCTTTAGTACCGGGTGGGAACCCCAAAGGGTGGATTCCGCGCATCACTCCCTCGGCCCAGCCCACCCAATCCTTATCCGCTCCGCGCGTCCTCAATCCTTATCTCTGCTCCCCCTCCCTCCCTCCCTCCTTCTCACTCCCTCCGTCCCTACTCCCTCCCTCACTCCGCCCGGCGCCGGCCCTCCTCTCTCCCTTCCTCCTTTCCTCCCTCTCTCACTCCACCACCCCCTCTGCCTCCTCTCCCCTCCCCCCTCCGCTCGCCCCTCACCGGCGATGAGGAGTAGCAGCAGGGCGAGGTGAGGCGACGGGGGGATGGCGGCGGCGGCGGATCCGCGGGAGGATGGCGGTGGCACCCGAGCCCCCTCACTCTCCCTCCCTCCCTCCCCCCCTCTCTCTCTCTCTCTCCCTCCCCCCAGGATGCAGTGGCGGGGCGGGAGTGGCGGGATGGTGGCGGCGGTGGGAGGGCGGGGGTAAGTGGATGTGGTGGCGGGGTGGGAGCGACGGGAGGGCGGGTGCAAGTGGATGTGGTGGGCGGCGGCAAGAGAGCACGGTGGGAGGGCTCGAGTGGCGTCGGGGGGCAAGGGGGGCGGCGGGGGGCGTTTGGGAACTAGGATAACACATTGTTACAAGTTTAAGGACCGGTATATGTTATGCTTGGTTTGGAGTTTGTAATGACCGGCCTGGAAGAAGCCGAGCTCCTTGCCGGCGTCGAGGATGGCACAGCAGACCTCATCGCGGCTGCAGGACATGTCGATGACGGTTGACGGGTAGGGAGACAACAACGGAGGTTACCAGTGGGACCTGGTTGGGAGGGAAGATGAAGCAGTCCGGAAGGGACATGTGGGACAGGGTTGAGTGGATCATGTTCTCCATGGATGAACCAGCGGAGGGGTTTACGGCATCTGAAACGTTGGTTTGGTCGGTTAACAATGGCCGTATGCTCAAAATGTGGTACGCGTGGCTTCTGGTGTTGGTTTGATTTATTTACCCGCCACCATTGGGTTTGTCTTGTGTTGTTTGCGGCATCTTTAATTTACTTGATTGATAAAGGTATCTTGGCTTTGCATATCGTCATTTTGATATGTTTGTACGTGAGGGCTTGTATACATATTTCTAAGAATTGTTTCATGGGTGTTGTACGATTGTACTTTATTTGATTCCATAAATGTAATAATGCTTCTGGTTAAAGTACGATGGATCGCGTGCCTCTGGGTTATCTCTGAGTCCATATGTACAATGTTCTCCTTCCTGAGTGTTAGCGGCAGAGCTAGAAAAAAAATTATAGGTGGGGCGAGTTCTAACGAGAAAGTGGACCAATTAAACAGCTTGAGAACCAAATCACACCGGAATCAAATACTATGATCACACAAATTAAGGAACAAAAACTATAATCACACAAATTATGGTGAAAAATAAATTGTACCAAGACCAATTAGCCGATCGTGGGTGTAGGCCGCTCCTGCTCAATCTGCGAGACCGCAAGCTCGCTTGACCGATGGCCACCGCCTGGTCCGCTACACGGGACATGGTCGTGAAGCCGTTGAGGGCAGAGGCACCAGCCGCTGGCTCAGCCCTCGGATGTGGCGCTCGGCTGCTCCTTCCATCTTGAAACTGGCGGCGAAACTTCTTATCTCTGCCGGTTTGTCTGTGCGTCGCGCATTGGATGGCTAACCGGTAGTGTAAACACCGGTTCGACATGCGATACGCGGCAACGACCAGCACTGTGTTCACCGCCGGATCATACGCCGGGCCAGCGGCGAACACGTTTATCACTGCCGATAACACATCATTCTGGGATACCGCCGGTTCTCACATAACCGACGGTGAAAGTCCCGACGATAATTAAATTTTCTGTAGTAGTGTAAATGAAACGCCACGTACTCTTGCAAACAACAAAACGAAGCGATCCATGGGAAGACCTTTGTGTAGCTAGATGAGTTGTCAGCTGCGCGCGCTTGTCTAAACAAAACATCTTGTGGTTAGAAAAAGAAAAAACAAATGAGTCCAGCATCAAGGCACGTATCAGCATTGCCTCCATCCATTGCTAAATTAAACTTCAAGGAGGAATCGAGCAGCACACAGCAGTGAGGTCGTTCTTTACGCTTCTGATGATGGGGTCACGAGGGCTAAAGCACGCATGGTATTTGCATATGTTCCTAAAGAACAAAGACGCTGTTTAGTTGCAATACCTCACTCCTGGAATTTCTCAGTAATCAAGCGAAGAATCGTGACGTAGTACCTTGTTGTTGAATTGTATATATATGTGGACAAGAACCCGGCCCGCCGTTCGCTCATGCCTATACATCTCGCACTGTCTTCATTCTGCTGCCACAGCAGTTTCTAATTCTAAGAGCGTAGGGCGTAGGCTGCATGCCCTCTGCTAGGGGGGTAGCCTCGAGTACCGTACTGTCTGATGTGGTATCTCAACATGACATGGCGCAACGCCGCCGGTCAATCCTCTGGCGGTGCTCCACCACCCGCACCCTGTGCGTCCAATGCTACAGCAATGGATGAGAAGCAGATGATGCAGGGTGCGGTGGTGTTCACGGCGGTGCTCATGGCCATCCTGGGCGGCACTTTATGCGTCATGGGGCTGGAGCGCCTGATCCGCGGCCGCTTCACTCTCTTCTCCATGGTGCGCTTCCTGCTGCGCTTCACCTTCATCCTTTTCCTCCCCCTCTTGTCCTACATGCGCGCCAACGCCAAGGAAGGGGAGATCCTCTTCGTGCTCCTCTGGATGCTCCTCATAGAGCTCTTCCGCAAGAAGGTGGAGGCCATGGTCCCACCATCAGCCAACGGCTCCTTCTCCAGATCCGTCAGCCGGTTCAGGCTGATGGGTCACTCCGACGAGGTGACTCGTCTGGTGTGGATCGGCTACCTCATCTACTCCAACGTTGACTGGGAGTGTGAGAAAATTAAACTCTTGATGATGCCCATGTTTGCCATCCTATGGTCACTGGCTGTGGCGAAGCTGGGTCAGAGGGTGCTCAACGAATGGAAGGCCCAGGACTCCCTGTCTGCCGCGGGCAGCGCTAACCTCATTGCAGGATATATGCAGCATGTCCTAGAGCAGGAGGAGGAGGAGGGGCGCCGCCGTAGCGACGGTGGCAGCAGCGGCTCGGGTGCTGCTGCTGGTGCTTCGCCTGATCCTGATCTTGACGCCGTAATGGGCAATTGCCAGTACGTGGTGATGGGAGAGGAGAAGCTCGTGCTCAACAAGAAAGAGAGGCGGCGACGACAGACGACAGGCTCCAAGGTACTCATCACCACTCCTCACTGTGGCTACGGTGTGGGGAGGTTTCCCCACGACCAAGATGAACTAAAGCATGTTCATCTCCTCGTCGACCTCGACAAGGTCAAGAATTTAGTCACAGTGAAGGACATATGGCAGAACCTAGGAAGTTGGCTAGCGCTCTTTGGAAACAGAAGACCAAAATTCATCGATCACATGTGCCTCATGTGCCTCTCATTCTCCCTCTTCAAGCTGCTGCGCCGCCGCTTCGAGCACTACCCCATGGTGGAGGTCGGCTCCAAGATGGCACGGCGGCTAATGGTCGAGGGCCTCCTCAACGACCATGAGCCGGCAGCCGCTGACAATGCGTCGAGGGCATTTAGAGTGATCCAGCTGGAGCTCGACTTCCTTGACAACTACTACCAGGCCGGCGTCCCGGTTGTGATGTCGGCTCCTTGGCTTTTCTTCATCAACTTCCTCTCGTCCCTCCTCTTTGTGTCGATATACGTTCTTGCCGTTGCCATACTATTGTTAATTCCTCGTGACGATACCGAATCCCTAACCAAATACTTTGTTATTACCATGCTGCTTGTGATGACCCTCCTCGCAGTTGAAATCACAGACCTCACTACCTACTTGTTCTCCAATTGGTTTCTAGTGCACCTCCTATGCTTATACGTGGCCCCGGGGGGCTGCCTGTGGAACTTCCTGGTCAAGCCAATCATTTGCTGCTTCATTGCGTACCGCCTTTTCGTATTCAACTCACTCAAGCTAGTGCTTAAACTCACTGGGAGGCCAGTTAACGAGAAAAAGATGAAGACCAGGCAGGTATCCATCCTCCAAGTCTGTGAGCCAGTTCACAAAATGTTTGCATGGGCGTCTCAGGTGACGCTGCCAACCGAAGCCAAGGTAGCCATTGTCAGGGGCTTGAAGAAAAGTATCAACAACCCAGACACCGGCGGCGATGTCAGCCTACCGCATGACATAAGTGGCTTCAGTATCCGAGGAAAAACTACCACCGAGATCATCCTGGCGTGTCATCTAGCCACGGAGCTATTGGAGGTAAAGCATGGCAAGCCGAAGAAGAAGAAGAAGCCGAAGCAGAAGGAGCAGAAGCCCGAAGACTGGGACCACCAGACCATGGCAACTACCCTGTCAAGGTACTGCATGTACCTTGTGGCGCGTGTCCCCGAGCTCCTGCCGGACGACGAGAGGTGGGTGTCCGACAGGTACGAGGACGTCAAGAGCTGCCTCAAGGAAGCGTCACGCCGGTGCTGTTGTAGCACTTGGTGGTGCTGCCCATGGAGGCGCGCGGGGCGTTGGAAGGCGGTGGCGGAGATGAAAGTCCAGCTGAAGGAGGCAACGGCGCAGGCGGGTGTGGAGCTGTACCAGCAGCTGGAGAAGGGGAAGGGGAAGGAGGACTCCACAGCTGATGATGCCTGGAAGGCTCTGGCCCAGTTCTGGGTCAAGCTGCTCATCTACCTAGCGCCGTCCAACGACGTGGAAGGCCATGCCAAGGCGCTGGCCTCCTCAGGCAGCGACCTCATCACATGCCTCTGGGCCTTGTGCACACACGCGGGCATCAAGCGCCACCCATCTGAGCCGGCACCAGCAGAGCTGCACGCCGGCACTCACCAGGTGTAGTAATAACCACACCGTAAAAAAATTGCGTTGTGTTTGGTCGGTTAACAGTGGCCGTGTGCTCAAAATGTGGTATGCATGGCTTCTGGTGTTGGTTTGATTTATTTACGCGCCACCATTGGGTTTGTCTTGTGTTGTTTGCAGCATCTTTTTTTTTGAAACAGTTGTTTTCGGCATCCTTAATTTACTTGATTGATAAAGGTATCTTGGCTTTGCATATCATCGTTTTGATATGTTTGTATGTGAGGGCCTGTATACATATTTCTAAGAATTGATTCATGGGTGTAATCGAGATTCATGGGTGTAGTACTCGATTGTACTTTATTTGATTCCATAAATGTAATAATGCTTCTGGTTAAACTACGATGGATGCTCCGGCGGTTCGGGTGGATCTTTTCCCCGACAAGCCCGTGGCTCTGCCAGTCTTTGCCGCTCGCCGTCGGTGGACGTGCGACGGTGAGGACGGCGGCAGGTAAGCCGCTCCACGTCCCTCTTTACTTTAGATCTAGGGTTAGGGTTAGGGTTTACTTTTCTTTTCTGTTTCTTTTTCGATCTACTTTTTTTTCCTGATCTAGAAAAGTTTCTAGTGAGGTCTCTGATACCATTGTTAGGAGCATCCCTAGGATCTCTAGATGTATATCTAGTCGGGATCACAATCAACATGAAGGTCTTGGGGTTTCTGGCGTCAACCAAGAGCGATAGAGAGAGAGGTAGGGGTACCTTCACCCCTAGGGGTGGAAGCAGCAAAGCTGCTGGCCATCACGAGTTCTGTCGTTGAAGATCTGCGCAAGGCAGCGACGCGCAGTGCAGTTGCGTTGCCAGCATAGCGGCGGTGGTGCTTCCCGTCCCTACTGCGCAAGACCTAGATCGGTAGGTGTGTCGGTGGGGCGGCTGGCAGCGGCGAACCTCAGAGCTATGGGTATTAGGTACCTTCTAGATTGACTCTAGTGCAAGTGGGAGACTGTTGGAGGTATGCCCTAGAGGCAATCATAGAGATGATGATATTCCATTTGTATCCATGATTTGTATACTGTGTTCATTGAATATCCATTAAAGGCTACTTGAATTGATTTGCAATTATGTGAATTGTATGTGAAACTCTTTACTTGTATGGTTATTCTAAAGTTGTCCCTAGTCGGAGTTCATGTGAGGACACACATGAATATTAGACTAGCACATGTATTGGTTGATGACTATGTTTCACAAGTCATGGACATGGAGATGTTGAACTAATAATGTGGACACATGTGGAGACATGTGTTAGGACTGACCCAACACGAGAAGTAGTTCTCTCTTTAAACAACATATACGCTTTGTCCTTAGACCTGAGATTGTCGCATGTATTCTAGATGTGGATTGACCTACTTAGGGGCTATCAAACGCTACGCCGTAACAGGGTAGTTATAAAGGTAGCTTTCGGGTTTGTCAAGAAGCATGCTATGAGACATGGTCAATCAAGATGGGATTTGCCCCTCTCTGATTGAGAGTGATATCTCTGGGCCCCTCGAGTGATCGGATCAGAAAATGCATGGCCATGCTACGTACGGTTAAGAGTTAACCTACAAAGGGATTCCGAATCATAGGATCGAGAAAGAGCGGTCGGCTTGAAGCTAGACCAAATATCGTGAGGCAAAGGGAATAGCATGTATATTATGTTGTGATGGTTCGTCTGATATGATCTTCGTATGCGTATAGGAGTTGGCACGTCTTGCTAGAGGCCGCTACCGACTATTGGGCCGAGTAGGAGTACTCGGGCCATGTCTATACGTATCCGAACCCATAGGGTCACACACTTAAGGGGCTGGAAGCCCAATTCGGATCTGATCCGAGTTGGATTAGGTTTAGGAGTACTAATGGGCCTCGGATCCAGAGGCCCATCAGGAACCCCTATAAATAGAGGGGTGGGGGCGCCCTAGGGTTTCACACCTTTTGGCTGAACACACTTGCCGCGCCTCCCACGCCCTCGCCTGTTGCAACTCGCGGATCTAGCAATCCGGCTTGCGACGCTTCCTCCCTGCACGTGTGGATACCTTGGAGGTGTTGCGCCTGCAGCACTTGGACGAGCCGCCGACGAGCCGCTGACGAGCCGCGACGAGCCGACGACGAGCCACGGTACCAGAGGCGGTCTTGCTGTGCACGTAGACGAGCTGCTGAGGAGCTGCTGGACGTGATCGACTACGTACGACTACGTTGATCGACTACGTACGACTACGTGATCGTCTTCACTGCATCGACGCAAATCTACATCTTCCGCACCAGTAGTGCGTCGAGTGGTAATCCCGTGATCCTTATACGGCAGTTCTTCCTGGTTATACGCGGTAGAAAATTTTGATTTGCGCTAGTGTAGCCTACCTCGTATCCCAACAGTGGTATCAGAGCCAGGTTGCTTAGTTTTGGATTCGGGATGTGTGCATATGGAGATATGCGAGTTCTCTGTTTGATCTATGTCCTGATTTCGTGCCCTTGCTGCAATGGTAGTGTAACGACATACTCCTACCGGTCGGTTTCCGCCATCGGAGTTAAGTGATACACGTAAATCCAGTTGCAGTGAGGGAAGATCAATATGATTGGTCAAATCGAGATCCAGGGTCATACGCCAGGCGCATTAGATGTGCAATAGTAGATGTGATCTACTGCCGGGGTCGGGATTTTGCCGTATGCGCATGCTTCGGTAAATCAGCCGTAACTTTTCGGTACGATCTCGGATCGGGGCGATTTCTATACGAAAATTGATCTACAGAAAAAGTTACACGTAAATTTCAACCGCTTTGCCGTTTTCGGCGAAATTAGATTTGCCAAATTCGGCTTGGAAGATGGAGTTTCGGGCCTCCCAAGTTTGGAACGTTAGGACGCCTAACTCTCTTTTGCAGGATGTATGTGTATATCTTGTGATCAGTATGGCCCCCTTGTGTATGTGATGCATGTGTGTAACTAATTCGTGACCTGCGTGTCGCGCGTACGGCAACACGGCAGGAGCCATATGTGTTGTCACTTTATTGTAATTAATGGTCTGCGTACCAATCTGTGATGATCCAAGCAACTATGTAATCTTCATTACTAGATTCTTTACTAGCTATTAGGCGTAATAGCATGCTCTAGTTCTTGGAGGACTCATCACCAGGAGGATGGCGCACATGGAACATGGAGATGGAGATCACCATGGTGAACAGGTTCTATGGAGATGGAGATCACCATAAGAAAAACGGGCCATACTGTGTCACAACTGTGTGAATGCTATTCTGTTTTATGTTTTACTTTCTGCATGCTGTGATGTTAGAAGTAGAACGATCCCTCACAAAGTTTAAGTTAGTATGCCCTCCCAACTAAAACTTGCGCCGTCCCATGTCTTGTACAATTAGTGGTGGGTCTATGAAATTAGGGTGCCACTAGTTTTCCTTGACTAGACGGGTTTGTGTCGGACACTTACACGCATAAGGGTTGGTTTACTTAACAAGGTTATCTTAATGGTTAAGGACCTTGGGGCATAAAGGTTGGGCGCCGAGACATAGAGATGTCACCCAACAACAGGAGTCATATGTGATATGATTAGCAAAAGTTGCTTACCGACCTACCTCGTCTGCTAGCGGTGATGCTAAAGCTCACTAGTAGACTTGTTAGTTGTGGATCCTGAATCACTAAGTTTCAATAGAGGGATATTGATTTTAGTGGGAGTAGATTCTGTTAAAATAGTTTAATGTAATTTGCTCTATCATGGATACGTTTGTCTTAGTGTATTTTGCATTACTTTTGTTGTAGATTAAATGGCACCTAGTAACACCACCACATCTTTTGCTTTGCGTTCGGTCCTTGAGAAGGACAAGTTGAATGGAACAAACTACTCGGATTGGATCCGCAACCTGAGAATTGTTCTCAGGGCTGAGAAAAAGGAAGATGTTCTAGACAACCCACTACCAGAAGAACCTGCTGAGGATGCACCCGCCGCTGCTAAGAATGCTTACAAGAAAGCATGTGATGCTAACCTCGAAGTAAGCTGCCTTATGCTTGCTTGCATGGAACCCGAGCTGCAGATGCAGTTCGAAACAAACCATGAGGCGCACGATATGATCGTGGCGCTTAGAGACATGTTCCAAACACAGGCCAGGACTGAAAGGTTCAATGTGTCTAAGGCCTTTGTTGAGAGCAAGCTAGCAGAAGGCGCAGCAGTAGGACCACACGTAATCAAGATGGTTGGTTACACTCAACGGTTGGAGAAGCTAGGCTTCCCACTGGGCCAAGAGTTGGCCACTGATTTCATTCTTTCGTCTCTTCCTCCTAGCTATGGGAACTTCATCTCGAACTACCATATGCATGGGACGGAGAAGGGTCTGAATGAGCTGTGTGGCATGCTTAAAACAGCAGAGGCTGACATAAAGAAAAGCGCTAGTACCAGCCATGTGATGGCGATACAGAACAAGCCCAGCTTTAAGAAGAAGGGCAATTCTTGGAAGAAGAAGGGCAAGGCTGGAACGTCCAAGCCAAACCCACCGCCTAAGGTTAAAGCTGGACCTGGACCTGCTCCAGATAAAGAGTGCTTTTACTGTCATGAACTTGGTCACTGGAAGAGAAACTGCAAGCAGTACCTAGCTTCGTTGAAGAACGGCGGAAGTAAGAGTACTTCTACCTCAGGTACGCTTGTTGTTTATGTTATAGACAACATATTTCTCGCTGATACAGTTATTAATTCTTGGGTATTTGATACCGGATCGGTTGCTCATATTTGCAATTCGATGCAGGGAATGATAAGAAGTAGAAGCGTGGAAAGAGGAGAAGTTGATTTCCGCGTGGGCAATAATGCAAGAGTTGCTGCTTTGACCGTCGGGACGATGCAACTCCACCTCCCGTCAGGATTTATTATAGAGTTGAATAATTGTTATTTTGTTCCTAGTTTAAGTCGAAACATTTTATCTCCTTCATGTTTGATGAAGGATGGTTATTCATTTGCGAGTGAAAACAATGGTTGTGTGATCTCTAAGAATAATATGTTTATGGCTTTTGCACCCATTGTGAATGGATTATTTGTTTTAAATCTTGATGGTTCACCTGTCTGTAATGTAAGTGCTAAAAGGCCTCGGCCTAATGATTTGAGTCCTACCTACTTGTGGCATTGTCGTTTGGGTCACATAAGTGATAAGCGCATGAAGAAGCTCCATTCTGATGGACTTCTAACTTCGTTTGATTTTGAATCATACGAGACATGTGAGGCTTGCTTGCTAGGCAAGATGACCAAGACGCCTTTCACAGGATTTCCTGAGAGAGCAGTAGACTTGTTGGAACTCGTACATAGTGATGTATGCGGACCAATGAGCACGACGGCTAGAGGAGGATTCCAATACTTCATAACTTTCACTGATGATTTTAGTAGATATGGCTATGTCTACTTGATGAGGCACAAGTCTGAAACCTTTGAAAAGTTCAAGGAATTTCAGAATGAAGTTGAAAATCAGCGTGGCAAGAAAATTAAGGCCTTACGATCTGATCGTGGAGGCGAGTATTTGAGCCACGAGTTTAGCAATCATCTAAAGAGTTGCGGAATTGTTCCACAACTTACGCCGCCTGGAACACCTCAGAGAAATGGTGTGTCCGAGCGACGTAATCGAACTTTGTTAGACATGGTTCGATCAATGATGAGCCAGTCGGACCTACCGTTGTCATTTTGGGGATATGCTCTAGAAACAGCAGCTTTCACACTTAATAGGGTACCATCTAAATCCGTAGTTAAGACACCATATGAGATGTGGACTGGAAAGGTTCCTAGTTTGTCTTTTCTAAAGATTTGGGGATGTGAAGTGTTTGTCAAGCGACTTCAGTCGGACAAGATCACACCCAAGTCGGATAAGTGCATTTTCGTGGGATATCCAAAGGAAACTTTGGGATATTATTTCTACAACCGATCAGAAGGCAAAGTGTTTGTCGCTCGGAACGGGGTTTTCCTAGAGAAAGAGTTTCTCAAAGGAGAAAAGAGTGGAAAGACAGTGCATCTTGAAGAAGTTCAAGATGAGCCAATCGGGCAAGAATCAATGAGTGATGCTAACGTAGCAGAACAAGTTGAGATACCCATGGCAAGAGAAGCACCGCCACAACCACGAAGGTCGGCAAGGCTCCGCGAAATGCGGGAAATATTATTGTTGGACAATGATGAGCCTGCGACATATGCAGAAGCAATGATGGACCCAGACTCCGAAAAATGGCAGAGTGCCATGCAATCCGAAATAGAGTCCATGGGAGACAATCAAGTTTGGAACTTGGTTGACCCGCCTGATGGTGTTAAAGCCATAGAGTGCAAGTGGATCTATAAGAAGAAAAAGGACATGGATGGAAATGTTCACATCTATAAAGCACGATTTGTCGCGAAAGGTTTTCGACAAGTTCAAGGAGTTGACTACGACGAGACCTTCTCGCCCGTAGTGATGCTTAAGTCCATTCGGATTATTCTAGCTATAGCTGCATATTTCGATTATGAGATATGGCAGATGGATGTCAAGACAGCTTTCCTGAATGGAAACCTAGCTGAGGACGTGTATATGATACAGCCCGAGGGTTTTGTCGATCCGAAAAATGCTGGAAAGGTATGCAAGCTTCAGAGATCCATTTATGGATTGAAGCAAGCATCTAGGAGTTGGAACATTCGTTTTGATGAAGTGGTCAAAGGGTTTGACTTCACCAAGAACGAAGAAGAGTCTTGTGTTTACAAGAAGGTTAGTGGGAGCTCTGTAGTATTTCTAATCTTATATGTGGATGACATATTACTGATTGGAAATAACATTCCTATGCTTGAGTCCGTAAAGACTTCACTGAAAAATAGTTTTTCGATGAAGGACTTAGGGGAAGCGGCATATATTCTGGGCATTAAGATCTATAGAGATAGATCGAGAAGGCTTATAGGTTTGAGCCAAGATACTTATATTGACAAAGTGTTGAAGCGGTTCAGCATGGAAGAGGCAAAGAAAGGGTTCTTGCCTATGTCACATGGCATACATCTCAGCAAGACTCAGTGTCCTTCGACTGCTGATGAGCGGGATCGCATGAGTAGAGTGCCATATGCCTCGGCTATTGGATCTATCATGTATGCAATGATAAGTACTCGCCCAGATGTTTCATATGCGCTAAGTATGACAAGCAGACACCAATCTGATCCAGGTGAGAGTCACTGGACAGTGGTGAAAAACATTCTTAAGTACTTGAGAAGGACTAAAGATATGTTCCTCGTCTATGGAGGTCAGGAGGAGCTCGTTGTAACAGGTTACACCGATGCTAGTTTCCAAACCGACAGAGATGATTCAAAGTCACAATCAGGATTTGTGTTCACGCTAAATGGTGGTGCTGTTAGTTGGAAGAGTTCCAAGCAGGAGACGGTGGCCGATTCTACGACAGAAACCGAGTACATCGCGGCTTCGGAAGCCGCGAAGGAAGGTGTTTGGATAAGGAATTTCCTCATTGAGCTTGGTGTGTTCCCGAATGCGTCCAGCCCATTGAATCTCTACTGTGATAATAATGGGGCAATTGCGCAAGCAAAGGAGCCAAGGAACCACCAGAAGAACAAACACGTAATGCGGCGATTTCATCTCATTCGAGACTTCGTTAACCGGGGTGAGATCAAGATATGCAAAATACACACGGATCTGAACATTTCTGATCCGTTGACAAAACCACTCCCGCAGGCTAAGCATGATGCGCATGTAAGAGCTATGGGTATTAGGTACCTTCTAGATTGACTCTAGTGCAAGTGGGAGACTGTTGGAGGTATGCCCTAGAGGCAATCATAGAGATGATGATATTCCATTTGTATCCATGATTTGTATACTGTGTTCATTGAATATCCATTAAAGGCTACTTGAATTGATTTGCAATTATGTGAATTGTATGTGAAACTCTTTACTTGTATGGTTATTCTAAAGTTGTCCCTAGTCGGAGTTCATGTGAGGACACACATGAATATTAGACTAGCACATGTATTGGTTGATGACTATGTTTCACAAGTCATGGACATGGAGATGTTGAACTAATAATGTGGACACATGTGGAGACATGTGTTAGGACTGACCCAACACGAGAAGTAGTTCTCTCTTTAAACAACATATACGCTTTGTCCTTAGACCTGAGATTGTCGCATGTATTCTAGATGTGGATTGACCTACTTAGGGGCTATCAAACGCTACGCCGTAACAGGGTAGTTATAAAGGTAGCTTTCGGGTTTGTCAAGAAGCATGCTATGAGACATGGTCAATCAAGATGGGATTTGCCCCTCTCTGATTGAGAGTGATATCTCTGGGCCCCTCGAGTGATCGGATCAGAAAATGCATGGCCATGCTACGTACGGTTAAGAGTTAACCTACAAAGGGATTCCGAATCATAGGATCGAGAAAGAGCGGTCGGCTTGAAGCTAGACCAAATATCGTGAGGCAAAGGGAATAGCATGTATATTATGTTGTGATGGTTCGTCTGATATGATCTTCGTATGCGTATAGGAGTTGGCATGTCTTGCTAGAGGCCGCTACCGACTATTGGGCCGAGTAGGAGTACTCGGGCCATGTCTATACGTATCCGAACCCATAGGGTCACACACTTAAGGGGCTGGAAGCCCAATTCGGATCTGATCCGAGTTGGATTAGGTTTAGGAGTACTAATGGGCCTCGGATCCAGAGGCCCATCAGGAACCCCTATAAATAGAGGGGTGGGGGCGCCCTAGGGTTTCACACCTTTTGGCGAAACACACCTGCCGCGCCTCCCACGCCCTCGCCTGTTGCAACTCGCGGATCTAGCAATCCGGCTTGCGACGCTTCCTCCCTGCACGTGTGGATACCTTGGAGGTGTTGCGCCTGCAGCACTTGGACGAGCCGCCGACGAGCCGCTGACGAGCCGCGACGAGCCGACGACGAGCCACGGTACCAGAGGCGGTCTTGCTGTGCACGTAGACGAGCTGCTGAGGAGCTGCTGGACGTGATCGACTACGTACGACTACGTTGATCGACTACGTACGACTACGTGATCGTCTTCACTGCATCGACGCAAATCTACATCTTCCGCACCAGTAGTGCGTCGAGTGGTAATCCCGTGATCCTTATACGGCAGTTCTTCCTGGTTATACGCGGTAGAAAATTTTGATTTGCGCTAGTGTAGCCTACCTCGTATCCCAACACCCACCACCCAATGCTAGGGTGGGCGCCCCTGATCAGGACGCGGATCAGGGTCCCGATGGACCTTTGGGCCCATTGGGGAGGAGATCAATCTAACAAATAATGCTTCTGGTTAAAGTGCGATGGATCGCGTGCCACTGGGTTGTTCCTGAGTCCATATGTACAATGTTCTCTGGGTTGTTCCTGAGTCCATATGTACAATATTCTCCTTCCAGAGTGTCAGCAGCAGAACTAGAAAAAAAATTATAGGTGGGGCGAGTTCTAACGAGAAATAGCTTGAGAAACAAATCACACCGCAATCAAATACTACGATCACACATATTAAGGAAAAAAACTACAATCACACATATTAAGGAAAAAAACTACAATCACACAAATTATGGTGAAAAATAAATTGTACCAAAACCAATTAGTCGATCGTGGGGCGTAGGCCGCTCCTGCTCGATCTGCGAGACTGCGGGATCGCTTGATCGATGGCCACCACCTGGTCCTCTACACTGGACATGGTCGTGAAGCCATTGAGGGCAGAGGCACCAGCCGCTGGCTCGGCCCTCGGATGTGGCGCTCGGCTGCTCTTTCCATCTTGAAACCAGCGGCAAAACTTCTTATCATCTCTGTCGGTTTGTCTGTGCGTCGCGCATTGGATGGCTAATCGGCAGGGTAAACACCGGTTCGGCATGCGATACGGTGGCGAAGACCGGCACTGTGTTCACCCCGGATCATACGCCGGGCCGGCGGTGAACACGTTTATCACTGCCGATAACACATCATTCTAGGATACCGCCGGTTCCCACATAACCGACGGTGAAAGTTCCGATGATAATTAAATTTTCTATAGTAGTGTAAATGAAACGCCCCGTACTCTTGCAAACAACAAAATGAAGCGATCCATGGGAAGACCTTTGTGTAGCTAGATGAGTTGTCAGCTGCGTGTGCTTATCTAAACAAAACATGTTGTGGTTAGAAAAAGAAAAAACAAATGAGTCCAGCATCAAGGCACGTATCAGCATTGCCTCCATCCATTGCTAAATTAAACTTCAAGGAGGAATCGAGCAGAACATAGCAGTGAGGTCGTCCTTTACGCATGGTATTTGCATATGTTCCTAAAGAACAAAGGCACTGTTTAGTTGCAATACCTCACTCCTGGAATTTATTTCTCAGTAATCAAGCGAGACAGACCTGCCATCATCTGCGGTGCAGGGTCTTTAATTATGACATCTTTCATAAAGTTCTTGATGTCTCGTCTGAATGGATGGTCAGGAGAGAGGAATTGTCATTGTTTGTCGAACAAAGAAAAACTTGCCACCCTTCGTCAACCAAATGAACTTAAGTGACGCCTTGCATACTGGGTATGGTAACTTCCCGTGAACACACCAGTCGCAGAATATCCCATACACCGGCAAGTCATGCAGGGAATATTGGTACCAAACATGCATTTTGAAGTTTGTCTTTATAGCTCGGTCATATATCCATACCCCTTCCTCCCAAGCGCGGACCAAATCATCAATCAGAGGCTCCATGTACACACTCATATTATTCCCCGAGTGTTCAGGAATTATCAACGACAAGAATATGTTTTGTCATTGAAACAGGACACCGGGGGGAGATTGAGGGGGATAACGAACATGGGCCAACAGGTGTACGGGGCAGCTGTCATTCCATAAGGATTGAACCCATCTGTTGCCAGCGCAACATGTACATTACGAGCCTCCAAAGCTTTCTCACAATGAATCACATTAAACCTTGTACAGGCTTCACCATCATATGGATGTATCAGCTTCTTAGGATTGTATCGACGTCCATTTTTGTGCCATGTCATCTGTTTCGCGGATTCCTCAGTCATGTGGAGCCGTTGGATCCTCAGTATGAACAGAAGGTACCGTAGGATCTTCACAAGGATTGCGAGCTACCTCTTCTGACCATCACTAGAGTCTACCTCTAGGAACTTTGCTTTCGCATGTTCTTTCCTAAATAAGATGCATCCATTCGGACAAGCATGTATCTGTTCGTATAGCATCTTAAGTGCACGAAGGAGTTTCCATACCTCATACATGCTCTTTGGCAGAGTGTGACCATCCGGGAGCAGGCTGCCTAAAACTGTCAGCATAACATCGAAGGCTTCTCGACTCCAGCTAAACTAGGACTTTACGGCCATTAGGCGTGCAATGGCATCTAGTTGAGAAACCTTAGTATGCCCGTGAAGGGGTTGCTGTGCCGCAGACAACATGTCGTAATACGCCTTTGCGGTTGCCTCTAGCTCCTCCTCCCTACGTCCTTCATTGAAGTGTGCTTCATGATAGTCATTTAACATGTCTCCTACCCCAGCATCATCATCATAATCCTCGATGCGTTGTCTCATGATCTCATCTCTCACACGATCGGCTTCACCATGGTAGATCCACCGGTTATAGTCTGCCGTAAATCCATTCTTGCAAAGAAGTTTACCCATGACCTCCTTTGTTTGTCGACGCATGTTTGTCGACGCATGTTTCCAAGTGACACACACTCCTTTAACCTTGGCAAATGCTAGTTCCAAGAAAGCATCGATCTTCTCAATCCATTCATCGGTCACGAACTTTGACTAGAGCGGCCCGTGTACATCCACTCACGGTCATCCATCCTCTAACATATCAGCGAGTAATATAAAAATCAATTGCATCTACAGGTTCCTATACTGTCTAATAGGTGAAGATAGATCCTAATCCCACCTGAGGATGTGTATATGGGGTTAGTTTCCATGCTCTACTCCTATCCGAGATAGAATTTCAGCAGCACCTCCCCGCTGTTCTCCAAATACACGTCCTGGCAGGGAGATTGTGTATCCGGAGAACAACAAGAAGATGCTGCCGAAACTCTATCTCGGATCGGAGTAGAGCATGAAAACTAACCCCATCTACACAACCTCGAGCTGTCCAAAAAATATGGACAATTCGAAACAGATACGGTTATAGATATACAAAGATCTGCATATTTCCAACCATATCTCTTTCGAACGGGAGACGCCTAGGTTACGTGATATACGAACATGATACGGAAAGAGGGGTCTTTTATGCCTCACCTTGTTGTCCTGCAAAGTGACGAGTCGAGGACGGTGCAATAGCCTGTCCTGCAAAAAAAAGGAACATAATAGTGTCAATTGTAAATTTCGGCACCACCTCCCCTGCACGGTGAGGTTTCCAAAACCTGCAACAAATAAAATGGCACAATAGCCGACAACCACATACACACCAAACCAACGGCACAATGGCCGACAACCACATACGCATCTTATACCTTGCAAAACCACAGCAAGTCAAAGGTGTGGGGCGCTGGGAGGGCAAGGCGGACAGCGGCGGCAGAGCGGGAGCGACGGCTGTGTAACCTATTAAAACATAAAACAAGCCATGTCACTTGTCTGCTGAAATTAAATCAATCTTGGAAGTGCATATCCAGTACATTAGAGCTCATACAAATGTTCAGACAAGTGTCTAGATATACCAATTGAATCAATTGCTAGTGAAAAATTCTAGAAGAAATTTACTGCATCCTTTGGCTTGGAATTGGGCTTTGGGAGAAAGAAAATGACAAGACCATTACTTGGGTGCGTAGCTACCTTTGGCTTGGAATTGGGCTCCATGCATCGCACCTATAGCCTTTAATGCAGATCGAGATCCTTTCTTTAGATATTGGCTGATCTTCTACTAATACATGTGAGCATAAGGACAATTGGACAAAAATGCATGACCCTACATTCTGTAGTATATATAGTTCATGACAAATCAACTAAAGTTTTTTTAACACTTAACAGTGCTGCAGCATGTAGTAGGGAATATTTGTCATTAATTAGATGTTAAAACATGAACAGAAATAATACTCGATATAATAAAATAAACAAGCAGAATCATATGTAGCATAGGCTAGAGTTTGGTTTGATATTCATCTATCAAATCATCATCTCCATATCATATCACTTGAGTCTACAACAATTTCAACGAAAACTTTAGTCACTTGAGTCACTTGAATTTGGATACCTGTTGGGGGCGGCGGCGTGGCCGGCCCAGCGCGGGAGGCGGCGGGCGCCAGGCGCACGGGTGCGGCTAGGGGCGACGCGGTGGCGCTGGGGGTGGTGCGGCGGCGTGGGCCGGTGAGGGGCCTGGCGGCGAGTGCCGGTGGCGGAGGCCGACGATGCAGCGTGCGTGTGTGTGCGGCGGCAGTGCGAGTACGGGTGCGTGTGTGTGGTTTGCGTGTGTGCGTGTGTGTGGGCAAGGAAGGGTTGCACCAGTGGATATTAGAGGGGTTTGCCGAGTGCCCACGATCTAGCACTTAGCAAGGTTTGCTAAGTGCTAGATGGCAGGCACTCGACAAACCCCTTTTGTTTTTTTTTCCAATTTTCAAACGGTAGAATACTGTGTGGTAGGGCCGGGAGAGGGACTTTGCCGAGTGTCATATAGGAAACACTCGGCAAACCAAATTCATATTTCATGCATACTTCTTCTTCATCTTTTCCATAACGTGTTCTACTAAATTTGTTCCGATGCACTTTGAAAATACCTTCTCAAATTCACTCAACAATGCATATTTCATTTTTCTACGAATATTATTCCATTATTTCATGCATTTATAGCTCAAATCCAATTTATATCAATTAAAATTTTATAATTACAGTTAATAAATTAAAATTATCAAACGGATCCGAAAAATTACCAAAATTTGACATGAACCAATCTATATTGTCTATTGCCTATACAAAAAGTTTTGAAGTCAACCCCCAATTCGACCTTCACTTTGACTCCAAATCTTACCGGATCCTTCTCAACGCTACGATTCTTCTTTGGAGATGCTTTGGTTTGTAAGCATCATACGTGACAAATTGTGCGAAACCTTCTCAATTTTTTACCACAGCCTCCACGTATGATATTCGTTTGCTTTTTTAGAATTTAAAAACCATTCGGCCACACGTTCGTGGTCGTGTTTCATGAACAAGTGTTCAAATTTCCTTTCATTTCTGGATAAGGCCTCACACTAGACTCAAGAATATGTATATCATTTTTCCACTCATTTTATTCCATTATTTGAATCACTTGCAGTTCAAATTTGAATTATACCAAAAATTTCCTTTAAATGAAACAAATTAATTAAATATAGCAAACAGACCGAGAAATATACGAAATTTTAACATGGAGTACCACGTACCATATGTGGAGGTTAGGAAAAGTTTTGAGGGCAGAAGAGGGGAAAAAAGTTCTGGCTTTGCCGAGTGCCAACAAAAATACTCGGCAAAATGATGTCTTTGCCGAGTGCCATCACGAAACACTCGGCAAACACTGCCTTTGTCAAGTGTCACTAACGGACACTCGGCAAAGTGCTAACGGCAGGCGCTCAGCTAACGTCCGAGTGCCTAATGTTTGCCGAGTATTTCGTTATTATTTGCTGAGTGTTTACTTTAAGGCACTCGCAAAGAGGGTTTTTGCCGAGTGTATCGATGGCGGCACTCGGCAAACAGCAGCTTTGCCGAGTGCCCTAAGGAATGCACTCGGCAAACCCTCAGGCACTCGGCATATCTACTGTTTCCAGTAATGATGGTAGCAACACTTAGCTGTGTCATCGTACAAGACTTTACCTGTTTCCATGATCCAGTATCCTCAATTGTATGTAAGAATTATCATAGGAATACTCTGACATGCCATCATACATCTGTAATATATGAATTATAGTAGGAATACTTTGACGCACCAAGGGATACAGTAAGCACTCGGCAAAGCTCCAAAAATAGTGTTTGCCGAGTGCCCGATGGAATGCACTTGGAAAACCACCAGACACTCGGCATATATACTGTTTCCGGTACGTACATGTCATCATACATCAATAGGACAGGTATACATATGTCACATTCGAGCAGCAGCTCAATGTAACTTATAGCCAAGGTCTGTACAGAGATATGACAACTGAGAAAGGAAAAGGTCAAATAATCTTAAAGGTCTTCTCCTCATTTTGCTTCATCTCTCCTTTTGAATGTTCCTGAGGTTGGTTCTGAGATTGAGCGATGACCCCAACTTTACAACATTGTAAATGGGAACTCCTCCGCAGGTCCAATAACACAGTCTTCAGTAGGCGCGATGAACATTGCCACAGACGTCCATGCCAGCGCCGAGTTGGTCATCACACGTGCTCTATGCTCTTCAACATCCCATTGGTCACAACCTCAAGTTGCTAGCCAAAGTTGACGATGACGGCGTGCGGCACAGGCTTAACCTTGATCCAGTCGCCCCCTGTAGACAACCTCAAGACCAGGGACCCGGCCCGGGAGGAGTATGGCAATAAGGTCCCTATCACAGTGTGGTGGCAGGCCAAGCGTGATACTTGGGTTTGGGCATGGAGGATAGTGGTTGATGTCAAGAGTCACATAGCCGCCGCTGAGGTCCCCCTCAAAGTAGTCAAGTGGGAGCCCCATGCCCTCACAGAGCAGCCGCAACAGCTCCATTGCCAAGCCTCTCGCCAGCAATGTGAAATTCTCAACAACCTCCCTAAAACAATAGTCAAAGGTAAGCAAGATTTAAGTTATCATTTACAGTCCTTGTAAAGATAATTAACAAGAGGTATGAAATTTACAATTTGAGTTTGAGAAAGGACATGTATAGGTACTGATTTTGAGTACCTCTTTTGTTATTGTCAGTGATAGCATTCCGGGCCTATCTTCATAGTTAGGGAACTTGCATCATTTACACCATTGATCTTTGATTACTTACCGGAGCCTCTGGGGCTTGTCAGGCCAGTCCTTGGTGCTGTTACCGACGGGGAAGTCATAGGCAAAGCGGAGGCAGTCCCGCCAGTACCACTCACCGCCGGTCTCATAGGTGGTGCCGGAGAAAAGCCGAGTGGCCTTGTTTACATCCTCTGAGAAAAAGTCCACCTTATCCGCCGCCGGCAGCCGCAAGAACTCCTCGCCCACCGCCGCCATGTCCTGCATCACCTGCTCAGTGATGCCGTGGTTAACCACCTGCATGTCCATAAACCTATTTAGCTAGGGTGATGCAAATTTGGATTCATATCGATTTAACGGGGAATGATATATGTTGTGTCATCCCGGTACCCAAACTCGCAAAACGCATGAATAGATCCGGCTGCAGGACATGTCGCGGCTGCAGGACATGAATATATGTTAGTATGGCACGGCGGCAGACCTCATCGCGGCTGCAGGACATGTCGATGACGGGTAGGGAGACAACAGCGGAGGTTGCCGGCAGGACCTGGTCGGGAGGGAAGATGAAGCAGTCCGGAAGGGACGTGTGGGACGGGGTTGAGTGGATCATGTTCTCCATGGATGGACCAGCGGAGGGGTTTACAGCATCTGAAGCGCGCAACGCAAGAAGAGATTAGAGATTGTGAACGCCAGCTTGGCATTTTATTAGCATGGAGGGGGGAGATTTGGGCAACAAGAAGCTCTCCCTCATGCTTATATTAATCGGAAACAAGCTTGTTTTGTATAGTGTTAATCAAGTTCGGAGCATTCTTTAGGACAATGCAAGTGTTATGGTCTCAGAAAAGCTTAATGGAGCTATCACTAGATATTTACAACATTAACTAAAAATCACTGGATATTTAAAAACACTAGCTATATATGTGTTTTTTTAAGAATATTTGCAAGTGCTAGTTAGCTTTAACACTAGCAAAGGGAGTACAGTGGCGCCACAGTGTGCACCAAAAAAAAAATACTAGCCAGGTCCTTCCAAATTCTTCATGCTTGACCGTGATCTAAGTACTAACAATGTCTTTTAGTCCATCGTATAAGATTTGCCCATTATCGAACCATAATAAATGTAAACTTATCTAATGTTCAATAACTCGGAGCATATAAGGTTAGTGCGGTTTCATGAGGATCGAATAATTAATATAAGAACATTTTTAACAACCACGATAAAGTTTTATACCTAATATATCTTCAACACGTTAAGGAAACTTATTGTCAGTGCACAAAATTGTGAACAAAATTTCAATACCCAACATCCCTAAACGTGTGTGATCATGACATAAACAATTTTTATGGCATTGTCACGGGCATATATTATCTAATCACTAATAGCTTAATAAATCTTCATGCGCTGCAGGTTAAGTCATCCTTATCAACAAGGAAAACAATTTGCTTGATACAATTTTTAATTAGATGTACATATCCAAAGTAACTATTCTAATAATAATGTTCTTGTCTTCATTTCGTGCTCCTTCAAACGTTTGACAAATTGTTCGCGTGTATCCATTTAAGCAAACCATGTAGAGAATTGGCTTTCCATGCGCCCCCTTTTGTCCCGGTTTAAAGTTGGCCCGGGACAAAAGGTTTACCAACCGGGACTAAAACTCGGTCACTGGGGGGCTCACCAACCGGGACCTTTTATCCCGGTTGCAAAGGCTAGTGGGAAAAAAAGACTCTGAGAGGCCTTTTATCCCGGTTTGAAACACCAACCGGGATAAAAGACCCCCCCCCTTTTATCCCAATTGGTAACACCAACCGGGATAAAAGGGTCAAGAGCCTTTTATCCCGGTTTGTAATACCAACCGGGATAAAAGGGGGTCATTTATCCCGGTTGGTGTTTCAAACCGGGATAAAAGGGTCCCCAACGAGGTGACTGGAAGGTGACTGGAAGAGGATTAAATCCTCGAACCCTTTTATCCCGGTTTGTAATACCAACCGGGATAAAAGGGGGTCTTTTATCCCGGTTGGTGTTTCCAACCGGGATAAAAGGGTCCCCCACGAGTTAATACAAAAGGATAGTATCCCCTACATACTTAGATGTGGTGTGTAGGTGGGATGGCAAGGAAGCTACGCGTGAGGCTGGAGGTTGTGGGTTCGAATCCCACGAACCGCGCACGCGCATATTTCGCGTGAAAAGACCCCCCCTTTGTCCCGGTTGGTTTATCCCGGATGGATTTTCGGGATATTTGCACCCTACCAACCGGGACTAAAGCCCAATTCTCTACTAGTGTTAGATAAAATGAGTCTTCATGAGAATTTTCTATATATTGGTAATAAACTCTGGAACTGGGAGCGTGGTCGTCCTAAAAATGCATTAGTCTATGGTAAGGTCATCAGTTTCTCTCCGGAAAAAATATTTTATCAAAAAAACTAAATGGTATATCTTGGTCGATCTTTATATTATTGGTAAACTCATCTAGTCCCACAGTTCCATCTTATTTGTTGTAAATTGACAATGGCAAGGCTAGAAAGCAGATCAGCAACTAGAAATTGCAATTGACAAAACCCACATGTCTATTTGCTGGTCGAATTTATATCTACTGAAATTGCTTGAAGTATCTTTGGCATGGGAGGCACGTCTACTTCAATCAGACCCTCAAGAATTTGGACTACTTGTCCCATCGTTGGTCTTTTGGATTCATCATCTTGAATACACCAACAAGCAACTCGGCAAGCTCTTTCCAACTCTTCTAAATTGATAACACTTTGTGGGCTGTGATCCACCAGACTCTGCACATTACCTTCACGGAGCTTAGTCAGCACTTGCATTGGGAAATAGGTGGCAGTATCACTGGTATATTCATCTCTAAAATTTCTCCTCGCAAATAATATTTCTAACAGAACCATTCCATAGCTGTAAACATCTATTTTGGATGATATAGCCACTCCGGTGATCCATTCAGGAGCCAGATATCCTATAGTTCCTCTTATCGTAGTTAAGACTTGGCTATAATCTCTTGCCACAAATTTTGCCATTCCAAAGTCAGAAATTTTAGGAACAAATGACTCGTCCAGAAGAATATTTTGTGGCTTAATGTCGCAATGTATGATGCAGTCTAGGCATTTCTCATGCAAGTATGCCAACCCTCTAGCAACACCAAGTGCTATTTTGAACCGAGTACTCCAACTCAATGATGGGCCCTTATTCTGAAACAGATGGGCGTCAAGAGAACGATTTGGCATGTACTCATAGACAAGCAATCTTTTACCACCTTCACAGCAGAATCCAATTAACCTGACCAAGTTAATATGTTGGATCATTCCTATTGAGCGCACTTCAGCCCTGAATTCCTTCTCTCCTTGACGAGCACCATCAAGCCTTTTAACCGCGATAACTGTTGAGTCAGGTAAAACACCCTTAAACACAGAACCAAAACTACCACCTCCTAGTTTTTCTGAAAACTTTTTGGTTGCTTTCAGCAAGTACTTGTATCTAAAAGCAACTATTCCACCACCGATGCTCCTTGGACTGACAGCTAAACAGCGCCTTCTCTTTCTCCTGATAGAGAGGGAAACAATGACAAGCAAAGACAAAATAGTCAAAATGGTTGCAGCAGTTACGAACCCAATTACCAGTCCTCTCTTGTCTTGTAAACCGTCCGACTCTTGGCCAGCAATCCGAATGTAAATAGTTCTTCCGCTAGCACTTCCATTATTCCTCCGTGCAATGTTAAGCAATTCAGAATTCCAGACACTGCATCCCTCATAGAAGGAATATGCAAAGCATGAACAGTCACTAAGGCAAGCTAGTGCACATTCATTTTTACTTCCAACTTCTACAAGATTAGCACTATTACGAGGGAACCTGATATCACTCAATGCATAGAACCTATCCTTCAAGCCATTTATGCTTTGGTAGCTGCCACAATTCAAAGGAACGTTTCTTTTGCATCCACCGGTTCGATCTCCCAGCTCCCAGTCCTGAGGTGACATGATGGAGAAACCATCCATACAGTTACAGAACGGGAGCACATCATCTATGCAGATTGTAAATGGCCCACAGACAGCATACACATCGCATTGAGCTGCTGGTTGCACGTTAAAGACCAACCAATTGCTCCAAACCTTATTCCAAATCATGTGCTTCGCTTGCCCAGAAGTATCAAGCACGTACCTTGTGATCGTTGAATCATCCTTCAACCGATATGTGAAATACTCTTCCTGGTCATTGCTGACAAATTCGACAGTGAAAAGATCGGCAGGGAGCACCTCCGGCATGTTGCTGAAGCGGAAGTAGTGCCCGTTCCATGGCCCTGTTGACCAATACTCTTCAGAATAGTTCCATACAAGGAAGAACCCACGATTGGTGGTGTTAGCCAATGGTCCTGCAGAGTAGACGCCATGAGATAGATCAAGGGTGTTCCTGTTGGACATGAAACGGTGGGTGAGCCCGGTCACCTTGCTCCAGCCGAGCTTGGCGCCGGGGAGGAAGGTGTCCGTCATGTGGCTGAAGCTCTCCCAGAAGACGATGGACGAGTTCGCCGCGTCGGAGAGGGCCAGGTTCCCACTGTTCAGTAGCACGGCAATAGTCTTCTTGGTTGGGGTGTTCACACGGCTTGACCAGAGTATGGATCGGTCACTCCGGTTGAGGATCACAAGGTTGCCGTCCCCGGAGATCATGAGCTCCGACGAGGCGCACCCGGCCAGTGGGCTCTCTCGGTTGGCCACCCATACCGGGGTCAGCTTTGAGACAGTGTTGAACCATATTCCCAGGTACCATCTCGGGGCTGTAGTGTTACCGGTAGTGTCGAAGAATCCCAGCGCAAACTTGCCGTTCTCGGAGACGAGCTTGTCGTGGCCGGCGAGTGGGTGGCCGGAGGAGATGGTGTCCCTTGTTGCAGTGCACGTGGAGGTGATGATGATCAGAATGGAGAAGAGTGGAAAGAGAGTGCAAGCGCCGGGAGACATGGCGAAATGACTATGGTTTTCTGCCTTTCTGGAGTGTCCACCGCGCCTTTGGTCATCTGGAAGTGGTTACGCGGAAGAAAGGTGCTTAATACAATTTCCTGAAGATGAATCCCGTGGAGTCCCTCATGATTAGTCAATGGGGCAGTTCGAAATGAAGCATAAAGAAGCTCAATATAGTAGCTTTTATATCTGGAGAACAGTAAACACCTGCATCAGCTTTGAAGAGTTGCATAAGTGATTAAGTGCTGTGCCAAATTCATTGGTACGTATTCTTTTAAAAAGGAGAGGGGGTGGGCGGGGAGATAGCTTAGCTGTTCCTATAAGCAGGAAGCACTGGTGTTAATTGTTATTCACTGAAAGATCAATGACTTTTGCATAGAGGTACTGCAATTTGTGTCAACACTAGTCTATCAACCATTGCTCTTTCATGAGCTAATAATTTTAGGAAATATAAGTATTAAAAGATTACAGATAAATTTGGGTCCACAGTTAATTAAAATTGTTTATATTTGACCTCCATTTGTTAATATTGTAAGACAATACTCATATAGGCATTTTATTACCTTTTATCATGTTGTGATAGAGTTTAGTTACCAATTATTCTACTTAATTTTCCATTCTTATTCATAGTTTTTTCTCTTTGCATTACATCGCCATGTGTGTTTAACATTTGTTTAGTAAAATATCTTAGCTTGAGCTACGTTTTTTACATTAGTTAAAACCTTATTTTTTTTGTTAACAAAGATAAAAGTGGATAGTTTAGAAGCATATATATAAATAGTACTTTGGGATATTTTTTAAATAACAGAA
Source organism: Setaria italica (assembly GCF_000263155.2). Lineage (NCBI taxonomy): Eukaryota > Viridiplantae > Streptophyta > Magnoliopsida > Poales > Poaceae > Setaria > Setaria italica. The sequence continues at coordinate 45,387,545 of NC_028452.1, read as the reverse complement.
GTAGGTAATTTAGATGACTTGTTTTATTTTTATAATAATGGTGGAGGTGTGTATTTTATTAACAAATTTATATGAAGATTGGGGGTTGTTTTAAATTTTTTTGTAATGACAGAGGTGGGTAGTTTAGATAAAGATTTAGGTGCTGCTTTAGATCATCTTCATCATGGCAGAGATAGAGAATTTTCAGAAACATAATAGACGCAATGATTATTAATGTATGATGTTTATTAAAGTCCTAAATTTATTGCCAGATGTTTTCTGATTTTTGTGAGATCTTTTATAATTTATGTTTTTTCTAGCATTTTATAAGACACGTGTTTAATTAGCATGTAAAAGTTGGACAGTATTAAGTGTTAAGAGTTTGAATATCACTTTATTCTTAGAATTAGACCTATGCACATTTCAAATAGAATTACTACTTTAGTATGGAATCTTTTGTGAGTGAAAATAGACTTTATCCTACAAAACAGTTTAAGTAACTACAGTTATTAAACGACAAATATGCTATGACCATATTTCGTGCTACTCTTGCTGAGGACTAATTGACCATTAGCCAACAACCATGCAAACTCGCACATTAGTTTGTGTTCTATTTCAGGGTCCTGGACTGCCGCACCTATCCCTTGCTGATGATGTAAAGTCGATGAACAATTGAGCAGGGTCGATACGATCAAAAATTACAGCGGAAGTGAATTACCTGCGTGCATGCGCGAAGCAGATATCTCCTGTGCACGCGTCGATTCGATCAGAAAGCAAGGCGACTACCTGTCCTTGGCATGGAAACCGACACCAAGTAGGCATGAAAATACTGTCCATCGCTCAGATTCTTCAGAGATAGGACTAATATATAAAGAACAATGTTTGTTAGTATGCGAAGTTTTATGCTCAGATTCTTCAGAGAACCAACCAGCAACCACCTAAGATTCTTCAGAGAACCAAACACCCAAGGACACATCGGAGGTCAAATGAGAGCTCTAAGAGGCCAAATGTCCATGGTGCTTGCTGCCCATGGTGCTTTCAAGCCAAGTGGTCCTTGTTATTGTTGGTCTTACAATACACGCATGTCAAGAACAGAATCAAATAGGTATATGCTCAGAAATCTTGGCTCTGTCAGCTTGCTTACAGCCCATATTGCCAGTAACCACATGCATCTGTCAATTCAGCCTTCAGGTAATTTTGATCAGGCAGACAAGGAAACGGCTAAACTCCTGCTTGAATAGAGGAAATTCGGGTCCAAATCTCTAGGATTTAGTTCCTAAAAAATCCAGCTTTATTGCAATCCATCTGGTTGCAGTTGCAATGCTAAAGCCTAAGCTTCTCAAGCTCTGGTTGTCGTTGCTCAATTTCACATTGCTTCGTGCTGTACATACACGAAGCATACAACAAATGATAGGATTACATGGCAAGGAATAAGGCGCCTCGATCTAACTGAGGCACCGACATCTTACGCACTTACTACATACTAGACACTAGACGCAAAACTGCAGGAGCAGCCAGCTTCAGGAGCTTCACAGCTGAACTCAAACTGGCTCCAAGCAGGGAAGTAGGTCCAGTCATTCCGAAATAGATTATTTCCTTTGTGGTCACAAATTCCCTTCATTGATCCATACATGCTGGGTGACGGAATAAACCGCAGCAGCCTACGCGCCTGCTGCATAGCAGCCTCACTTCTGCAGGTCGATGTTCAGTGTCGAATCAGAGCGTAGCCTTTTTGGTTCCCGCTCTCCCAGATGCAAACCGATGCAGATGTTTGTATCATCAGCTGGATTTTCCAAGTCTGGCAAGTTGTTCAACTCACCATTGCCTTCTTGACCATCACGTGTAGGAGAGATACCACTCAGGTTTGGCCCGTTTGGGATGAACTGATGCTCTTCAACATTCTCGTTGGCTTGGTCCGTCGAGGTGGCAGAGCCATCTCGGGGAATTGGCTGGAAGATGCCAAGAGGCTCATAGATCTTGTCAACTTTATCATTCTCTTGAGGACCAGCAACAGGTGATGATTCTGCGGCAGTTGAATTAGCAGCCGCAGCAGCAGCAGCTAGAGTGATCCTTTGTTCTTCCAGGGCAGCTGTATACAAAAGAACAATGATGATCAGAGGAAATGAATATGATATTACAGACAAGGCTAACATATCTAGTTTTGTTCGAGACTTTCAGCTGATAAAAAACGAACCTTGTAGCCCTTCACTTGTCGTAATCAGATCAAGCTCCAAGAGATCAAGAAGGCGGCCGAGATCAACTCCACTTGTCCAGTTCTCCGGACCCTGGCCACTTTTTAGCTTCAACCTTCCCCGGTTAGCTGTACCACCCCATATAATCCCTATAGGCTGTGGCTTCTCACCATCTTGTCCTGTTAAGATTATGAGGCTTCCACTGTCCCCTTCAAGATCAAATGTTTGTTGGTTCTCCCCAACGACAAGAAAGTCAGTGAAGAAGCATATTCCCTTCTCATCATTGTACTCAAGAGCGTATGCGACAACAGTCCCTGTCGTCAGACCAGAACTTCTTCCAACTTTGACAACTTGTCTCCCGATGAGACTGCCAATTGGGGACTGCAGATCAATTGCCTTTACATCACCTATGACTCCAACTCCTTTAACCGAGGTGCTGACACTATTAATATCAAAGTCGTCAGCAAATGGTATAAATGCACCATCAGCTCGGACAAAAGTTTCTGCAGATGCATTATAAGGTAGAGGATATGTTAGGGAATAAGAATACCAATATGCCCTTAGAAAAAATAAAAAATGAGCAGTGGTGAATGCACTGCAAGATAAGTCTTGCAGAAAGATGCCATGAAGTGCAGAAAGTTGACCAAAGTTGTTATTGACATCTTACCTGGGTTTGTTCCTGCATAGATCCCGTACCAAACATCATCTGTTATAAATGATGTTGCTCTCTCAACAGCACCAAGGTAAACTCCTGGTCCAAGATTAGGAGGCAGCGGATGGAACATCTTCTGATTAGGATAATCCAGATCAACAGCAACATGCCTGTTTGTAAGGAACCCAACTTGCTTATTGCCAGTTCGACTCTTCACAATGGCACCCAAAGTTCCATAGGTCTCAAGACTAGCCACCTGAAGATTAAAACAAAACAACTCTTAGTTGAAGACATCAAATTCATGAATTTTCGTATATCAGTTATCTGCTAGGGACCTTGATGCATAGAAAAACATTGCAGAACTGAAGTAAGCTTGGTCATCATATAATTATAGCAAAGCAGGTCGATGAATAAAATAAATGGTCAAGTGATGAAGCAGTCAAAGCAGATGCAGGGTAAGAGAAACAAAGGAACTTACCTGTGAACCTGATCCTACAATAGGGTCACTACCACGCAATCCATCAACAAGCTCATCATACAGTTGTTCCTTTGGTGTCGGGGCTGGTGCACCATAATAAGAAAATTCAACAACATCAACATCACACCACACACCCCCAGGTCCCTGTTATGGAATTTTACAAAACTGAATATGTGATTTCAGATGGCTTAAATAACTTTCTAAACTACATGATACAAAATCATGTCTACCTCAAGGGCAGCTGGAAGACACTGTGTATTGCTGAGCCACTTCCTGTGAACCTTACGAGCAACAAACACAAGGATGGCAGGTGTGTCAGTCAATGTTCCTTTCCTGATTCTAAAACCTATTGCTGTACCAAGACTAAATCGGCGCAGGATCTTGCTGTGGAATGCTCTTATAATCATTAAATCAAGTAAGGTGGTGGCTTGCTGCCCCCTTGGCAATCGACTAAGATGTCCTGGTAGTACACCCTTCTGTAGATTCCCAAAGTAATTAGCACGGCCTTCAGCTGAGCCGTGCATTAGAGTAGATGTAGGCCAAGAAAAGTATGCTGCGCTGCTTTCAGAGTGCTGACCAGCTGAGGCAATTGGCTGGAGAGGAGATGGGCAACAATTATGATTGCATCCGTTTCTCTCCATATCCAGAGCTGAACCCTCTGACTGCGATGAACCTGCATGCGCCTTCCAAATATCTGAGGGCTGCATTATGCAAGTATCATCTAGTTCCGTAGACTTTTGAAGCCTTCAACGTTGTAATACTGTGGCATGGGAGAGCAGAATCCTGAAGAAAACAAATGGTAGAAAATTCAGTTTTAAAACTGATGCAGGATTAACAAAGAAAAATTGCATAGGTCATAAATAGAAAATGGCTAATCACCAGAAATTGTTGTACAAGTTCTTGTAAGAACAAATAAGTGCTAAATGAAGCAGAGAGAATATAAAACTAATATCACAACACCCTATTGTCAAAAAAAATAATTACAAAAATATGTTGCGTGCAGCCAGCACTAAAAGTACTGCAATAGGAATGATGTTAAAAGAATAAAGTTCTCTTTCCAGAGAATAAGTGCAAAGTTCTCTACAGATACCATTCCTTCCAGTGGAACAACAACAGCTGGAAGAATGAAATATCAAGAATACCATAGTGGTAAAAGTTTTCCAAAATGAAACGAAAACACATTGCCAGTAAAAGTGTGGAAGGAAAGCAGAGTGGAAATAACAAATGTTCCAAGAGTTCAGTACAAACATGCAGAATATAAATAAAGGATTCACATCGTCTCCTATTTTGCAGATTATTCAATGTGCAACTGCTTGAAGGTAAGATAAGGCATGCAACAAGAACATACCTTTATCCTATATTTTATTAATCAAAAACCCAAATGGAGCTAAGATACCTATAAGATGGGAGGACAAAACAAGTGGGCAGCTGACATGATAGACCAAACTTGAATAAATAAATGGTCTTGGAAAGTTGAAACGAAGGAATGTATTTAGTGATGAAAATTAGGACTAAATGGTACCCTCCAAATTATCTAGAGTTTGGGAAGAGAACCGGAGGAGGTATAGAAGATATCTTGTAGGGCAGAAAGCACATGGTTTATAGTAGGGGAAATGCATGGCCCAGAATGACCAAGGATTGATGCAACAAAAGGGGAAAACTATATAAGTTTTGAATTCTTCCCAGCACACTAGAGGTACCAAGATGCAAGCTCCCATAAAACAACAAACACATTGGCTATTGCAACCAAACAGTAGATGCGAGATCCTTAACCATCACTTAGTTGTATTTCTAGCACATACCCCTCCATGAGGAATTGTGGATCTCCAACAACGAAAATCACAGGGCAATAGGGCACCTGACCTAGACATAGAACTGTAAAACAATAGGCAGTTGGTGTTCTAGCTATCCTATCCGCAATCAGGAACTAAAGTTAGAGTTAAAATAAAAAATCAGAATATCTTCCATAAAAACCAGGGTGTTTTTTAACGAGTATTCAAGACGGTTAAATTTCAGTATAATAGAACCAGGGCTGTCATAATTTCCAGTATTGTGTCAAACATGAGAAGTTAGAAACCATTCCCCTAAAGCAAACAGGAAACTGGAGCGAAATAACTAACCATTTAATCCACACCTCTAATCCAAATTCCCTACACAGAATGTAACGAATCTACAAGAACAATAGAATTAAAGATGGCCTAAATCCCTCATCAGTTCCTTAAACCCCCAAAATTTTGGGGAAACAAAACTAACTGCACTCGCTCCCCACCTCAATTGCATACCAGTACCAAGTGGGGCGTCAACTAGTGTCGATCTTTCGCTCGAGGAAAACGAACAACCTAGCAGACCATGGATAATGGATAAATGGATTTGGACCTACGCACAACCGCGCAGCACGCGAATCCACGACTGGTTGCGAGGGGGGAAGGACAAAAGGTTTGGATCTGATTGGAAACATCAATCCAACTCTCACAACGACTGGGAAGAACCCATCCAAGAAGCTAGGACGAACTGATTACTGACCAGCAGCAGATGGGGAACCAGCCAAAGCCCGCACGGACAGATCTCCGCCTGCACTCCGCTCCACTCCACTCCACTCGACCGCGAGATGGCGGGCGGAGGATCCAGCAGCGGATAGGTCCAAGAAAGGGGGGGCCTCCCTCCCGGCCGCCTCGTGCTCCTAGCCTCCAACCTCCTCGTACACCTTTCGAGCCGGCGCCGTGCGCGTGCGCTGAGCACAGGCTACCAGACCACGCGTCCGCCCGACGGCCGGCCGGCCGGTCGCCTCTCCCCCCTAGCTCTGGGCTCGCTTCTACACCCGGTCGGCGGGGGCGCTAACTGGGTCTGGGGCCGGGGCGGGGCGGCGCCTGGCAGCGGAGCGCCATGGCCGGCGGCCGGAGGAGCCGCGGGAGGGGAGCGGGGGCGAGTGGTTGGTGTGGAGCGGAGGGAGACCACCAGTCCACCGGCCAGTAGGAGTGCAGAGCGGCCTTGTCGTCTTGTCCCTGTCCTCTAGAGTCTAGAGAGAGAAAGCGAGGATGGCGAAGAGAGAGAGTGGGGGGAGGGAGGAGCCGAGGAGGGTGAGGAATTTCTTGGATTTTGTTTTTTTTCCTCCTCTTTTTGTTTTCCGCTTCCGTCCTTTTGTTGGTTTTTTTTCCTTGAGATATTTTCAGGTGTTTAAAAATAGAGATGACCTAGTGGTTGGAATTTGATTTAGGAGTAGATTTGAAAAGAGTAAAGTGGGTGGCGGATCCTTATCTCGCTGTGTCACTTAGGTTCCTGTATTCCCAAAATGCGAAACTGGCTCCTTAAACTTAGGCTCGGCTAAACTTTTAAAATGCAGCTTCATCTCACTAATAGAACATGATAAGATTAAAAATTTTATGCTTTCGAGCAAACCATTACTTTTGTTGGCACATTTCCAGACTTGTTTTATTGCCCCGTCAGTTTCTCCCAATATTCAATCAGTAATTTATCTTATAAGCACCTAATTTTTAGTTTAGTAAGTGAAACGAGTTATTTAAATTTGAATAATCTTCCAAGAATAACATAGTATGCATGTAATGCGCAACCTAGCAAGTTAAGATATTACCTTCAAAGTAAAAGATCAACAATCTTTCTGGGTTCACCACATCAGTAATCTCTGCACATACATTGAGCTAAAATCCACTTTATTTGACTATAATTAAAGTATATTAATGTAAAATTAAGTTTTTATCAATTTAATTGAGATGATAATTCTTTTAGAGAGTGTATATGGACCTAGATGCCACCCGAAGCCAAGTTTAGGGGGTTAGGTTTGCATTATGAGACTACAGGGACCTAAATGACACCTGAGCCCAAGTTTAGGGAGCCAGATATGCATTTTGAGAGTACGAGGACCTAAGTGACATGACGAGATAAGTTTAAGGACCGGACATGCACTTTACTCATTTGAAAACATATATCAAGTTATTATACCATGACGTGACCTCTACCACTCCTCTCCCCATCTCCCTTATGATACTATGGTGCGTAAATGAACATTTCTTTGTCGAGCATTTACCATAACATCCCGCACCAACACTAACGATCCTCTAACGCTTTGCAACCGGTGGTGTCCCCACACCCACACGACGACCACCAATCAGTCGACCTGTCACCACAACCATCTCTTTAAGCCTCACTTTGAGTTGTAGATGGAGCCTTCCAGTACAAATCCAATAGGGGCAAATTCAAGTGTAAATGTTACATGAGTCCTCATTTGTCAAAGAAGGGACGCGGGAAGAAACTAAGGGGGTGTTTGAATCCCCGAGCTAAACTTTAACTCCTATCATATCGAATGTTTAGATACTAATTAGGAGTATTAAATATAGACTATTTACAAAACCCATCGCACAGATGGAGG